>NC_045445.1:63011871-63081076 GCF_002776525.5 Piliocolobus tephrosceles | reverse complement strand
TCTTTCTTTCTTTCTTTCTTTCTTTCTTTCTTTCTTTCTTTCTTTCTCTTTCTTTCTTTCTTTTTCTTTCTTTCTCTTTCTTTCTTTTTTTCTTTCTTCTTTCTTTCTTTCTTTCTTTCTTTCTTTCTTTCTTTCTTTCTTTCTTTCTTTCTTTCTTTCCTTTCTTTCTTTCTTTCTTCTTTCTCTTTATTTCTTTTCTTTTCTTTTTTTTTTTTTTTTTTCTGACAGGGTCTCACTCTGTCACCCAGGCTGGAGTGTGGTGGTGCAATCTCAGCTCACTGCAATCTCCGCCTCCTGGATTCAAGCGATTCTCCTGTCTCAGCCTCCAGAGTAGCTGGGACTATAGATGTACACTACCATGCCCAGTTAATTTTTGTATTTTTAGTAGATGCAGTGTTTCACCATATTGGTCAGGCTGGTCTCGAACTCTTGACCTTAGGTGATCCACTTGCCTTGGTCTCCCAAAGTGCTGGGGTTACAGGCATGAGCCACCAGGCCTGGCCAGTTCATTTCATTTCAATGCTGAGTAACAATCCATTGTCTGAAGGAACAACAGTTTATTTATTCATTCACCTACTAAGCAACATTTTAGCTGCTTTTTAAGTTTTGACAATTTTGAATAAAGCTGCTATAAATATTCTTTTGCAGGTTTTTGTGTATACATAACTTTTCAGTTCATTTGGATAAATACTAAGTGGTGTGATTGCTAAATCATACACTAAGATTATGCTTAGTTTTGTAAAATACTGCCAAAATATTTTTCCCAATGGCTGTAATATTTTGCATACCCATCAGAAATAAATGAAAGTTACTATTGCTCCACATCTTCACTAGCATTTGATGCTAGTGTTTTTGAATTTGATCATTCTAATAGGTCTGTAGTGGTACAATGGCATTTTGGAATCAATGCTTCATTTAAAGAGTAATGATTCTTGTAGAAAATTTAGGCCTCTGGAAATAATTCTGAAAAAAATTAGACTTTGCACTACCACTCAAGTACTAAAACACTTTTAAAGTGTTATCAATGGTGTCATAATTAAGACACAAATTATCTTATGACATGTTAAAGAAATTAACACTTAGAAGAACATTATCATATGTGTGTCAGGTGAGATACAATGAAAAGATGAAGTCAAACTGCATGAAATAAAAGATGTTCATTACTCACAGGTCAGGGAGATTAGAAGTGTGTACAAGGGGCAGGTGAGAAGTTCAGATACAGCAGGGTGCTCAACCTATAAGTAGTGAACAAGAAAGAGAGACAGAAAGAGAGAGACAGAGAGAAAACCTATAGAAGTATGCCCTTATTAAGGACCATAGGCATTATTTTTTACCCTTTTCCAAAAAGGTTGTAGAATAGCTAGTTTACATAAACCTGCATGAAGTTGAAACATATTTATAGGACTCTGGTGATGATCATTAGGTCTCACTGTAATTAGCATCTGTGGGTTGTGTGGGGTCAGTGAGATAAAAAACCAAGCAGGTGTTATTACAAACAATCATGTGGGAAGGGGAAGTTTTAACTAGACTAAAGCTGATGAGGCATGACTGGATTACAAACAACTTGTGTCTGTCCTAAAATGGATGCTGAGGCAGCAACTATGTCAAACAAATTCACGACATCTTATTACACATTACTTATCTATATCTGCATGTAAATTTATATATGAATTCTGTATTTATATATAAATATATATGTAATTTATTTTCTACATCTTTATAATGTTACAACTACATTGTAAATCATCTAGGAACATGTACTGCTGCTTAGAACTTTTGAGTGAAACCAAAGGATCTAGCCCAGTGTCTTGTATATAGTAAGTGCTTAATACAGACTAATAACAATGACTGTGCTCATTTGTGTATAAAAGCATAATTACATGTATTTTATATGTAGTGAATATATATTTACAAATAATTGAAGCAATAAAATGGAGTTTTAATATACATCTTTAAACTGCTATTTATAATACATATAAATCTAAGTAATTATTCAGTAAAGTTTAATAAAATATATTAATGTAATTAACAAATAACATTTTCTGTTGTTCTGACATTAGAATGTATTTCTGTGCTTTGTACAATATGGCCAGAATAATTAGAAATAACTCTTCATGACTTGTTCTAGGGGGCGGAGCAAGAAGGCCGAATAGGAACAGCTCCAGTCTCCAACTCCCAGTGCGAGCGACACAGAAGACCGGTGATTTCTGCATATTCAACTGAGGTACTGGGGTCATCTCACTAGGGAGTGCTGGACAATCGGTGCTGGTCAGCTGCTGCAGCCCGACCAGCAAGAGCTGAAGCAGGGCGAGGCATTGCCTCACCTGGGAAGCGCAAGGGGGAAGGGAATCCCTTTTCCTAGCCAGGGGAACTGAGACACACAACACCTGGAAAATCGGGTAACTCCCACCCCAATACTGTGTTTTAAGCAAACGGGCACACCAGGAGATTATATCCCACAAATGGCCGGGAAGGTCCCACAGCCACGGAGCCCCCTTATTGCTAGCACAGCAGTCTGTGATCTAACCACAAGGCAGCAGCGAGGCTGGGGGAGGGGCGCCCGCCATTGCTGAGGCTTAAGTAGGTAAACAAAGCTGCTGGGAAGCTCGAACTGGGTGGAGCTCACAGGAGCTCAAGGAAGCCTGCCTGTCTCTGTAGACTCCACCTCTGGGGACAGGGCACAGCTGAAAAAACAACAGGGGAAGCAGCAGAGGCCTGTGCAGACCCGAACAACTCTGTCTGACAGCTTTGAAGAGAGCAGTGGATCTCCCAACACGGAGGCTGAGATCTGAGAAGGGACAGACTGCCTGCTCAAGTGGGTCCCTGACCCCTGAGTAGCCTAACTGGGAAACATCCCCCACTAGGGGCAGTCTGACACCCCACACCTCACAGGGTGGAGTACACCCCTGAGAGGAAGCTTCCAAAGTAAGAATCAGACAGGTACACTCGCTGTTCAGCAATATTCTATCTTCTGCAAACTCTGCTGCTGATACCCAGGCAAACAGGGTCTGGAGTGGACCTCAAGCAATCTCCAACAGACCTGCAGCTGAGGGTCCTGACTGTTAGAAGGAAAACTATCAAACAGGAAGGACACCTATACCAAAACCCCATCAGTACGTCACCATCATCAAAGACCAGAGGCAGATAAAACCACAAAGATGGGGAAAAAGCAGGGCAGAAAAGCTGGAAATTCAACAAATAAGAGCGCAACTCCCCCTGCAAAGGAGCGCAGCTCATCGCCAGCAATGGATTGAAGCTGGTCAGAGAATGACTTTGACAAGATGAGAGAAGAAGGCTTCAGTCCATCAAACTTCTCAGAGCTAAAGGAGGAATTATGTACCCAGCTCCAAGAAACTAAAAATCTTGAAAAAAGAGTGGAAGAATTGACAGCTAGACTAATTAATGCAGAGAAGATCATAAACGAAATGACAGAGATGAAAACCATGACACGAGAAATACGTGACAGATGCACAAGCTTCAGTAACCGACTCGATCAACTGGAAGAAAGAGTATCAGCGAATGAGGGTCAAATGAATGAAACGAAGTGAGAAGAGAAACCAAAAGAAAAAAGAAGAAAGAGAAATGAACAAAGCCTGCAAGAAGTATGGGATTATGTAAAAAGACCAAATCTACGTCTGATTGGGGTGCCTGAAAGTGAGGGGGAAAATGGAACCAAGTTGGAAAACACTCTTCAGGATATCATCCAGGAGAACTTCCCCAACCTAGTAGGGCAGGCCAACATTCAAATTCAGGAAATACAGAGAACGCCACAAAGATAATCCTCCAGAAGAGCAACTCCAAGACACATAATTGCCAGATTCACCAAAGTTGAAATGAAGGAAAAAATCTTAAGGGCAGCCAGAGAGAAAGGTCGGGTTACCCACAAAGGGAAGCCCATCAGACTGACAGCAGATCTCTCGGCAGAAACTCTACAAGCCAGAAGAGAGTGGGGGCCAATATTCAAAGTTCTCAAAGAAAAGAATTTTAAACTCAGAATTTCATATCCAGCCAAACTAAGTTTCATAAGTGAAGGAGAAATAAAATCCTTTACAGATAAGCAAATGCTTAGAGATATTGTCACAACCAGGCCTGCCTTACAAGAGACCCTAAAGGAAGCACTAAACATGGAAAGGAACAAATGGTACCAGTCATTGCAAAAACATGGCAAAATGTAAAGACCGTCGAGGCTAGGAAGAAACTGCATCAACTAATGAGCAAAATAACCAGTTAATATCATAATGGCAGGATCAAGTTCACACATAACAATATTAACCTTAAATGTAAATAGACTAAATGCTCCAATTGAAAGACACAAACTGGCAAACTGGATAAAGAGTCAAGACCCATCAGTCTGCTGTATTCAGGAGACCCATCTCACATGCAGAGACAGACATAGGCTCAAAATAAAGTGATGGAGGAAGATCTACCAAGCAAATGGAGAACAAAAAAAAGCAGGGGTTGCAATACTAGTCTCTGATAAAGCAGACTTTAAACCATCAAAGATCAAAAGAGAAAAAGAAGGCCATTACATAATGGTAAAGGGATCAATTCAACAGGAAGAGCTAACTATCCTAAATATATATGCACCCAATACAGGAGCACCCAGATTCATAAAGCAAGTCCTTAGAGACTTACAAAGAGACTTAGACTCCCATACAATAATAATGGGAGACTTCAACACTCCACTGTCAACATTAGACAGATCAACGAGACAGAAAGTTAACAAGGATATCCAGGAATTGAACTCATCTACACACCAAGTGGACCTAATAGACATCTATAGAACTCTCCACCCCAAATCAACAGAATATACATTCTTCTCAGCACCACATCACACTTATTCCAAAATTGACCACATAATTGGAAGTAAAGCACTCCTCAGCAAATGTACAAGAAGAGAAATTATGACAAACTGTCTCTCAGACCACAGTGCAATCAAGCTAGAACTCAGGACTAAGAAACTCAATCAAAACCACTCAACTACATGGAAACTGAACAACCTACTCCTGAATGACTACTGGGTACATAACGAAATGAAGGCAGAAATAAAGATGTTCTTTGAAACCAATGAGAACAAAGATACAACATACCAGAATCTCTGGGACACATTTAAAGCAGTGTGTAGAGAGAAATTTAGAGCACTAAATGCCCACAAGAGAAAGCTGGAAAGATCTAAAATTGACACTATAACATCACAATTAAAAGAACTAGAGAGGCAAGAGCAAACACATTCAAAAGCTAGCAGAAGGCAAGAAATAACTAAGATCACAGCAGAACTGAAGGAGATAGAGACATAAAAAACCCTCCAAAAAATCAATGAATCCAGGAGTTGGTTTTTTGAAAAGATCAACAAAATTGACAGACCACTAGCAAGAATAATAAAGAAGAAAAGAGAGAAGAATCAAACAGATGCAATAAAAAATGATAAAGGGGATATCACCACTGACCCCACAGAAATACATACTACCATCAGAGAATACTATAAACACCTCTATGCAAATAAACTAGAAAATCTAGAAGAAATGGATAATTTCCTGGACACTTACACTCTTCCAAGACTAAACCAGGAAGAAATTGAATCCCTGAATTGACCAATAGCAGGCTCTGAAATTGAGGCAATAGTTAATAGCCCACCAACCAAAACAAGTCCAGGACCAGATGGATTCACAGCTGAATTCTACCAGAGGTATAAAAAGAAGCTGGTATCATTCCTTCTGAAACTATTCCAATCAATAGAAAAAGAGGGAATCCTCTCTAACTCATTTTATGAGGCCAACATCATCCTGATACCAAAGCCTGGCAGAGACACAACAAAAAAAGATAATTTTAGACCAATCTCCCTGATGAACATCGATGCAAAAATCCTCAATAAAATACTGGCAAAACAGATTCAGCAGCACATCAAAAGGCTTATCCACCATGATCAAGTGGGCTTCATCCCTGGGATGCAAGGCTGGTTCAACATTTGCAAATCAATAAACGTAATCCAGCATATAAACAGAACCAAAGACAAGAACCACATGATTATCTCAATAGATGCAGAAAAGGCTTTTGACAAAATTCAACAGCCCTTCATGCTAAAAATGCTCAATAAATTCGGTATTGATGGAACGTACCTCAAAATAATAAGAGCTATTTATGACAAACCCACAGCTAATATCATACTGAATGGCAAAAACTGGAAAAATTCCCTTTGAAAACTGGCACAAGACAGGGATGCCCTCTCTCACCACTCCTGTTCAACATAGTGTTGGAAGTTCTGGCTAGAGCAATCGGGCAAGAGAAAGAAATCAAGGGTATTCAGTTAGGAAAGAAGAAGTCAAATTGTCCCTGTTTGCAGATGACATGATTGTATATTTAGAAAACCCCATTGTCTCAGCCCAAAATCTCCTTAAGCTGATAAGCAACTTCAGCAAAGTCTCAGGATACAAACTTCATGTGCAAAAATCACAAGCATTCTTATACACCAGTAACAGACAAACAGAGAGCCAAATCAGGAATGAACTTCCATTCACAATTGCTTCAAAGGGAATAAAATACCTAGGAATCCAACTTACAAGGGATGTAAAGGATCTCTTCAAGGAGAACTACAAACCACTGCTCAGTGAAATAAAAGAGGACACAAACAAATGGAAGAACATACCACGCTCATGGATAGGAAGAATCAATATCGTGAAAATGGCCATACTGCCCAAGGTTATTTATAGATTCAATGCCATCCCCATCAAGCTACCAATGAGTTTTTTCACAGAATTGGAAAAAACTGCTTTAAAGTTCATATGGAACCAAAAAAGAGCCCGTATTGCCAAGACAATCCTAAGTCAAAAGGACAAAGCTGGAGGTGTCACGCTACCTGACTTCAAACTATACTACAAGGCTACAGTAACCAAAACAGCATGGTACTGGTACCAAAACAGAGTTATAGACCAATGGAACAGAACAGAGTCCTCAGAAATAATACCACACATCTATAGCCATCTGATCTTTGACAAACCTGAGAGAAACAAGAAATGGGGAAAGGATTCCCTATTTAATAAATGGTGCTGGGAAAATTGGCTAGCCATAAGTAGAAAGCTGAAACTGGATCCTTTCCTTACTCCTTATACGAAAATTAATTCAAGAGGGATTAGAACCTTAAATGTTAGACCTAATACCATAAAAACCCTAGAAGAAAACCTAGGTAGTACCATTCAGGACATAGGCATGGGCAAGGACTTCATGTCTAAAACACCAAAAGCAACGGCAGCAAAAGCCAAGATTGACAAATGGGATCTAATTAAACTAAAGAGCTTCTGCACAGCAAAAGAAACTACCATCAGAGTGAACAGGCAACCTACAGAATGGGAGAAAACTTTTGCAATCTACTCATCTGACAAAGGGCTAATATCCAGAACCTACAAAGAACTCAAACAAATTTACAGGAAAAAAACAAACAACCCCATCAAAAAGTGGGCAAAGGATATGAACAGACATTTCTCAAAAGAAGACATGCATACAGCCAATAGACACATGAAAAAATGCTCATCATCACTGGCCATCAGAGAAATGCAAATCAAAACCACAATGAGATACCATCTCACACCAGTTAAAATGGCAATCATTCAAAAGTCAGGAAACAACAGATGCTGGAGAGGATGTGGAGAAATAGGAACACTTTTACACTGTTGGTGGGATTGTAAACTAGTTCAACCATTTTGGAAAACAGTATGGCAATTCCTCAAGGATCTAGAACTAGATGTACCATATGACCCAGCCATCCCACTACTGGGTATATACCCAAAGTATTATAAATCATGCTGCTATAAAGACACATGCACACGTATGTTTATTGCGGCACTATTCACAATAGCAAAGACTTGGAATCAACCCAAATGTCCATCAGTGACAGACTGGATTAAGAAAATGTGGCACATATACACCATGGAATACTATGCAGCCATAAAAAAGTATGAGTTTGCGTCCTTTGTAGGGACATGGATGCAGCTGGAAACCATCATTCTTAGCAAACTATCACAAGAACAGAAAACCAAACACCACACGTTCTCACTCATACGTGGGAACTGAACAATGAGATCACTTGGACTTGGGAAGGGGAACATCACACACTGGGGCCTATCATGGGGAGTGGGGAGGGGGGAGGGGGGAGGGATTGCACTGGGAGTTATACCTGATATAAATGATGAATTGATGGGTGCTGACGAGTTGATGGGTGCAGCACACCAACATGGCACAAGTATACATATGTAACAAACCTGCACGTTATGCACATGTACCCTAGAACTTAAAGTATAATAATAATAATAATAATAAAGAAATAACTCTTCATTGTTTCATTTGTATGCTTATACTGCATTTACATCTGGAAGTCCAATTGCTTAGAATCTGCTATAGGACTTCTATGGATATATTTAAAAATGACAACTTGGTTATGATGAGGTTTAATTTTGAAATGTCTGAAGCAGATGGATTAGAATTTGTGGTTCATTCATTTATATATAAATACAGATTCCACCCCCTCAGAGACTCCTGTTTTACATTCTCAAGAAAACATAAGAAAGAAAAGATCTAAAGCCACAGACCTTTTGAAATACGCTAAGTTAGCTTATAAAATAAAATAAAGCAATTATATTTCCTAGGCTCATGTGGCTTTAAAAGTGCTATAAATTTCCCCGAAGTATGTTTGAAGCAAGCATTCCTAAGAAGCTTAATCAAAACCTTTTTTTAAAAAAGTCTTTCCATCCGTCCCTATTTTCTATGATTTATTTTGTTTCTACTCTTTTAGTTTTACATTTGTCTGTGTATAAAATGGTTTTTCATTTGTCTGTGTATGAAAACCTTTTAATTCAGAATTTTCCATTGAAGATTCTATTATGTACTTCTTTTATACTACTAATTATCAAGTAGGCACACAAATTTGCTCAATTTAAAATTTAGAAATATTTAATTTTCTGTTTTCCTGTTGCCATTATTTGCTTATAGTGTTACTAAGTTTACAAAAAAAATAGCTATCACAAAATTTATATTTTTGACAGCTATTCATAGAAGCAAAAAAATGGCTGTATTTTAATGGCACATTTAATTATATGTCTTATAATGTTTTTACGTGTGGACTTGATTATTTTCACTGTGTATTATTGAATTATGCCTGATTTTGAGTTATAATATAATAAATCTTTTCTAAAAAGCTATGCATTTATCCACATACATTTCAAAGCAGAAAGGGATTTTTTTCTTTTATACCTATCGTAGATCAGACAATAGAAAATCCGAATGAAATAACTGGACTTAATGAAACACATACAGTAGGATACAAATATTACAATCTTTAATATAGTCTTTTAATTTCTCAACTTTGTAAGTTTGGTAATCATCTAATAATGTGAATCTAATGTACAGCCAATTTCCTTGTTGCAGTCAAAATTTTGTAAGGAAGGTTGGAAGTGAGAAAATAATGAATCAATTTTCTTAGCCTACTAACATTTTACAATAACATATTGGAAAATATTAGAGAAGAGTCCGTCTTGCTTTTGCTAAATTCAATGGGTAACTTTGAACAGTCAGTCACTTTTCTTCTGCTCTCATTTTCCTAATCTAGGAAACAAATTGACAATTATATGTCAACTCTGGACACACAAAATTTGAAATCAGGTCTATTTGGGAAAATATCACCTGAATATTTTGATATACAAGTAGCTTGACTCATAAATTTTAAGGATCTGTGTGAAAAGGCGGATAAGGCCTGGGAATTCTATCATATACTAAAGTGAATCTAGTGTAGAAACTAAAAGTACAGCAGAAATAATGAGAAACAGAAACATTTAGAACAAGTGCAAAAGAAGTAAATCAAAGTTACTTATTGTGATAAAAAGATAGTTTTCAAATGTAGCAGGTAGATGTGTTATGTGAAAATCACTCTATGGAAGGAGCCATACTATGTATTTAAAATTATATATATATGTACTAATAATATAATGTTTATATAATAAAGTATATTATTAAATATATATTTAATATGTTTTCAATTATGCATTTAATAATACATTTTAATTATATATAGAGATATATATATATAATTTTTAAACAAACACTATTTATTTATCAGGTTACTAAATATTGCCCCAATACTAATGTTGCAGGACCTTTAGTTCAGCTAAAGACGAAGTTTTTTGTCCCACAGCCATGAATATTCAGGCTGACAGACAATTTAAATGGTGAGTGAGACAGTGAAAAGAAAGAAAAGGGGGAAACAGAGACTCTTGTTAGGCCAGAGTTCCTGCTAGAAAGCTTCCTGACCACTGTTCGAATTTCAGAATCCACACAGTTTTGTGGATATCTATCAGATCCTCTTGATGTAGCACTGAGTTCAGGTCCTGGATATCTTTCTTAATGTTCTGTTTCAATGATCTAATATTGACAGTGGGATGTTAATATCTTCCACTATTATTGTGTGGGAATCTAGGCCTCTTTGAAGGTCTCTAAGAATTTGCTTTATGAATTTGGTTGCTCCTCTGTTGAGTGTATATATATTTAGAATAGTTAGATATTTTTTAGTTGAATTGAACCCTTTACCATTATGTAATGATCTTCTTCGTCTTTTTGATCTTTGTAATTTTACATCTGCTTTGTCAGAAACTACAGTTGCAACTTCTGCTTTTCCTATTTTCTATTTGCTTGGTGGATTTTCCTTCATCTCTTTATTTTGAACCTGTATGTGTTATTGCATGTGAGATGAGTTTCTTGAAGACAGTGTACCAGTGGGTCTTGGTTCTTTATCCAGCTTGTCTGTTTCTTTTAATTGAGACATTTAGCCTATTTACATTTAGTGTTAGTATTGATATGTGTGTATTTGACTTGTTTATGTGATTGGTTTATAGTGTCACTCATGTATTTAATTCAATGTGGTTTTGTAGTAGCTGGTAATGGTCTTTCTTTTCTATATTTAATACTTCCTTTAGGATCTCTTGTAAGGCAGCACTAGTGGTAACAAATCCCCTCATCAGTTGCTTCTCTGAGAAAGATTTTATTTCTCTTTCACTTATGAAGCTCAGTTTGGATAAACATAAAATTCTGCGTTGGAATATCTTCTCTTTAAAAATGTTGAATATTCCTCCCAAATTTTTTTCTGGCTTGTAGGTTTTCAGCTGAGTGATCCACTGTTAGTCTGAAAGACTTCACTTTGTAGATGATCTGGCATTTTTTTCTAGCTATCTTTAACATTCCTTCTTTCATTTCCACTTTGGAGAATCTGATTATTGTGTGTCTAACCAAACAGCCATAAATTTGGTCTCTTTACATAATCTCGTGTTTCTTGGATTTTTTATTTCTTTTTATTTTTTATCTATTCTTGTCTACCTGTATTATTTCAGAAAGGCAGTATTCAAGCTCTGAGATTCTTTCTTTTGCTTGGTCTATTTTGCTACTGATATTTGTGATTGCACTATAAAATTCCTGTAATGTGTTTTTAGCTCTATCAGATCAGTTACATTCTTTTCCTTACTGGCTATTTTATCTATCAGCTCTTGCAATGTTTTATCATAATTTTTAGCTTCCTTGCATTGGGTTACAACATACTCTTTTAACTCAGTGAACTTCATTTTTATCTATATTCTGAATTCTACTTCTGTCATTTCAGCTATCACAGCATCAGCCTGGTTTCAAAACCTTGCTGGACTGGTGATGTGCTTTTTCAGAGGAAACTGATCATTCTGGCTTTTTGAGTTTTCAGCATTCTTACACTTATTCTTTTTCAATTTTGTGGGCTTCTCTGTCTTTAATCTCTGAGGTTGTTGGTCTTTGCATATTTTTTTTTTCAAAAGTCTGACCACTTTTCCATAAGGCTGCTGTGATAGGCTGGGGGTCCAATCCAGTCTGCAGTCACCTCATATTTTCTAGTATCTGAAGGTATCATCAGTGAAGGAGGTGAAACAGCAAAAATGGTAACCTTTTCCTTTCTCTGTAATCTCTGTCTCAGGGAGGTAAGCACCTGTTGCCATCTCGAATACACCTGTAGGAGGTTGTCGAAAATCCCAGATGGTTTTTTTTTTTTTTTTTTTTTTGTCCAGTCAAGAGGAATGGGATTGGACACCCATTTAACAAAGTAGTTTGGCCAAAATTATGTTGAATAGCTGTGGGGTACTGGGCGTCCACTTCAGTCCCTGATTACCTCAGACGCTCTAAAGCCTGAAGGATGAAACAGCTAAGTCACCCAAATAGCAAAGATGGTGGCCTTCCCCTCTTCCTGGGAAGCTTATCCCAGGAGGTCTGAAACCTCTGTCAGCTGGGGAACACCAGTGGGGGTAGCTGTATAACCTCATTAAGGGGATCCACCTGATGATGAGAAACAGTGTTGGGACCTGCTTACCAAAGCCATCTGGCCATATTTTCATGGGGCCACTGTGATGTGTTGGGTACTGTTTCACCCCCAGATGTCTTGGCCTCTCCAAATCCTGAAGGTTGGAACTGCTAAGTCACTCAGACACCAAAGATGGTAGCCCACCCATCCTTCTCGGAGTTCCACCTGAGGAGTTTTCAAATTTCTGTAGGCAGGGGAACACTGGTAGGGATGGCTGTAGGCCCCAGTTGAGCGGTGCTGCCCAGTGAGGAGTAACGGCATCAGGGACCCACTTAGAAAAGCTGTCTGAGCCTGATTTTATAGAGCAGCTGAGATGTGTATGGGTACCACTTTTGCCCCAGCCAGCTTGGGCACTCCAAAGCCTGGAGGCTGGAATGACTAAGTCACCCAAACAGCAAAGACGGTTTTTTGCTTTTCCCTCTGGGAACTCTGTCTCAGGGAGTTTTCAAATCTTGGTTGGCTGGAGAATACAAACAGGGGTGGCTGGAGGCTCCAGTTGGAAAGTCCCACCCAGTGAGATGGAACGGATTTGGGACCTGCTTAAAAAAGCAGTCTGGTCACGTTTTGGTACAGCAGCTGTTCTGTCCTAGGGGATCTCTTCCACTCACAGTTAGCCTGGGTTCTCCAAAGCCTAATGGCTGGAATGGGTAAGTCTCCCAAACAGCAAAGAAGGTGACCCACCCCTCCCACTGAAAACTCTTTCCCAGAAAGTTTTCAAACTTCCGTTGGCTGGAAAACACTGGTGAAGGTGACTTGAGGCCCCAGTTGGGAGGTTCCACCTAATGAGGAGAAACGAGATTGAGGAAAGATTAAGTAAACAGACTGGCCACACTTTCACAGAGCCTCTGTGCTTGTGCTGAGGTAGCACTTTCACCCCAGTCAGCTAGGGTTTTGCAAAGCTCAAAGGCTGAAATGACTAAGTCACCCAAATACTGGGATTCAGAATCTTTCCTATGGGTATGTATGGAAGTCTAACCTGCTTTGAAGGAGTTGCAGATACTTTTGTTGGGAAGCCAGGAGCTGGAGTACCTAAAGCTCCCAAGTATCTGCATGTGTCTGAGTGTTTTCTTTGTCAAGACTCCATGTAGTTCTGTGTGTCAGACTGATGGCCTTCATGGAGTGGATACAAGAGGGGATCTCCTAATTTAAGGGTTTAAAAGATCCGTAAGAGAAGTGTGGTTTTCCAGGGTCACATATTCACTCACCACTTCCCTGGGTCAGGGAGGTTTCCTCGGTTTTGCATCGCTCCCAGGTGGGCCGTTGTCTTGCCTTGCTTTTCTCCATTCTCCATGGGTCAAGTTGTTTCCTTGATTAGTCCCAATGTGAGTACCTGAATTTTTCAGTTGAAGGTGCTGTATTTATTTGCCCTTTTAGTTCCTCTCCATGAGAGTCACATATCCTAGCTGTTTCTAGTTGGCTGTCTTGACCACCTGTCTCAATAATTATACTTTAAACACATTTGGATTAGTAAATGTGACTATAATGTAATAACAATCAACTTTATTTAGTTTACAACAAACCTAGTGAAGTAGGTAAAAGAGTTATTTTTCCTTATTTATAGACCAATGAATTACATTCAATAAATTGGAGATCCTTAGTTTCTCTTCAAAAATGCAATTAAGGAATACGTGTTGAGAAATACAAATACAATTCTAAGCTGCTCAACTGACTGCATAGACCTCTCCTTGTCCAAAGGAACCCCAGAGAAACCGTGGAAGCTGAGTTACCAGCCATGAGGGGGATCAGTGGTCAGACATGCCTTATTATATCCCTTCTGTTGCTAACTGCCATTAGGCTGTTTTTTTCTAAAGGCTGAACATAAACCAGACCTTTAAAAAGACTCCACCACTAATTTCAATCAACCCAACTGCCGGACAGCTGCCCATCCCTGTTGCAGTTTTGATACAACAACTGGTCAGCATTCTTTTCTTATAAGAGACTGCCAAATACAGAGTGATTCTGGCCAGTCTATGGCGAATGAGTAGTGAGAGTTTTCATGTCCTCTGCTTCACCTTTTGATGGCAGAGGCCCAGAAGCTCCAATCCCAGATTTTACTAAGCCCATCAGTTTTTAAACATGGGACCTATGAAGGGGCATGGTGGGTTTGATTTGCATTTCCATTATACATCTTTTCATATACCTGTTGGTCATTTGTGTGCTATTTTCGAGGACATATTCATTCACTTCCTTAGTCCATTTTTTAATTGTGTTTTCTTTTGCTATTGAGTTATACTAGTTATTTATTAATTTTAGATATTAATCCCCTAGCAGATAATGGCTTGCAAATATTTTCTTGCATTTGTTAGGTTGTCTCTTTATTCTATTGATTGCTTTCTTTGCTGTGCAGAAACTTTTTAGTTTGATATAGAATTGAAATCATAACATCTGTCAAAGAGAGGTCGGCACTTCCATGCTCGTTGTAGCAGTATTCACAAGATCTAAGATACAGAAACAATCTAAATGTCCATGAACAGATGAATAGATAAAGTAAATGTCAAATATACATACAGTAAAAAAAAAAAAAAAAATTCAGCCAAGAAATTCTCTTATAGGTGACAGTATGAATGGGTCTAGAAAACATTGTGCTAAATGAACTAAGTCAGTTACAGAAAAATATATACTATATGTTGCACTTATATGAGATATTTAAATGACTCAAACTCATAGAAACAAAAAGTAGAATAATAGTTAACAGGTGGTGTGAGGAGGGAAAAGTGGAGAATTGCTATTCAAAGTCTATAAAGTTTCAATTATGCAATATGAATAAAGTTCTAGAGGTTTACCACATAAATTTATGCCTATATTTAACAATACAGTAGATGCTTCACATTTATGAGTATTGAATCTGTGGATTCAACCAAGCAAAGATCAAAAACATTCAAAAACAATAATAATACAACAATAAAATTTTATGCACTAAAAATGTAGCATAACAACTGTTTGCATACCATTCACATTGTATAAGGTGTTACAAGAAATCTAGAAGGATTATTTTATCTTTCAACCTTTATGTTGAAGGTTGAAGCAGAGAGGAGAAACTGTGAAATAGTTATCTAGATTCTAGAACAATGGGCGAGGTCAATGGAGTAGGATTTCTAGACAGCATTAAGGTGCTCCCTTATGGTTAGTGGTTATGTCCATATTCATAATAGAACTGTTCATCTACTTTTCTGTTTCCTTTCTCTTACTCTCTCATTCTCCACTTCTTATTATATATTCATATATTCTTGCTACTTCCAAGTGTAATCTTAAAGCATCATTCTATCATGCCATTATCTTATTCATTTTTTTAAAATTTTCTGACATGGATTACAGAATAAACAATAAAAAGATTATTGTCATCTCTTAATTTTCAAGGTTGATCTTTTCCTTTTTTGACTATATTCACAGTGCTAGTTCAAACAGGATTACTTACTCTTCATAAAAATGCCACTCATTGGCTGGGCGTGGTGACTCACGCCTGTAATCCCAGCACTTTGGGAGGCCGAGGCGGTCAGATCATGAGTTCAAGAGATTGAGACCATCCTGGCCAACATGGTAAAACCTCATCTCTACTAAAAATACAAAATTAGCCAGGCGTGGTGGCATGTGCCTGTAGTCCCAGCTACTTGGGAGGCTGAGGCAGGAAAATTGCTTGAACCCGGGATGTGGAGGTTGCAGTGAGCCAAGATCACGCCACTGCACTCCAGCCTGGTGACAGAGCGAGACTCCGTCTCAAAAAATAAATAAATAAAATAAAAAAATAAGCCAGTCATTATTACCTCCTTTGCTTACAGTGTCTTCTTATTGCTGGACATTTGACTTCTTAATATAAACTATGTCCATTGTCACCTCATATATATTATGCCTCACCGAATTACAAATCTTATTTACTTCTATTTTTATCCTAGCAACATCTGGAGAACAAAAATCAGCATGGATATTGAAACAAATGAACATAATCTCACAACATCTTGCTTTATGTCTGCAACACCCATCTGTTGCGATTATACATGGGATTTCCTTATTAATGCTGAATATATGATATATAAGTACTGCTTACAACCCAGAGATTCAGGGGAAAGAATACTCCTTAGGGTCAATTATTGATCAGTAGTAGACTGGAAGATAAATTATTCTCCCTTCATATTTAGACAGATTGCTTTACTGTGTAATAGTTGATTCAGCCCCCTTTGAAGACAGTCCTGGGTGATTAATTGATTTGTATTACTCAGCTCAATAGTACACACCTATATCAGTTCTTTCTTCTTTCCTGATTCCGTTTCTGCCTTTTCACTCCTGCTTCCCTGGTACTTTACTACCAAAGTAGTGACACCTATGTTTTTGCCTCACGTTCTGTTTCCTAAAAAACATAGGATAATACAATACCATTATTTGATCTTTACAACAATCGTGTGAAGAAAGATGTATCATTATCTCCATACAATGCATAATCAAACTGGAGTACAGAATGTGTCACCGATTTTCCTAAATTATTCAAAATATTCAAATATTAGAACTGGGTCTCCTGACTACAGCTACACTGCTATTTCTACAATTTCTACTATACATCTTCAAGGCCCACTTTTAGTGCTCTGGATTCTGCAGTAAGTAGTGATCACTTCTCTCCATAGGTCAAAAATAATTGGCTTTTATTTTGCTAAACATGTTTTGAAGCATCAATCTATTTGTTGGTGAGGTTACTACTCCCACTGTATTGTTAACTGGGAGAAATATCTTCATTGCCTATACTGATCAGCACAGTAGACACTAAATTATTGTCTTGACATAGAGAATGTGTTAGTGTCGAGGAAGTGAAATGAATGAATGAATGAATGAATGAATGAATGGATTAAATGTCCCAGTCTTTTCAACCCTTGACATACACATGTAGAATTCAAATTTTCTTATATTGTTTTCAGAACAAGTAAACTAAAAATGTTTTATCTCAACAATATGAATATTAATCTTCTCAATATATCTCAATATTATTATTATTAATATTCTCAATATAGCTCAATAATATTAATATTATAAATATTAATGTAACAACATTCATATTAATAATTTAGGAATCCAGTCAAACTGGAATTTTTATTCACTTAGAAGTCCATAAATGCTTCTAAAAATATCTAAGGTCTTAGATTCATTTCTTGGACATTTGTCCTAAGCAATTTATAAAAGGAAGTTTTATCTACAAACATCTTTACTGCCACAAGATTTATAACAATGAAAATTGTGAAAATAGTCCAAATACAAAACAATAAGTGAAGTAAACTAAATATTAATAAAAACAGTCAATTTAATATCATGAAACCAACAAAAAATATGTTTGTATAAATTAAAAACTAAAGAAATATAAGGAATATTAAATTTTATACTTTGGAATCACAAGTATGTAAAACAAAAGTACAAGCAGGAGAGACAGAGAAAGACGGTTGTATAGAAGACTTCATTGATCACCAACCCCTTGCAGAATTACCAAATTTAAAAACCATCTATGCACAAAAAGCACATTAATAAAAACTACAAATCAGGTGAGCATCCACAGTACCTGATTTTAATATTGTATCACTGAAATAGACACTAAAAATGGTAGAAAACGTAGACTGGAATCACTGATGCCACCGTTCCCCCTTTGCTCAGCAGCAACCATGGTGTAGAGAGAAAGCTATGCACATGGCAGAGAGAGAGTGCAGTAATTGTGAGAATTTCCATTGAACTCAGTGCTCTCAGTAGAAAGCAAAACCAGAAGAAACTAAACTAAACTAAACAGCATAGTCCCTTTGGTGGTGCCTACAGGGTTGCTTGTGTCATCCCATTCATAGCTCCAAGTGGCACAACACACACACACACACACACACACAGATGTCATTTGTTAGTCATGTTGACCATTTTTTCATGTACTTAATGGTCATTTGTATATCCTCTTTGGAGAAATGACTATTCAACTTCTTTGCCCATTTATTCCTCAAGCTGTTTTGTATTTTCTTGTTACTGAGTTGTAGTTCTTTGCATATTCTGTATATTAACTCTTATCAGATATATGATTTGAAAATATTTTTCCCATTATGTAGGTTGCATTTTTACTTTGGGGTAGTATTTTTAATGCAAAAATATTTTTAATTTTAAAAAACTTCAATTGATCTATTTTTTCTTCTTTCACCTGTGCTTTTGGTATCATATTTCAGAAATTATTGCCAAATCCAATGTTACAAAGATTTCCCTTTTTGTCTTTTCCTGAGGGTTTTATGCCCTTAGCTCTTACATTTAGGCATTTGATCAATTTTGAGTTAATTTTTGTACATGGTGTAAGGTAAGTATCAGACAAGATCCTTTTACATATAGATATCCAGCTTTCCCATCACCATTTGTTTTCTCAATTCAATGACTTTGTCTAAAATCATTTGCCCATAAAGGCAAAAGTTTATTTCTGGGCTTACTATTTTCTTCTATTGGTTTATTCTATAAATGGAATATTTCTTTTTCCTTCAAATTTATATATTGAAATTCTAACTCCCAATGTAATGAAATTAGTTGGTAGGGCATTTAGAAAGTAATTATATCATGAAGCTCGAGCCCTTGTGAATGATATTGGGGCATTAGAAGAAAACGTTATAAGAAAAAAAGTGAGAAGACTGGCTTGCTCTTCACCCCCCATTTCTCCTCTCTCTCTCTTTCTCTCTCTCTGTCTGCCATGTAGGATACAAGAGGAACTGCGTCTCTGCAAATTTAGAAGTGTGTCCTCCTAAGATACCAGTTTTGCAGGCACCTTGATATTGGGCTTCATAACCTTCAGACATATAACTAAAAAATTTCAGTCATTTAAGTCACTCAGTCTATAGTATTTTGTTACAACAGTCCGACAGACTAAGACAGAAATTGGTACCGAGAAATGAGCTGCTGCTGTATTAAACACCTAAAAATGCCTTTGGAACTGGGTAATGTATAGAGGCTGGAAGAGTTTTGAAGTACATGCTAAAAATACCCAAGTCTCCAAAGAGACTTTTAAAGGCGATTATAGTGAGGGATCAGAAAGAAAGAGGAGAGCTGTAGATAAAGCATTTATCTTCTTAGAGAATACATAAATAATAGCATACAGGATTTTTGTGGAACTGTGGATGGTAAAAAGCCATCCTAATGAGGTTCACATGAAAAGGAGAACAACTGGACAATGGAGGAAAAGCAATACTTGTTATAAAGTAGCAAAGAACTTGGCTAAATTGTGTTTGAGTTCTAATGTTTTTTGAAAGGTAAAACTGATGAGCAATGAAGTTCAATATTTACCTGAGGAGATTTCTAAGTGAAGTGTTGAACGAGCAGTCTGGTTTTCCTGACTGATTGTAGTAATATATGAGAAAAGAGAAATAAATTAGATTGAAAATTATTTTTTATATTTAAATTTGTTTTCTTTTTAAGTTCCCAGGTACACGTGCAGGACGTGCAGGTTTGTTACATATGTAAACATGCGCCATGGTGATTTGCTGCACCTATGAATCCCATCATCTAGGTATTAAGCCTGGCATGAACTAGCTATTTTTTCTGATGCTCTTCCGCCTACCCTCCCTCAACTGGCCTCAGTTTGTGTTGTTCCCCTCCCTGTGTCCATGTGTTCTCATTGTTCAGCTCCCACTTATAAGCGAGAACATGCAGTGTTTGGTTGTCTGTTCCTGCATCAGCTTGCTGAGGATAAGGGCTTCCAGCTCCATCCATGTCCCTGAAAAGGACATGATCTCATTCCTTCTTGTGACCACATAGTATTCCATTGTGTATATGTACCACATTTTCTTTGTCCAGTCTATCATTCATGGGCATTTGGGTTGATTCCATTTCTTTGATATTGTGAATAGTGCTGCAGTGAACATACATATCCATGTACCTTTATAACAGAATAATTTACATTCCTTTGGGTATATACCCTGTAATGAGACTACTGGCTCAAATGGTATTTTTGATTCTAAATCTTTGAGGAATTGCCACACTATCTACCACAGTGGTTGAACTAATTTACATTCGCACTAACAGTGTGAGAGAATTCCTATTTCCCTGCAACCTCACCAGCATCTGTTGTTTCCTGACTATTTAATAATCATGATTCTAACTAGCATGAAATGATATTTCATCGTGGTTTTAACTTGCATTTCTCTAATGATCAGTGAAGTGGAGGTTTTTTCATGTATTTGTTGGTCACATAAATGTTTTCCTTTGAGGAAGTGTCTGTTCATGTCTTCTGCCCACATTTTAGTGGAGTTTTTTTTTTTTTTTTTTTTTTTTTTTTTGGTAAATTTGCTGAAGTTTCCCATAGATTCTGGATATTAGATCTTTGTCAGATAGACTGCAAAAAATTTCTTTCATTCTGTAGGTTGTCTGTACTCTCTGATGATAGTTTCTTTTGCTCCACAGAAGATCTTTAGTTTAATTAGATCCCATTTGTCAATTTTTGCTTTCATTGCAATTGTTTTTGGTAATTTCTTCACAAAATCTTTGCCCGTGCCTATGTCCTGAATGGTATTGCCTATATTTTCTTCCAGGGTTTTATAATTTTGGGTATTACATTTAAGTCTTTAATCCACCTTGATTTAGTATTTCTATAAGTTGTGAGGAAGGGGTCCAGTTTCAATTTTATGCATATAGCTAGCCAGTTTTCTTAGCACCATTTATTAAATAGGGAATCCCTTCCCTATTGCTGGTTTTTGCCAGTTTTTTTGAGGTTCATTTGGTTGTAGATGCATGGTTTTATTTCTGAGTTCTCTATTCTGTTACATTGGTCTGTAAGCCTGTTTTTGTACCAGTACCATACTGTTTTGATTACTATAGTCTTGTAGTATAATTTGAAGTCAGGTAGTGTGATATCTCCAGCTTTATTCTTTTTGCTTAAGATTGTTGTGTGGCTATATGGGCTCTTGTTTTTTTTTTTTTTTTTTTTTTCTTTTTTCTTTTGGTTCCATATGAATTTTAAGATAGTTTTTTCTAATATTTTGAAGAATTTCAATGCTAGTTTAATGGAAATAGCATTGAATACATAAATTGCTTTGGGCAGTATGGCCATTTTCATGATATTGATTCTTCCTATCTATGAACATGGAATGTTTTTTCACTTTTTTGTTTCCTCTCTGATTTCTTGAGCAGTGATTTGTAGTTCTTCTTGAAGAAGTCCCTCACTTCCCTTGTGAGCTGTATTCCTAGGTATTTTTTTTGTGTGTGTGGCAATTGTAAATGAAAGTTTATTCTCAATTTGTCTGCTTGTTTGTTGTTAATAAATAGAAATGCTTGTGATTCCTGCACATTGATTTTATATCCTGAGACTTTGATGATGTTGCTTATTGAAGCTCTTGAAGAATGACAGTGGATTATCATAAGCTTAACCAAGTGGTGACTCCAATTGCAGCTGCTGTACCAGATGTGGCTTCATTGCTTGAGCAAATTAACACATCCCCTGATATCTGGTATACAGCCATTGACTTGGCAAATGCCTATTTCTCTATTCTTGCCCCTAAGTCCCACCAGAAGCAATTTGCTTTCAGCTAACAAGGCCAGCAAGGTACATTTACTGTCTTACCTCAGGGGTATATCAACTCTCCAGCTTTGTGTCATAATCTTATTCAGAGAAATCTTGATCACTTTTTGCTTCTGCAAGATTTCACACTGGCCCATTACATTGATGACATTATGCTGATTGGATCCAGTGAGCAAGAAATAGCAAACACTCTGGACTTATTGGTGAGACATTTGCATGCAAGAGAATGGGAAATAAATCCAACTAAAATTCAGGGACCTTCTACCTCAGTAAAATTTCTGGGGGTTTAGGGGTGTGGAGAGATATTTCTTCTAAGGTGAAGAATAAGTTGCTGCATTTGGCCCCTCCTACAATCAAGAAAGGGGCACAATATAATCAGCTGCTAGCGTAACTAGACTATAAGCAGGCAGGAAAATGTGAAAAGAGAGACTGGCCTAGCCTCCCAGCCTACATCTTTCTCCCATGATGGATGCTTCCTGCCCTCAAACATTGGACTCTTTCTTCAGTTTTGGAACTCGGACTGGCACACCTTGCTCCTCAGTCTGCAGATGGTCTATTGTGGGACTTTGTGATAATGCGAGTTAATTATATATATATATTTCATTAGTTCTGTCCCTCTAGAGAACCCTGATACATCAGCTTAAGAAGCTTTTGGGCTGAGTTGATGGGATTTTCTAGGTATAGAATCATTTCATCTGCAAAAAAGACAATTTGACTTTTAAGTATAAAAGAACCAATGACTGAACACAGTGGCTCAAGTCTATAATCTCAGCACTTTGGGAAGCCAAGGCAGGAGGATTGCTTGATGCCAAGAGTTCAAAATTAGCATAAACAACATAATGAGATCCCATCTTTATAATAAAAAATATATTAAAAATAGCTGGGCATGGTGACACATACCTGTAGTTCCAGCTACTTGGAAGGCTGAGGTAAGTGAATTGCTTGAGCCTAGGAATTCAAGGCTGCAATAAAGTTTGATTGTGCCACTGTACTTCTGCCTGAGCAACAGAGAGAGACTCCATCTCTAAAAATATATATATATATAAATATATATATATAATTAAAAATAAATAAATAAGCCAAAACTTGAAGAAGTATAACGTTTTCAACCTGTTCATATTGCAAAAAATGAGAAAACATGTTATAAAACGTGTTATAAAGCACTGAAGGTGTGACAAAGAAAACATTTGATAAGGAGATTGAGATAGATGGATGTGAACCATGAAATTAATCAACCACCCTAGCAAGAAAACTGCTAGTTTGAAGCACAGATTCAATCAGTCAACTAAAATTACCCAGGAATAGATATCTGATTATACCATCAGAATCACTGCCAGCTGGAAATAAAAAATTAAAAAAAAGAGAAAATGTGATAAAATTAAAAAGGCTGAAACTGTGTGCTAACTTCCAAGAAAAAGAGGACCTTTAAAGTCATTCAATGATCTATAAAGCAGACAGTGCCCAACAAAAGCTCCGGGAGTAGGGACACTCCATGCCATAGGGATAGGGCCATCCAGTAGAGCCTGTGGAGGCAATCTCCGCATGGCAGAGTGTCAGCATAGGCAGAACCCTGACAGAAAGCCCCATCATGGCCACAGGTCAGGCACTGCAGAGAGCCATGACGTAGGCAGTGCCCCGCTGAGCCATGAGGGCGACATTGCTACCTAGTGGGTCCAGAAGGCAGAGCATTGGGACAAAAAAATATTTTTCTCCACCCTTAAGATTGTACAGAATTTGCCTAGTTAGGTTTTGGATGTGCTTGGACTCATAATCTTTTTCTTCTTTCCTGTTTTTCCTTTTTAGAATGAGAATGTCTATTCCCTGCCTCTCCCACCATTGATTTAGAACCACATAACTTTTTTAGTTTGACAGACTTACAGATAGAGAGGAATTTTGTCTAAGGATGAAACTCTTACTCACATCTGATTAGATGATATTTATATGAAATTGAGAACTTTAGATTTTAGAATTGATGCTGCAATGAGTTAACAGTCTTAGAAATGTTAGAATGAAAGGAATTAATTTGACTTGTGATAAAAACAAGCATTTGGTGAGGGGCAGGGGTAGAATGCTGTGGACTAAATGTTGTTTTTCTCACAAAATTTGTGTTAAAACCCTTAGCCCCAATGTGAATAGAAGAAGGGTCTTTGGGAGTTAATTAGGTTGTGAAAGTGAAGCCCTTATGGGTGGGAATAGTCCGTTTATAAGAAGAGGCATGAGAGAGTTTTCTCTCCCCCTCTCTCAGCCATCATTTTGATTGGGATTTCATTGACTTTGTACATCAGCTTTGGATACTCTACACATCTTAACAATATTGTTTTCGAATTTATGAAAACAAGATTTATTTCCATTTATTAATATATCATTTAATTTCAGCAAATTTTTTCGTTTATGCCATAAAAGTATTTTGCCTCCTTGACTAAGTTATTTCTAAGTATTTATTCCCTTTGATGTCATTGTAAATAAAATTGTTTTCTTAATTTTTATTTCAAATTTTTCAATGTTAGTGTATAGAAAGGCAATTAGATTTTTGTTGATTTTGTATCCTGCAGCTTTTCTAAATTTATTATTTTTAAAAAACTGTATGTGTGTGTGTGTGTAGTCTTTTCCAATCACAATGCAATGAATAGAAGTCAACAGCTGATTGTAAATAGAAAACATATGTTGTATGATTTAAATGTTTTTGAATTTATTGAGACTATTTGGCGGGGGCCTAAATATATGGCCTCTCCTTGAAAACAATCAATGTGTATGTGAAAAAATAATGTACTTTGCTATTGTTGAGTGGAGTGCTCTCTATAAAACTCAATCTAAATTGATCTAATTGATCTAAAAATCAAATGATTTTTCTTTTTTTCTCTTTCTCTTCACCTCCTGCAAGTTCCTGATGTAGTTTGCATGTTCATCACCTCTATATCCCATGTTAAAATGTGATCCCTAATGTAGGAGGTAGGGCATAGTGGGGAAAGTTTGAGTCATGAAGGTAAGTTTCTCATGAATGGTTTGGAGCCCTTCTCACAGAAATGAGTGAATTCTCACTCTATTATGTCATGTGAAAGCTGGTGTTGAAATACCCTGATACTTCCTCCCTTCCTCTCTCTCACCATGTGACATGCTTGCTCTCCCTACACCTCCTGCCATGATACTAAGCTTCCTGAAGCCCTCCCCAGAAGCAAATGCCAGCAGTATGCTTCTTGTATAGTCTGCAGAACGGTCAGCCAAAATAAACCTTTTTTTCTTTATGAATAACCCAGCATTAGATATTACTTTACAGCAATGTAAAACAGACTGACATACCACAAGATATATTTTGGTCTGCCTGATGATGTTTTACATCTCTCTTCCCTCCTATTCACTTAACTTTTTTCTTCTCATACTCGATCATTTCTAAAGACTATCATTCAAGTTGTATGATTATTTCTTTTCCCTGTTTGAGTTTGCTGTTTAAACCCCCTGGTGAATTTTATAATTGAATTTGTGCCTTTTGCAGCTCCAGATGTAGTTAGGTTTTTTAAATAATTTCTATCGTGTTGTGAATATTTTTCATACATAGTTTTCTGATTTCCTTTTATGTTTAGTGTATGTTTCATTTTAGCTATGTGAGTATATTAAGAAAGTAGTTTTAAAGTTTTTTTTTTAATTCCAATTCACCTTTTCTTTTAGGGAAGCTGCCTTTTTTAGTTTATGTTGCTCCTTTAAATGGGTCATGTTTCTGTCTTCTACCTGTAATGTCTTGCCCTCAGGCATATGTGGATTTGCAGTTCTCCTGTAGGTTTTATGTGCCATGGAACTGGCCCTGTCTTTTGAAGCTTCTGTCAACTGAAGATAGAATTTATACTTAATGTTCTTCATATGATCTTTGATGGAGATCATATTCCCATAATATATCAGAGTAATGCAGAGAATAATCTTTTAGGTAACCCATAGATGAGTCAGAATGTTGCAAACATGTTCCACTCTGCTACTTCTGCCTAACCAAAGGAACACATGGTTGACTCATTTTCTGCTGATTACACTACTACGCCAGGAACGAGACAAAGCAAGAGTGAGTAAAAATACCACAGAATTTTCTAACATACTGAATGTGTCTCTTTCTTGGCTGTGCATTCAATTGGTGGTTATCATTCTTTAACTGGTTGCAGAATTTCTGTAATATTATTTTAGTCAGTCTATAGCTGTTTTCTTAATGTTTTCATGGGGGAATGATGAACTGTGACTTCCTTGACTGTACCTTTTAGACATCACTTTCAAAGGCATATTTTAAGATCTAAGAAGTGCTTAGCATGACTCTCATCTTTTCAAATACATTGAATATATTAACTTAAGGCAAAAATTAGCACATTTAGAAATGGTTTAAAAAGGAGAAAATATGAGAGCATTCTCAAGAAACTTACTACTATGCAGACATCTGGAATTTTTAAAAAGTTATCCCCCGCCTTGGCCTCCCAAAGTGCTGGAATTACAGGCATGAGCCACCACACCAGGCCTAAAGTTTTAATGTGGTTGTTTGGTTTTATGTTTGTTAATTTCCTTTAGTTTCTTACAGATGCTAAATGTTAGGCCTTTGTCGGTTGCATAGTTTACAAACATTTACTCTCATTCTGTAGGTTGTCTGTTTACTCTGCTGATAGTTTCTTTTGCTGTACTGAAGTTCTTTAATTAGGTCCCATTTGTCATTTTTTGTTGTTGTTGCAATTGCTTTTCATGTCATTGTTATGACATCTTTGCTGGGTCCTATGTCCAGAATGATATTTCCTAAGTTATCTTCCAGGGTTTTTAAAGTTTTAGATTTTACATTTAAACATGTAATCCATCCTCAGTTGATTTTTCTATATGGTGTAAGGAAGGAGGTCCTGTTTCAGTCTTCTACACATTGTTAGCTAATTTATCCCAGCACCATTTATTGAATAGGAAGTCTTTTTTCCATTGCTTAATTTTGGAAACTTTCTCAAAGATCAGATGGTAGTAGTTGTATAGTATTATTTCTGGGCTGTCTATTCTTTTATTGATCTATGTATCTGTTTTTATAGCAGAAGTATGCTGTTGTGATTACTGTAGCCTTGCAATATTGTTTGAAATCAGGTAATGTGACACATCTAACTTTGTGCTTAGGATTGCTGTGGCTATTTTTTTTTTTTTTTTTTTTTTTTGATTCCACAAGAATTTTTTTAAGTTTTTTTTTTTTTTTTGTAATTCTGTGAAGAATTCAATTTGTAGTTTGAAAAAGATACTATTGAATCTGTAAATTGCTTTGGGCAGTAAAGACATTTTAACAATATTGATTCTGTCTTTCATGAGCATAAAAAGTCTTTCCATTCATTTGTGATGTCTCTGATTTTTTGAGCAGTATTATGTAATTTTCATTGTGGAGATCTGTTACCTCTCTGATTAGCTGTATTCCTAGGTATTTCATTTTTCTCATTGTGAATGGGATTGCATTCTTCATTTGGCTCTCAGCTTGGATGTTGGTGGTATATAGAAGTGCAACTGATTTTCGTACATTGCTCTTGTATCATTTAACTTTGCTTACATTGTTTATCACATCAAGAAACTTTTGGGCAGAGGCTATGGGGTTTTCTAGGTATAGAATAATATAATCTAAAAGAAAAAGGATAGTTGGACTTCCTTTCTTTCTATTTCAATACCTACCTAATTTCTCTGGCTAGGACTTCCAGTAAAATGTTTGAGTGGTGAGAGAGAGCATTAGTGTCTTGGCTTGCTTCTCAAGAGAATGTTTCCAACTTTTGTCTATTCAATGTGATGTGTGCCATGGATTTATCATAGATAAATGTTATTATTTTGAAGTACGTTCTTTTAATTATTTTGAAGTAAAGTGTCTAGTTTGTTGAAGATTTTTAACAAGTAAGGAGTTGAATTTTATCTAAAACCTTTTCTGAATCTATTGAGATGATCATGTAGTATTTGTTTTTAGTTCTATTTATGGCATGAATTAAATTTATTTATTTACATATGTTAAAACAACCTTGCATCTCAGGGGTAAAAAACAACTTGATCATGGTGGATAAACTTGATCAAGTTTAAACTTGATGTGCTGTTTAGTTTGGTTTGCTAGTAATTTGATAAATATTTTTGCATCTATTGTTCTTCAAATATATTGGCCTGATATGTGTGTGTGTGTATGTGTGTGTGTGTGTGTGTGTGTGTGTGTGTGTGTGTGTTCCAGGTTTTGTTATCAGGATGTCCCTGGCCTCATAGAATGAGTTAGAGAGGAATGTCTCTTCCTCAAGTTTTTTGGAACACTTTCAATAGAAATGGACCTTCTCTTCTTTGTACATCTAGAATAATTTGTCTATGAATTTGTCTGCTCCTGGGCTTTTTCTTTTGGTAGGCTTTTTATTACTGATTCAATTTTGGAACTCATTATTAATCTGCTCAAGAATTCAATTTACTCATGGTTTAATCTAGGAAGGTTGTGTGCTTCCAGAAATTCATCCATTTTTTTCTAGGTTTTTTTTTTTAGCTTATGTTCATAGAGATGAAAGGAAGAAAATCGAGAATGTGCCAACTTCTAAATCCATGGATTATTCATGCTCATAATGTAGAAGATGTACAAACAATCTCTAGACAAGTAATTTTCAGACAGCATATGTTTTCCTGAAAATTCTCAGGCAAAAATGTAAAGACTACCAAGTAAGATGAGCTCTTTCAAATAGCCTTTCTAAAATTGTGAATGAAGTTCTAAAATTTAAACTCACAATAGGATTTCCCCAACAGCTTGATTTTCTTCTATGTGTATCTGTAAATAGAATTCTAGATAAATGCTTTAATGTGACTAAATCCCTTTGACAACTTTTCAAAATGTTATAAAGTGTGTGTGTGTGTGTGTGTGTGCACATGTGCATGTGTGCATGTATGTGTCAGAGGGGAATAAAGAAGAATAGAGAGAGAGAGAGAGGAATAACAATCCAGTACCATATCTGATTGTAATTGGCTATAATATACATTATCTTTATTTTCTAAGGTGTTGTGTTTTTTAACTATTATAATACTATGTATAGGCCCTTAGCCAAATTTTGTGTGCAGAGTATGGTAGTAGAAATTTATAGATATAAAGATGCCCATTTTATAGAGTAAAAATTATTTACTTAGTAGCAGAACTATTGTTAGAATACAGATTTGCTCCCTTTTAATCTTGACCTTTTCACCTACCAATGGATCATTTGTTGCTTTCCTTGTATCATGAAATATGTCTTTTTAAAGTAGATATTGGTACAACCAGGAAGAACTGAGTTTAAGGAGTAATATATTGCTTACACCCAAAAATGTTGAATTTCAAAAGACAATAATATCTGGTGGCAAGTACTAGTATCTCAGTGGTTTTGTTTCTGTGATATTATGCTTAGTTAGTTGAAGATGACTAAAATAATATAATCTCCATAATTTTAACTGACTGAACTCTTGCAGAATAAATTAAGAGTGTTTTTAGTATTATTCAAGAGATTTTAGTGCATGATCAAGTGAAATCAATGGGTAGATGTACTAAGATAGTAACGCCTGACTTTAAAGGACCAGCACTTCAACTTTTATTTTATTTTCTATATTGTTGTATCAGAGTGCCTTAATATTTCTGACAAATGGAAATTATTGGTTAGAATTTCAATTCTAACTATATGATGAATGATCAAATTATATGAAAGTCATTAGGTCAAAATATTATAACAGATAGGAGCAATTCCATGTCTAGTTCTAGTCAAGTCTTTGGTAGCTCTGTCATTTTAGTTCAATAGAAAAAAATATAGAAATTATTTTTTATGTAGCAGTTTTTGACAATTTGAAATTGGGGATCCAAGTGGATTTCACTATTCATAGTATATATGTCACATTTTTACTCCTGGTTGTTGGCAATGCTTGTCAGTCATAGCCCTATGATTTTACTGCATGCACATTTTGATACAAAATGTAGATGGTGATACTGGTTGTTGTGGTGATACTGTTGGTGGTAGAATATTGTTGCTATTGTTCCTCATATGAGGAATATGTAATATAAAATGTTTAATGGACTATTTTTTCTTTAGAGATTTTAAATAACACACTATAATTTTCATTCTGAAAATAACTGTCCTTTAATTTTTTCTTAATTTATTAAAAATATTTTATAGTTTTACCTGGATACTAAATTTGGATAAACTAATTTATAGAAAGAGTATGTGTGGTATCTAAATGCCAAGAACAACTTAAAATATATGATGTGTTTGGTTGAGTGCCAAAATTGCAATGTGCCAATTTTCTGTGAAATAATATACATTCATGTGTGGGGTTGGGGGGATGATACACTTAAGATGCCTCTTTTCTTCTAAGTACATTTATGTGAAAATTGTTGTTGGAGACAGCAATCTTAGTTTCCTGTCATCTTGAATGAGTAATAGTCTATTATTCAGATATACAATGTAGAAAAGGGGCCATTCCACAACCCAAATATAGTTCGATGAGCTGCAGTATGATTGGTTAACACATCAAACATAAAAGCTTTTTATGCATTGATTTCTCTACATTCCTTGCAATAATTTATCTAATTTGTTTGATTGATTGACTCTTTGTATTGCAGTATGCATTTATTCAATAAAGTACCTACATCATAAAATCAATATATAGTTGCATTCCTGCATTAAGTACCATTTTAGAAAGTGTGATTGAATTTCCACAGAAATTAATAAATGTGATAGATGTATTTATTATTTGGATTAGACAGAAAATAAGAAAAAGCCATGTAAGTGTGTCTTTTTTATTATAAAATTATATATTTTTTATTTTGAAGCTCTTATTAGCCCTTAAATTTTATAAATTTTATATAAGGTAGTTTTCAAGAGCACAGTATCTAGGTGATAAAAGTTAATTATTAGTATTTTGCACCAAATAGGTCAAAAATTATACACAGTTTTTCAACTGAATGGGGAGTTGGTGCCCTTAACCTTTATGTTGTTCAAAGTCACATATACATATGTATATGTACACACATGCAAACACACACACACACACACATACATAGATGGAGAGTGGGAGAGAGAAAGAGATAAATTTTCAGAAATTGACTCAAGCAATTATGGGTCTGGCAAGTCTGAAATCCGTAAGGCCTGTCAGCAAGCTGGCAAAGGAGACAAGATTTTCAAATTAATGTTGAGGCAGAATTTCTTCTTCTCCAGGACAGCTCAGTTTTAGCTCTTAATACCTCCAACTAATTGTATGAGACCCACTCGTGTTATTAAGAGTAGTATACTGTGCTTAAATTTAACTGATTACAAAAGTTAATCACATCTAAGAAAGATAGGTTGTGCAATTTGGCACCAAAGCCTGGCTAATATGACATAAAAATTTAAATAAAATAGATCATTGTTTTCCTTTTCCCTTTTTAAAAAGTCAGTTATTAGTTATCAGTACATTGTGTAAAAATAATATTAAGTATATGGTTATAATAAATATATAAGAAAATACCTCATTGGAACAACTGACTGGTATTTGGCTAAGTTGTTACATTCTGGATTACTTAATAACTAGCCTATAAATAGAAACTATTAATTTTACATCACATAAAAGTAGATTTATCAACCTCTTTTTGGGGTCAGATGGATAGATCAACACATATTTTAATAATCTCTTTTAATCACTGATAATAACACTGGGATGTAAAGTTATTTCATTTTTTTAAACAAATTCCCTACTCAAACTATTTACAATCTTATTTCTATAATGATATAATTGAAATTTTACCCAGTGGTTTATATAGTGTTGCATTTGATAGCTTTTTATATTTGAAACACATTAGAAATTAATGATAAATCAGCCACAAAATCAGCCACAAAATATTACAGCTGTAATTTGTAAGCAAAGTAATATTTTAATTATCAAAATTAGTTGGATAATTGTTTTAGCATTTTTATATTAAAATACCTCCTAAATGGTTGACTTCATAGTTGATTTTGAATAGAAATTTACATGTAAATTTTCAAATGCAGTTTTTGAAAAATATATTATAAAATACACTTTTTGGGAAATGAATTTCCAGATAACTTTACATCTTGGAATCCAAAACATTAGAACTTCTCCTTGCTCACTTATAACCAGAGATTAATAATCCTTGTTGTTACTCCTATTTTTATCAGTTGTGTTGGATAAACATTTACATTTATAAACAATATCACACTTCCTACAGAGATTATGATCTTGATATTTTGGCTTATCCTTCATTGGTTCACACATAATCTTTGAATTGGGTGATATCACATATTTGTATTATATATTAGTGTAATAATCCTCCCTATTTTACTTTCAATCTTTCAAAGCTTTTGTTGCTTTTTCCAAATACTATTCATTTAGGCCAGTGTTTCTGAAAATTGTACACGCATCTAAATCAGTTGGAAGTCTTGTTAAAACACAGATTGCTGCACCCCACTCTAAAGCTTCTAATTTACTAAATGCAGGGTGAAGCCCCAAAGTTTGCTTTTCTAGTGAGCTTCCATATGATATTGATATTACTGATCTGGGAACCACAAGTTGAAAAACTATAATTTAGCCTTCCTGTTTCTTGAACTCCATGTTTTATGTCTGGTAAATAGGGAAAAGCTGAGAACACTAAAAAGGAATGAGAAAACATGAGAAAATTTTCTAGATCCCTGATTTTCAATCTTAGCTACATGTTAGAAATACTTACATAGCTTTAAAAAATAAGGATGCCTGGATACCTCTTTCAGAGATTTTGAGATTTTTTAATTAATTAATTTTTTATTATACTTTAAGTTCCGGGAAACATATGCAGAACGTGCTGGTTTGTTACATAGGTAATACAGGTGCCATGGTGGCTTGCTGCACCCATCAACTCGTCCTCTAGGTTTTAAGCCCCATATGCATTAGGTATCTGTCCTATTGTTCTCCCTCTCCTTGACCCCCACCCCCAGAAAGGTCCCAGTGTGTGATGTCCCCTCTCTGTGTCCATGTGTTCTCTTTTTTCAACTCCCATTTATGAGTAAGAACATGAAGTTTTGGTTTTCTGTTCCTGTGTTAGTTTACTGAGAATGATGGTTTCCAGCTTCATCCCTGTCCCTGCAAAGGACATTAACTCATTCTTTTTTATGGTTGCATAGTATTCCATGTTATATATGTGCCACATTTTCTTTATCCAGTCTATCATTGATGGACATTTGGGTTGGTTCCAAGTCTTTGCTATTGTAAATAGTGCTGCAATAGACATACATGTACATGTGTCTTTATAGTAGAATGATTTATAATCCTTTGGGTATATACCCAGTAATGGGATTGCTGGGTCAAATGGTATTTCTGGATCTAGATCCTTGAGGAATTGCCACACTGCCTTCCACAATCGTTGAACTAATTTACACTCCCACCAACAGTGCAAAAGCTTTCCATTTCTCCACATCATCTCCAGCATCTGTTGTTTTCTGACTTTTTCATGATCATCATTCGAACTGGCATGAGATGATATCTCATTGTGGTTTTTATTTTTGTTTCTCGAATCACCAGTGATGACGAACTTTTTTTCATATGATTTTTGGCCACATAAATGTCTTCTTTTGAGAAGTGTCTGTACATATCCTTTGCCCACTTTTTGATGGAGTTGTTTTTTTTTCTTGTACATTTTTTTATGCTTCTTGTAGGTTCTGGATATTAGCCCCTTGTCAGATGGATAGATTGCAAACTTTTTTCCCATTCTGTAGGTTGCCTATGCAATCAAAATATCCCAAAATAATAAGAGCTGTTTATGAAAAACCCATAGCCAATATCATACTGAATGGAAAAAGCTGGAAGCATTCTGTTTGAAAATTGGCACAAGACAAGGATGCAGTCTCTCACCACTCCTATTCAACATAGTATTGGAAGTTCTGGTCAGGGCTATCAGGCAAGAGAAAAAAATAGAGTATTCAAATAGGAAGAGAGGAAGTCAAATTGTCTCTGTTTGTAGATGACATGATTGTTTATTTAGAAAACCCCATTGTCTCAGCCCCAAAACTCCTTAAGCTGACAAGAAATTTCAACAAAGTCTCAGGATACAAAATCAATGTGCAAAAATCACAGGCATTCTTAAATGCCAATAATAGAAAAACAGAGCCAAATCATGAGTGAACTCCCATTCACAATTGCTACAAAAGAATAAAATACCTAGGAATACAACTTACAAGGGATGTGAAGGACCGCTTCAAGAACTACAAACCACTGCTCAAGGAAATAAGAGAGGACATAAACAAATTTTAAAAATTCCATGCTCATGGATAGGAAGAATCAAAATCAAGATAATGGCCCTACTGCCCAAGGTCATTCATAGATTCAGTGCTATTCCCATCAAGCTACTATTGACTTTCTTCACAGAACTTGAAAAAACTACTTTACATTTTATAGGGAACCGAAAAATACCCCTATACTCAAACAAACTTAAGCAAAAAGAACACAGCTGGAAGCATCACACTGCCTGACTTCAAAGTATACTACAAGGCTACAGAAACCAAAATATCACGGTAATAGTACCAAAACAGATATGTAAGCCAGTGGAACAGAACGGAAGCCACAGAAATAACACCACACATCTACAACCTCCTGGTCTTCTGACAAAAACAAGCAATGGGGAAAAAAATTCTTTTTTAATAAATGGTGCTGGGAAAACTGGCTAGCCATATGCAGAAAACTGAAACTGGACTCCTTCCTAATACCTTATACAAAAAATTAACTCAAAATGAATTAAAGAATTAAATGTAAAACCTCAAACCATAAAAAACCTTGAAAAAAATATGAGACAGTACCATTCAGGACATAGGCATGGGCAAAGACTTCATGACTAAAACACCAAAAGCAATTGTAACCAAAGCCAACATTGATGAATGGGATCGAATTAGACTAAAGAGCTTCTGCATAGCAAAATAAACTATCATCAGAGTGAACATGCATTTGAATTTTTTAAGTTATTTGAGTACTTCTGATATAAAGCCAAAATTGAAATCCTATCTTCTATATCAACAGAGATTACAACTAACTCTTCTTACTATTAGATAGAAATGACAATGGGGTAAATCACATTTTTTTTTGAGAGAAGACCTTTCTAGAAATATTCACATTCTTTGAAAAATATTTAACCAAATAATTTGGTATTATGTGTAGAATTATTTAAGCTTTGAAGTCAGAAAGACTCTTTATTCATTCATGCAATGTATTTTTGAGATTGTCAGTTTTTAAGGTTCAATTGTAGAACTAAATCTCAAAAAGAAAACAGCATAGTAACAATGTTTGCAAAAGAACTGCTACTCTTATCAGAATATTCTATCTTTATTCACTCTAGCTGGTAGACACCAACAAACTTTAGTTTCCATAGATAACCTGGAAAGTAGAATTTTTCAGGTCCTGGTAGAAACTACTATTAACTAGGGCTTTAACAAGAAATAAAAAATTAACATGAAGAACATCAATTACCTGAATATGAACATATATGAATGAACTATTTATCATTATTATCATATTGTTGTCTATGTCTCTATATGGGTCTAGTAATATTTGTTTTATAAATTTGGGTGCTGTGGTGCTGGGTGGGTGCACACATATCTAGAATGGTTATGGGTTTTCTTTGAAAATTTGCAGCACCTCCCCCTTCTCTTCCTCCTGCTCTGGCCATGTGAAGTGCTGGCTTACCCTTTGCCTTTCTCCATGATTATAAGTTTCCTGAGGCCTCCCCAGAAGCCAATCAGATGCCAGCCTTAGGTTCCTGTACAGTCTGTGGAAATATGAGCCAACTAAGCCTCTTTTCTTCATAAATTACCCAGTCTAAGGTGTTTCTTTATAGCCAAGCAAGCATGACCTAACATAGAAAATTGGTACTGAAGAGTGGGATATTGTGACTGGAACTTAAACATTTAAAAGGGAAGCAAAGCATGAAAGTTTGAAAAACATGCAGCTTGATTTTGTGGTAGGAAAAAAAAAGGCCCATTTTCACGGGAGAAACTCAAGCAGGCTGCAGAAATTTGTATAAGTAAAGAGGAGCCAAGTAATAATAGCCAAGACGATGGGAAAAAGGACTAGAAAGCATTTCAGAGATTTTGTGCAGTCTCTCCCATCATAGGCCAGGAGGATTAGGAGGGAAGAATGGCTTTGTGTACCAGGCCCAGGGCATCACTGCCCTGTGCAGCCTCAGGTCACTGCTTCCCACATGCCAGTTACTCCAGCTCCAGCTCTGGCTAAAAGGGACCCAGGTACAATTCAGGCCACTGCTTCAGATGGTGTAGGCCACAAACCTTGGCTGCCTTCACATGGAGTTAAGCCTGTGGTTGCACAGAGAGCAAGAGTTGAGGCTTGAGAGACTTCAACTGGATTTCAGAGAATGTGTGAAAAAGCCTGGATGTCTAGGCAGAAGCCTGCTGTAGGGGCAGCACCCTTACAAAGAATCTCTGCTATGGCAGTGTGGAAAAGAAATGTGAGGTTTGAACCCCCACACAGTATCCCAACTGGGGCACTGCATGGTGGAGCTGTCAGAAGAGGGTCACCATACTCCAGACCCCTCCAGAATGGTAGACCCAATGGCAGCTTGCATCCTGCACCTGGAAAGGCTGCAGTCACTCAATGCCAGTCCTTGAGAGCAGCTGTTGAGGAGCATGAAGCTTCCCAAGGCCTTGGGAGCCCATCCCTTGTACCACTGTGCTCTGGATATGAGGCATGGAGTCAAAGTAGATTATTTTAGGGCTTAAGGTTTAATGGTTGGCCTGCTGGATTTTGGACTTGCGTAGGGCCTGCAGCCCCTTTCATTTGGCCAGATTCTGCTGTCTGGAATGGCAATATTTACCCAATGCCTATACTACAAGTGCATCTTGGAAGTAACTAACTTGTTTTTTATTTTACAGGCTCATAGGTGGAAAGGACTGGCCTTACCTCAGATGAGAATTTTGAGTTACTGATGGAAAAAGTTTACATCTTTGGAATTATTGGGAAGGGACAACTGTATTTTGAAATGTGAGGACATGAGATTTTGGAAGGGCCAGGGGCAGAATGATATGGTTTGAATCTGTGTGCCAATCCAAATTTCATATTGAAATGTAATCCACAATGCTAGAGGTGAGGTCTAATGGAGGATGATTGGATCATGGAGGCAGTTTCTCTTGAGTGATTTAGCACCATCCCTGTGGTGCTGTTCTTGTGATATTGAGTGAGTGAGTTATCACCAGATCTAGTTGTTTGAAAACGTTTAGCACCTCCCCTTCTCTTCCTCCTGTTCTGGCCATGTGAAGTGCTGGCTTCCTCTTTAACTTCTGCAATGATTGTAAGTTACTCGAGGCATCTCCATAAGCCAAGCAGATGCCAGCATCATGCTTTATGTAAAACCTGTGGAACCATGAGCCAATTAAACCTCTTTTCTTCATAAATTACCCAGCTTTAGGTATTTCTTTATAGAAATGTGAGAACAGCCTAATACACTGTTTATAAAATTAATTCCTTCATCTTGACTTTAGATAGTCTGATATCAATCAGCCATTTTGAAATCCTTTATGTAATATATTTTCTTGGCATCATTAGGCCTCTTGAGTCTGGATATTTATATGTCTTGCTAAACTTGGAAAGTTTTCATCAAATATTCTCTTAAATATATTTTCTAAATTTTAGATTTTTCTTTCCCATCAGGAATACCAATAATTTATTAGTTCAATTACTTTAGGTAGTCTCATATGTCTTTAATGTCTTGTTCATTCTCTTTATTCTTTTTTTCTTCATTTTTGTCTGACAGTATTATTTCAAAATACCTGCCTTCAACATCTGAGATTCTTCCTTCTTCCTGGCCTACTCTATTTTTGAAGGCGTTGAGTATATATTGTAATTCCTTCAGTTAATTTTTTATTTTTATGTTATATTTACCTTTTTAAAAGATATCTCTCTCCTTAGTAAATTTCTTGTTCATATCTTGAATTGATTTTCTAATGTATTTGTATTGGAATCACATTTCTTGTATTTCATTGAGCTTTTTTAAAATAAATATTTTGATTTTTACATCTAGCATATCAAAAATTGTTATTTTTATTTTTTTAGAATCTATTGCTGGAGAATTGTGTTTCTTTGGTGGTGTCATAATACCTTGCTTTTTAATATTTTCTGTATCTTTATGTTAATTTATGTGCATCCAATGGTCACTTCTTATTTTGTAACTTAATTTAATGGGAGAAAATTTTCTTTCTTGAAGATATGACTATGCTGTATGTTGGGTAGGGCGATTTAGTTTTGCTTCTGGGTGCCTGCATTGGCAAAGACTGCAGGATTTTATCAATTATAAATAGCATTAGTTTGGTGGTTTTCTCAAATGCCAGTTGTAGTAGCAGTGTACCACATGGGTGAGCTTGCTGATGACCTTCTTTGTAGCCAGTGTGGTGTGGGTGAAGGGGGTAGCAGTGGTAATGAGAAGCTTTTCTTGTTCAAAGGGCTTTGCTCTGGTGTTGGCGGTTGTTCTAATGGGTTGCATAAGACAACCCCCAGGCTAGTAGGTGGTACTCTCAAGTAAGAATTAGCTGTAGTGGTGGCAGTAGAATTTACTCTTGACCTCTGTTCCCCAGGAAAAATGCTCTGCTTTCCAGGCAATGGATTGGGCTGTGGACTCTCCAGAAGCTTGGATCCTATGCTCTGTTTCACAGAGGTAGGTGAAGCTTTGTAGAATTGGACTGGGCAAGCGAGGGATCAGGCACTCCTATGGAAGATGTGAACTCCAGCCTTGACAGGGGTGGCAGAAGATTTCTCAAGCCCCTGGCAAAATATTTGTGTGAGGGTTGATTGCTACTGCACTGAAGTCTCAGCATAGAGAGAGAGGGCCTGTCTCAGAGCCACAGGCTTCGTAGGCAGAAGTATAACCTGCTTACCTCTCATGCCTTTGTCCTGGCAGAGCTCACTTTCCTGTCCTGACTATGGCCACATTTAAGTTAATCTATGAACTGCTGAAGTTTACTTCTAGTCTGAAATGTAACCCAATGTCATAGAAGTCACTAGCCTTATTGCTCAGTACTAAACTTCTGAAGTAGCTGGCAGTGGCTGCACTGCAGTCTTCACTCACAGCTTCAAACACACAGCTCTCAGGTTCTCCTGCTTTCTATGGTAGCAACACTGTAGCTCCGTACAGACAGTGGGAGAGACCCCAACCCATACATGAGCCTAAGCTCCAAGGACATGCAACCAGTGAAGTCACAGTTGCCACTCACAGTCCCAGACTTGCAGCACTTCAGCTCACCTACACTTCAGCCTCCAACTACAGCAGCAACAGCAGCTATGCCTGCAACTATATGCAGTGGGGGAGAAAGGATTTCATTCTCCATTCATAATCATAAGCAAAAAGGTTGCTTGGCAGGTAGGAGGAGATGTTGCATGTCCCTTGAAAAGCCAAGCACAGAGTTTATGCCACTGCTGGGGATGTAGTCATTTTGTAAAATGCCAAACAGAGAGCTTTCAGGCTCTGGAACGCATGCATGCCATTTTTCTCCGGGCCAGGGACTACCTTTTTGGTGTGCTGCACTGCCCTTTCCCCAGGGAAGAAAACTCCCTCTAGGCTATATTACTGGGGACCCTGAAGCACCTTTTGGTTCAGCCAATGCTGTGCCACTGCAGCTCTCTGGGTAGATATTGGGGAATGTCAGCAGTAGCTTTCAGAATGTAGAAATGGAGTGTTGTAGTTCTCAGGACAGGATGCAGTCCCATGATAGCTGCACTTCACAACGGTGCCCTACCACAGCCTCTCAGGTCCGAGGGGAGGGGAGTGACTTGGCGTGAGTTCCCAGTCTGGAGCAATGCTCTCAAAGGTCTCCAAATTACCACTCATACTAATGCCAAGGTTTGTGGCGGTCGAGGAACTCTCCTGTGGTATGGATCCCAACAGTCTATGGCAAGAATGTGAACATCTAAAATCTCCCACTCATCCTCTCTGCACAACACCAAGCCTCTACAGGCGCCTGTCCATTGTTCAGACAAGTTGGCTTCTTGTTTCCTCCTACTTCTGTGCCTTAGACATTTCCCCTGAGTTCTCTGCTGGACTCTAATATTTTCTTCTTTAATACTCTATTCAAAATGCGATTATCTGTTCATAATTTTGGTTCTTTTCTCTAGAAAAAACAGGCGTCTGATGGCTTCAGTCAGCCATGTTGAACTGGAACCTCCCAACATATAGCATTTTAAACTATTATTCTACAGATGTACATAAATTTTTTGCAACATTTCACTATTAAAAATATAATACTACAATAAAGAGATTTGTGTTTAGTGTACATATATGACTATTTCCTTAAAACAAAGAGACTCTTATAATAATATTTAGTTGAAATGTATGCATATTTAAAATTTTGATATTTTTAAACCGAATCCGCCAACAATATCCTTAATTATTTATACTACCACTCCTGATGCACATGTGTCAGTATTTTACTGCCATACTAATCACCACTGGTTTTTGCTATTTCCGCCAAGATTGGCAATTTAAGAAAAAGACCTGTTTGCACATGAGTGCGTGTGTTTGTGGTGGGAAGAAGTGACAGTGTAAAAATCAATTGCGTAGAATCTGTCTAGTAGGAATATCTGCATGGCAAGAGTTAGAAAGTAGAAGTAGAGCTTTGGGAATATTTGAAATATTAAAATCAGATGACTACACAGAAATTCCATGTCCGGTGGGTTATGGTTTTATGCAATTCCAATGCATCACTATATGTATATAATTTAGTATGAGGATATATTTCTTAACAGGATGAGATTGCTAAATTATTTTATTAATTTGGCTTTACCTGAAAGCCAACGACTTGAGGCAGATGGTTTTGGGGAAAGGTAGTTCCAGGAAGCCAAAATGAGAAGGCAGGAGGGTGAGAAAGAGAAAAAAAGTGAAAGTCGATACATAGCAGTATGTTAGAACTGCTTACCACTGTGGAAAAGTGGAACATAACCCTGTTGGAAACCCAGTGAGGAATAAAGGAAAATGCAACTCATAATTGTCCCTCCATACTCTCATCTTCAATTGATTTGAGTGTTTACTTTCTAAAATATTAATACCCTCCCCTCCACCTCATCCCACACACACACACTTCTGGCTTATATTTGCTGGCACACTGAGTGAGATTTTACCTTCAGGAAAAGTCTGGAGGCAGAAATTCAGAAAGAAGGGATCAGAGGTAAACTTTGGGAATGCGTCTGCTGTCAATTTCTTCACTGGATTTTCTCACTAAGAGGAAAAAAATGACCTCATAATTCTTGTTCTATAATAATAACCTTCATTTGCAAAATTTGAGGTTACTCAGTAAAAATTCTCTAAATTCTATTATGCTCCGAGATTTATAGACTGTCCAGTCAAGACTATAGAGTAAGTTGAACTGATAATAATAAATAACAAACAATAAAACTAATAAAATATTTATCTCATTTTAGGATGTGAAATACCTATGATAATGCATTATTCTTAACTGTTAATCTTCCATTAGAGAAGTTTTTAAAATAGTAGCCACATTAGAGATTATTCAAATATATTTTGTGTGCTACATCCCTGCCAATTATAAAACATGAGGTAAAACAGCAAGGAAAAGACAATTGAAAAGTTTAACAAGTGTATTCATAATATTAAGGTGTCACTAACGCCTCCTTATGTGTTGCTAATTGTCTATATCTTGGGGTGAATAGTGACAGTGTTATAAAGAGGTTTACTCTTCAGTAAGTATTATTTTACCCCTTACTGTGGGAAAATATTAATTCAGTAAGTCTCTTGTGAGGTTTAGAAATAGTATAAGGTTAATTAGGTTATGTCCATACTTTGTAAATTACTTTTTTTCCTGCTGTAGAGTTTCCTGAATATGTTTTTGTCCTCAGTATTTCTGTCTTATGTCATGTGAATAATACTCACTATACAGACTGCTTTTTTCTAAACAAATGTTTAATTTGTAGCAGTTCTCGGAGAAAAGCTACTCATCTTTGTATTTAATTTTCCTCATATCAATTAGAATCTGAGGCACATCATGTTACTTCCACAGGCTGTATGTGCCAAGTGGGATAAAAAGAAACAGTACAATTTTAACAGGTTCTCACATCTCCCTTAGAAATTTTTTGTTCCAATACAGTCTATAAAGCGACGGTAGAAGCAGTTGTTACACGTTGTTATTATAATATCAAAAAGTTGAGGAACAATTACATCTAAGTCTGAAATTCCATGGTAAGTCTCAAGAACCCTTCCTCTTTTTTCTCAAATCACCAACATTTCTCTCTTCTCTCACATAAATAATTTCTGCAATCATTTTTTTACAAAGTCTCAATAGACAGATATGAGTAAAGAAGAAATTATTTTCTAAATTCCATACCAAATTCACTGTAAATAAAAGTTACACTATCCTACCTTCTTGATGTACTAGTAAAACGTGTATTATATGCAAACAACTGGATTATTGATAGCCATTCTGTTTCTACCCAGCTGGACAAATAATACTTGATTCCAACAAATTTAATTCCAAGTACACGTATCTCAATCATTTTAAATACTATAATGGAATATTAGAATATTCCATTTTAATATTGAGGATGACAGATCCCAATTCATTTCTCAAGTGGATTGTTTTGCCATCTTAAGGGTGAAAGCAGTATTTCTTACTTAATATAGAGGGAGGAAAATTTTCTCTATTTTCCTCAAAAAGTGCATTTCCAAATTGCTTCCTTGGAGCTAGAATCCTCTGTGGTTTCTGGCACCAAAAATTTCTAACAATGCTCTAAAAGAAACATAGGAAACAGACATGGTTACGGAAAAAATAGCTACTGTAAGGTCAAGAGTCTAGCGCAGTCCTTAACTCATTTTTTCAGCTACATAAACTCTTCTTTGCAATAGTTTTACCATTGCACTCAGAAGCAGTTGGATATTTATTGAACTACATCATAATGGTAGGTTTCAGGGAGTACTGTGACTAAAACTTTGAATATGTACAAAAATATTTTTGCAGTGGAGAAAATAATTAAGAAAATTTGGGGGCCTGGCCAAAATGGCAGACTAGAAACAGCTGCAATTGGAGGCTCCCACCTAGAACAAAAACAGGGTGAAAATTCTGAACTGGTAACAGAGGTATCCAGGTTCTCTCATCAAGACTAACTAGGCACTTGGCATGACCCTCAGAGAACAAGGCAATGTAGGGTGGGGCAACGGCCCACCTGGAAGCCACACAAGGCCAGGTGAGCCCCAAACCTTAGCCAAAGGAGGTGGTGAGTGATTGTGCTATTCGGCCTGGAAAACCATGTTTTTTTGTTTCTTTTTTCATGAATCTGTGTAACCCATGGATGAGGAGATCCCACTCATGAGTTCATGCCACCAAGGCCTTGAGTCACAACCACAGAGCTATGCAGATTCTCAATGGCCACTTGGCTGGAGACCGCTTTAGACTATCAAGTTGCTGGGGAGAGGGGTGGCCATTATCACTGCAGCTGACTGCTGCCTAAGACAACTGAGTTCCCCGGGGGAGGGATGCCCATCCTCACAGCACCTGCCTGCTGCCTAAGGTGACTGAGCTCCCCAGGGGAGGGGTGGCAGCCATCACTGTGGCTGCATACTGCCTAAGACGACTGAACTCCTGGGAGGAGGGGTGGTATCCATCACTGCAGTTCCAGGCTGCCATTTTTTTCCCTGTTGGTTCCAGGGAGACTAGACAATTTGAACACAGGATGGATTCCCCATGGTGCCTCACACTGGCTGTGGCAGGCTGTGGCCAGACTGCCTCTTTAGGACAGACACCAACCTATCCCTCCTCAGTGGGGCCTCCCTGCAGGAACTTCAGCAACTCCAGTCAGGGGTTTGGGGACAGAACTTCGATCACTCTGGGCCTGAGCCCCCGGTGGGAGTGGGAATCTGGTCAACCCAGATGAGTTGGGTTTCCCCCAGCACAGCACATCCCCTCCACCAAGGGGCAGCCAGCGGGCTTCATTAAGCAAGTCCTGGATCCTGAGGCCCCTGACTGGGTGAGACACTCCAACAGGCGTCACCAGAAACGTTATACAGGAGCATTCCTGCTGGCATTAGCTCTGTGCCCCTCAGGAACAGAGGTTCCAGAGGAAGGAGCAAGCACCAATCTTTGCTGCTCTGCAGCCTCCTTGGGTGACATCTCTAGGTGCAGGGGGGACCCAGGTGAATAGGGCCTAAAGTGAACCCCCAGAAAACTGCAGCAGCCCAGCAGAAGAGGGGCCTGCCTGTTAAAAAACAGACAAACAGCAAGCAACTACAACAGCATCAATAATAAAGTCCTCACAATAACCACATCCAAAGGTCAGCAGCACCAAAGAACAAAACTAGACAAACTAATTAAGATGAGAAGGAATCAATGAAAAAATGTTGAAACCTCAAAAGGCCAGAGGGCCCCTCCTCCTACAAATGATCACACCTCCTCTCCAGCAAGGGCACAGAACTGGGCGGAGGTTGAGATAAATTGACAGAAGTCGGCTTCAGAAGGTGGGTAATAATAAACTTTACTGAACTAAAGGAGCATATTCAAACCCAATGCAAGACATCTAAGATCCTTGACAAGACGTACAGGAGCTGCCAACTAGAATAACCAGTTTAGAGAGAAACATAAATGGCCTGATGCAGTTGAAAAACACAGCATGAGAACTTCCTGATGCACACACACAAATATCAATAGCTGAATCAATCAAGTGGGTTACCCATAGTACCCAATAGGTAATTTTTCTGATTCTCTCTGTTGTGCCCTAATCTTAGTTATTTCTTGTCTCCTGCTAGCTTTTGGGTTTTGCCTATTAGAATCCTGCTCCACTCTCACTCTGTGTGCATGCATCCATGTCCCTGATTTCCTCAGCTGTGAGAGCAAGAACCTTAGTATTTACCCCAAACAACAAGGCTGTTTTAGTACCATTCCTTCTGAAACTATTCTAAACAATTGAAAAGAATGGACTTCTTTGAAACTCATTTTATGAAGCCAGCATCATCCTGATAACAAAGCCTGGCAAAGATATAACAAATAAAGAGAACTTTAGGCCAATATCCCTGATGAACATTTGACATGGTTTGGCTGTGTCCCCACCCAAATCTCATCTTGAATTTTCGTGTGTTGTGGTAGGGACTCAGTGGGGGGTAACTGAATCATGGGGTCAGATCTTTCCTGTGTAGTTCTTGTGATAATGAATAAGTCGCAAGGAATCTGATGGTTTTATAAAGGGGGATTTCCCAGCACAAGCTTTCTATCTTTGCCTGCTGCCATCCGTGTAAGACATGACTTTCTCCTCCTCGCCTTCTGCCATAATTTTGAGACCTCCCTGGCCACGTGGAACTGTAAGTCCATTAAACCTCTTTCTTTCGTAAATTGCCCAGTCTCAAGTATGTCTTTATCAACAGTGTGAAAATGAACTAATATGGTGAATTGGTACCGGTAGCATGGGGCACTACTGTAAAGATACCCAAAAATGTGGAAGCAACTTTGAAACTGGGTAACAGGCAGAGGCTGAAATAGTTTGGAGAGCTCAGAAGAAGACAGGAAAATGTGGAAAAGTTTGAAACTTCCTAGAAATTTGTTGAATGTCTTTGACCACAATGTTGATAATGATATGGACAATGAAATCCAGGTTGAGGTGGTCTCAGATGAAGATGAGCAATTTCTTGGGAACTGGAGTAAGGTGACCCTTGCTGTTTTAGCAAAGAGACTGGGAGAATGTTGTCCCTGCCCTAGAGATTTGTGCAACTTTGAACTTGAGGGAGATGATTTTGGGTATCTGGCAGAAAAACGAAGTATTCAAGAGGTGACTTGGGTGCTGTTAAAGGCATTCAGTTTTAAAAGAAAAACAGAGCATAAAAGTTCAAAAAATTTGCAACCTGATGATGTGATGGAAAAGAAAACACATTTTATGAGGAGAAATTCAAGCCAGCTGCAGAAACTTCCATAAGTAATGAGGAGAAAAATGTTAATTTCCATAACAATGGGGAAAATGTCTCCAGGGCATGTCAGAGACCTTCACAGCAGCCCCTCCCATCATGGGTCCAGAAGCCTAGGATGAAAAAAATGGTTTTGTGGGATGGAGCCAGGATCTCCCTGCTGTTCAGCATGGGGACTTGGTGCCCTGAATTCCAGATCTTCTGTGCAGCCTAGGGACTTGGTGCCCTGCATCCCAGCCACTCTAGCCATGGAGAAAGGGTACAAGCTCCAAGCCTCTGCAGCTTCCATGTGGTGGTGATCCTGAGGGTGCACAGAAGTCAAGATTGAGGTTTTGGAACCTTCACCTGGATTTCAGAGGATGTACGGAAATGCCTGGATGTCCAGGCAGAAGTTTGCTGCAGGGGCAGGACCCTCATGGAGAACCACTGTGGAAGGGAAATGCGGGGGTGAAGCTCCCACGCAGTGTTACCACTGGTTGCCTGCCTAGTGGAGCTGTGAGAAGAGGGCCACCATTCTCCAGACCCAAGAATGTTAAGTCCCCTGACAGCTTGTACTATGTGCCTGGAAAAGCCATAGACACTCAACACCAGCCCATGAAAGCAGCCATGAGGGTAGCTGTACTCTGAAAAGTCACAGGGTGATGCTGCCCAAAACCATGGGAACCCACCTCTTGCATCAGTGTGACCTGGACATGAGACTTAGAGTCAAATGAGATCATTTTTGAGCTTTAAAGTTTGACTGTCCTGCTGGATTTTGGACCCTCTAGATCCTTTAGCCCCTTTATTTTGGCCAATTTCTCCCATTTGGAATGGCTGTATTTATCCAATACCTATATTCCCATTGTATCTAGGAAGTAACTAACTTACTTTTCATTTTACAGGCTCATAGGCAGAAAAGACTTGCCTTGTCTCAGATGAGACTTTGGAGTGTGGGCTTTTAAGTTAATGCTAAAGTGAGTTAAGACTTTGCGTGACTGTTGGGAAGGCATGGTTGTTTGAAATGAAAGGACATGAGATTTGGAAGGGGACAGGAGGGGAAGGATATGCTTTGGCTGTGTTCCCACCCAAATCTCATCTTGAATTCCCATGTATTGTGGGAGGGACCCAGTAGAAGGTGACTGAATCAGGAGGGCACATCTTTCCCATGTTGTTCTCATGATAGTGAATAAGTCCTATGAGATTTGATAGTTTTATAATGGGTAGTTTCCCAACAGGAGCTCTCCCTCTTTGCCTGCTGCCATCCATGTAAACTGTGACTTGCTTCTCCTTGCCTTCTGCCATGATTGTGAGGCCTCTCCAGTCATGTGAAACTGTAAGGCTGTTAAACATTTTTCTTTTGTAAATTGCCCAGTCTCAGGTATATCTTTATCAGCAGCAAGAAAATAGACTAATACATCATTGATGTGAAAATCCTCAATAAAATACTTGTAAACCAAATCCAGCAGCACATCAAAAAGCTTATCCACCATGATCAAGTTAGCTTCATCCCTGGGATGCAAGGCTACTTCAATATACACAAATCAACAAATGTACTTTATCACATAAACGAACTAAAAACAAAAACCACATGATTATCTCAATAGATGCAGAAAAGACCTTTGATAAAATTCGACATCAATGCATGTTAAAAACTCTCAATAAACTAAGTATTGATGGAACATATTTCAAAATAATAAAAGCCATTTATAACAAACCCACAGTCAATATCATGCTGAATGGGCAAAAGCTGGAAGCATTCCCCTTGAAAACTGGCACAAGACAAGAATGCCCTCTCTCACCACTCCTATTCAACATAGTATTTCAAGTTCTGGCCAGGGCAGTCAGGCAAGAGAAAGAAATAAAGGATATTCAAATAGGAAGAGAGGAAGTCAAACTGTCTCTGCTTGCAGATGACATTATCCTATATCTAGAAAACCCCATCATCTCAGCTCAAAAGCTCCTTAAGCTGATAAGCAACTTCAGCAAAGTCTCACGATATCAAATCAATGTGCAAAAATCACATTCATTTCTATACATAAACAATAGACAAACAGAGAGCCAAATAAGAAATGAACTTGCATTTGCAATTGCTACAAAGAGAATAAATTACTTAGGAATATTGCTAACAAAGGAAGCATAAGACCTTTTCAAAGATGACTACAAACCACTCTTCAAGTACATAAGAGAGGACACACAAACAAATGGAAAACCATTCCATGCTCATGGATAGGAAGAATCAATATCATAAAAATGGCTATACTCTCCAAAGTAATTTGTAGATTTGATGCTATTTCCATTAAACTATCATTGACTTTCTTCACAGAATTAGAAAAAAACTACTTTAAAGTTCATATGAAACCAAAAACAAGCCTGTATAGCCAAGAAAATCCTAAACAATAACAACAAAGGTGGAGGCATCATGCTACCTGACTTCAAACTGTACTACAAGCCTACAGTAACCAAAACAGCATGGTACTGGTATAAAAACAGACACATAGAGCAATGCAACTCAATAGAAATCTTATAAATAAGACCACACATCTACAACCATCTGATCTTTGACAAACCTGACAAAAACAAGCAATGGAAAAATGACTGTATTTAATAAATGATGCTGAGAAAACTGGCTACCCATCTGCAGAAAACTGAAACTGGACCCCTTCCTTACACTTTATACAAAAATTAAATCAAGATGGATTAAAGATTTAAATGTAAAACCCCAAACCATAAAAACCCTAAAAGAAAATCTAGGCAATACTATTCAGGACATAGGCATGCACAAATATTTCATGAAAAAAAAAAAAATCAGATGTAATTGTAACAAATTCAAAAATTGAGAAATGGAATCTAATTAAACTAAAGATTTTTGGACAGCAAAATAGACTATCATCACAATGAACAGACAACCTATGGAATGGGAGAAAATTTTGCAATCTATTCATCTGACAAAGATCTTATATCCAAAATCTACAAGGAAGTTAAACAAATGTACAAGTAAAAATCAAACAACTCCACTAAAAAGTGGGCAAAGAACATGAACAGACATTTCTCAAAAGAAGACACTTATCTAACCAAAAAATACATGAAAAAAAGCTCAACATCACTGATCATTAGAGAAATGCAAATCAAAACAACAATGAGATGCCATCTCATGTCAGTCAGAATGGTGATTATTAAAAAGTCAAGAAACAACAGATGCTGGTGAGGCTGTGGAGAAATAGAGATGCTTTTACACTGTTGATAGGAATGTAAATTAGTTCAACCATTGTGGAAGACAGTGTGGCAATTCGTCACAGTCTTGAACCAGAAATACCATTTAACCCAGCAGTCCCATTACTGGATATATTCCCAAAAGAATATAAATTTTTCCATTATAAAGATACATGCACACATCTGTTAATTGCAGCACTATTCACAATAGGAAAGACATGGAATCAACCCAAATGCACATCAATGATAGCCTGGATAAAGAAAATGTGGTACATATACATCATGGAATCCTATGCAGCCATTAAAAAGAAATGAGATCATGTCCTTTGCAGTAACATGGATGGAGCTGGAAGCCATTAGTCTCAGCAAAATAACATAGAAAGAGAAAACCAAACACCCCATGTTCTCACTTATTAGTGGGAGCTGAACAATGAGAACACATGGACAAAAAGAGGGGAACAACTACACACTGGTTCCTGTCAGGAGGGCTGGGGAAGAGAGAGCATCAAAATAAATAGCTAATGCACACAGGGCTTAATACTTAGGTGATGGGTTGACAGGTACAGCAAACCACCATGGCACATGTTTACCTGTGTAACAAACCTGCATGTCTTGCTCATGTATCCTGGAACTTAACATAAAATGTAATTTTTTTTAAAAAAAGGAAAATTCAGAAATTGTTTTGATAGACACTTTTGTGGCTTACCAACAGATGTATGTATTCAGTTGATAGTTTAAAATACTATATCCTGTCTTCCTTGATTTGTGAATTAAACTGTGAAAGTAAATTTTTAATGACAATACACATACTACTTGATTTGTCTTTAAACTTAGTTAAATTGTGGATAATATTAATATCTTAAAGTGATATTGACAGAACAAGCTGATTAACCACATAACATTATTAATATTATTTTAAAACTAAATTTACATAGTATGCTTTATTTATATCAAGGGATTATTGAATAGATTAAAGTGTTTAGAATGTTTAAATAGCCAGTGAAAATAATTTGAAATAATAGATTGTAAACACACACAGTGCATTACTTTGTGAAAAGCAAGTTATAGACTGAAATAGCTGATTTGACTTTTTCAGTAGCTTTTTCAAATAAAATGTAATTATACCATGATATTCATTTATAAAAAGGATGATAATATTATCACACATTTCTACTTTACTGACATACATCTGTTTTATTATAAATGGGTAATGGTTGTTGTTCAATGCTTTGCTGCATGTTTAGAGAAGAATACATGGTATTCCTTTTTTATTCTTTAAACATGGTAAATTAAATTGATTGACATTTGAAAGTTAACCTGGAATTTCTCATATAAAACCCACTTTTTCATGCTGTGTTATCATTTTAACTTTGTTTAAATTTGATAATATTTTGTTAAAAATTGCATCAATACTAACAAACAATAGTTGTACACAGCTTTTGCTGTTGTTTTTGTTTAGAATATGGATGTCTGGTTTTGACATCTGGATAATGCTGGCCTTATAAAAACAATTGGAAAATGTTTCCCCCTCTATTTTTTGAAATAGTTTTCATAACATTTTTTTTCTTAAATATTTCATAGAGTTCAACAGTGAAATAGGCTGTAAGAATGTTTTAAATAATTCATTTTAATAGTTGTAAGTCTATTAAGAAATCTGATTACTTCTTCAGTGTATTTTGGCTTTTTGTGTCTTTCAAAAAATTCTCCATATCATCTGAGTGGTAAAATTTAGTGGTTTAAATTATTTTTGTTATTTTTTTTAAATGTCTGTAGAATCGGTATGTTTATTCTTTAATTTGTGATGTTGATTGTTTGTGTTTCTCCCATTTTTCTCTTAATCGGCAAACGTAGACTGTATCAATTTTTACTGCTTATTTGTTTATTTATTTATTTATTTATTTATTTATTTATTTATTTTATTCATTTATTTTGAGATGGCGTTCTACTTTGTTTCCCAGGCTGGAGTGCAATGGCGTGATCTCTGCTCACTGCAACCTCTGCCTCCTGGGTTCAAGCGATTCTCCTGCCTCAGCCTTCCAAGTAGCTGAGATTACAGGCACACGCCACCACGCCAGGCTAATTTTTGTATTTTTAGTAGAGACAAGGTTTCACCATGTTGGCCAGGCTGGTCTCGAACTCCCGACCTCAGGTGATCCATCTGCCTTGGCCTCCCAAGGTGATGGGATTACAGGCGTGAGCCACCACACTTGGCTGCTTTTTAAAAACAAAGCCTTCTTTTGGTTTCACATTTGCTTTACTTTATTTTTCAGTTTTTCATTTTATGCTTTTATATTTTAATTCGTTACTTCTGCTTATTTTGGATTTAATGTGATATTTTTTAGGTTTTTTTGGGTGGAAACAGATTATTTAAGATTTTTTAGAATTTCTAATAGAGCATTGAATGTCACTATTTTCCCTATAATCATTGCTATAGCAGCATTTCAATACATATTTTTATGTTATGTTTTTATTTCCATTTAATTTGAGATTATTTTATAATTTTACTTATAATTTCCTCATTGATCCAAGGAATTAAAAATTATTATTTAATTTCCTATTATTTGGCATTTTTCTCAGATAGTTTCTACTGTTTCCAATTTGACTGCATTGTAGTAAAATAATATGTATGATTTCAATCCTTTAAACATACACTGGACCTTGCTTAATATCCGGTATATAATCTATTTTCATGAATATTTCCTATGAATGTTAAAAGAATATACACTGTAGTTTGTTACTGTTGGATGGAGTGTCCTATAAATGTCAATTAGTCTTTCATGGCTGATAATGTTGTTCAGGTGTTTTGTATTCTTACTGATCTTTCTGTGAACTTGTTTCTATCGATTACCGAAAGAATAGTATTTCAATTTTCAACTATTACGGTAATTTTGTCCCTTTAATCAGGCTTTATATTAGCGATTTTGAAACTATATATTGTGCAGACACATTAGGATTCTAACGACTTCTTAACTGGTTGACTTTTTCATTATATGAAATGACCCTGTTTACTACTGGAGTTATTTCTTATTCTGAAGTCCACACATTTCATTTTTACATCAACATTACAGCTTTCTTATACTTAGGGCTTGCCTTATACATCATTTTCTATGTGTTTTGGCTTTAAGCAAATCCATTACTGGTATTTAGAGTCAATTCCTTGTAAACAATATATAGTTAGGTCTTACTTTTTAAAACAGTCTGTTAATCCTGACCTTTCATAGATATGTTCATACAGTTTACATGTAATATACTTACTGATATGCATAGATTTAAATTAATCATTTAGTTATTTGTATTCTATTTGTCCCACCTGTTCTTCCTGCATTTTTCTATTTTCCTGCCTTCCTTTGAATTAAGTAGTTTTGGTATTTTAATTTAACCACCATTATTTACCTCCTGCTTACTTTTTAGCGACCAATCTTGCATTTATAATATAAATATAATATGAATTCACATACAGGTTTTACTTTATTCTGTATGTATAATATCTGACTGTTTAACACTTTACTTTCATTTGCCTTCTTCTGACTATTATGTTGTTATTGTCATAAAATTTACTACCATGTATGCTGTAAAATATACAATACATTGATAATGTTTTGTGCTTTGAGTAATTTTAGTTTAAAAATTATTCAATGAGAAAATATATCTTTTGTATTTGCCCACAAATGTATTTTTTTTTTCAACACCCTTCATCGTTTAGAATAGATAAAAGCTTCCATCTGGTGTCATTTTTATTCTGTCTAAAGAATGTCCTTTAAGAGTTTATGTAGCTCGGGTCTGCTGAGGAGGAATTTACGCCCAATACAGTTTTACTTCTAAGGAACAACACTTGAGGGATCTCTATTGAGAGACATCATGTATTCAGAAGGTCTCCTCATGTTGTACTTTTTTAAATTATAAGTTTTATTTTAGGTTTAGGGATACATATGCAGTTTTATTATATAGGTAAACTGCATGTCATTGGAGCTTGGTGTAGAGATTATTTTATCACCCAGGTAATAAGCATAGTACCCAATAGGTAATTTTTCTGATTCTCTCCCTCTTTCCACCTTCCATTTTTCAAGTGGGCCCCAGTATGTGTTGTTCCCCTCTTTGTGTTCATGTGTTCTCATTGATTAGCTCCTACTTATAAATGAGAATGTGTGGTATTTAGTTTTCTGTTATTGTGTGAGTTTGCTTAGGATAATGGCCTTTAGCTCCATTCATGTTGCTGCAAAGAACATAATCTAATTCTTTTTCTGGCTGTGTAGTATCCCATGGTGCATATGGATCACATTTTTTAATTCAGTTTACTGCAGATAGGCATCTAGGTTGATTCCATATCTTTGCTATTCTAAATATTGTTGCAATGAACATACATGTGCTTATGTCTTTATGGTAGCACAATTTGTATTATTTTAGGTATATACCCCAAAATGGGATTGCTGGATTGAATGGTAATTGTGTTTCGAGTCATTTGAGGAATTGTTATGCAAGTTTCCACAAAGACTGTACTAATTTACAGTCCCACCAGCAGTGTAAAAGCATGCCACTTTCTTCACAACCTCATCAGCATCTGTTATACTTTAACTTTTTAAAATAATTGCCATTCTGACTGGTGTTAGATAGTATCTTTTTTGCTTTTGATTTGCATTTATCTAATGATCAGCGATGTTGAGTGTTTTTTTCATATGCTTGTTGGCCACACATATGTCTTCATTTGAAAAGTGTCTGATCATGTCTTTTGCCCACTTTTTATTTTATGTTTTATTGATTTTTTAATTTTTTTTATTTTTATTTTTTATTTTTTTTTTATACTTTAAGTTCTAGGGTACATGTGCATAACGTGCAGGTTTGTTACATATGTATACCTGTGCCATGTTGGTGTGCTGCACCCATCAACTCATCAGCACCCATCAATTCGTCATTTATATCAGGTATAACTCCCAATGCAATCCCTCCCCCCTCCCGCCTCCCCATGATAGGCCCCGATGTGTGATGTTCCCCTTCCCGAGTCCAAGTGATCTTATTTTTCAGTTCCCACCTATGAGTGAGAACATGCGGTGTTTGGTTTTCTGTTCTTGTGATAGTTTGCTAAGAATGATGGTTTCCAGCTGCATCCATGTCCCTACAAAGGATGCAAACTCATCCTTTTTTATGGCTGCATAATATTCCATGGTGTATATGTGCCACATTTTCTTAATCCAGTCTGTCACAGAAGGACATTTGGGTTGATTCCAAGTCAATATCATGAAAATCGCCATACTGCCTAAGGTTATTTACAGATTGAATGCCATCCCCATCAAGCTACCAATGAGTTTCTTCACAGAATTGGAAAAAACGGCTTTAAAGTTCATATGGAACCAAAAAGGAGCCCGCATTGCCAAGACAATCCTAAGTCAAAAGAACAAAGCTGGAGGCATCACGCTACCTGACTTCAAACTATACTGCAAGGCTACAGTAACCAAAACAGCATGGTACTGGTACCAAAACAGAGATATAGACCAATGGAACAGAACAGAGTCCTCAGAAATAATACCACACATCTACAGCCATCTGATCTTTGACAAACCTGAGAGAAACAAGAAATGGGGAAAGGATTCCCTATTTAATAAATGGTGCTGGGAAAATTGGCTAGCCATAAGTAGAAAGCTGAAACTGGATCCTTTCCTTACTCCTTATACGAAAATTAATTCAAGATGGATTAGAGACTTAAATGTTAGACCTAATACCATTAAAACCCTAGAAGAAAACCTAGGTAGTACCATTCAGGACATAGGCATGGGCAAGAACTTCATGTCTAAAACACCAAAAGCAACGGCAGCAAAAGCCAAAATTGACAAATGGGATCTAATTAAACTTTTTTTTAAATTTTTTATGTTTTAAGACAGAGTCTCGGCTCTGTCGTCCAGGCTAGAGTGCAGTGGCATGATCTCGGCTCACTGCAAGCTCCACCTCCCGGGTTCCATTCTCCTGCCTCAGCCACCCGAGTAGCTGGGACTGCAGGTGCCCACCACCATGCCCGGCTAATTTTGTGTATTTTTAGTAGAGACGGGGTTTCACTGTGTTAGCAAGGATGGTCTTGATCTCCTGACCTCATTATCCACCTGCCTCGGCCTCCTAAAGTGCTAGGATTACAACTGTGAGCCACAGTGCCTGGCCACCCACTTTTTAGTGAGGTGATTTGTTTTTTGGGGTTTTTTCTGGCTTGTAAATTTGTATAAGTGTCTTATGGATTCTGGAGTTTAGATGTTTTCTGGATGCATAATTTGAAAATATTTTTTCCCATTGCATAGGTTGTTTGTTCATGCTGTTGGTAGTATCTTTTGCTGTGCAGAAGCTCTTTAATTGAATTAGGTCCTTTCTGTCAATTTTTGCTTCTGTTCTAATTGCTTTTGGTCTCTTCTTCATAAAATCTTTATCAGTTCTTATGTCCAGAGTGGTATTTCTTAGATTATCTTCCAGAGATTTTCCTTCTAGGTTTTATGTTTAAGTATTTAATCTATCTTGAATTGATTTTTGTATGTAATGTAAGACAGGGATCATATTAATATTTTGCACATGGCTAGCCAGTTATCCCAGGATTGTTTATTGTATAGAGAGTCCTTTCTCTATTGCTTGCTTTGATGAACGTTGTCAAAGATCACATGATTGTAGGTGTGCAGCATTGTTTCTAGGCTCTCTATTCTGCTCCATTGGTCTATGTGTATATTTTGGTACCAGTCTCAGTCTCTCTTTCTTACTGTGGCCTTCGAATAGAGTTTGAAGTCAAGTAGCATAATGCCTCCAGCTTTGGTTGTTTGTTTTTGTTTTGCTTTTTGCTTAGGATTGCCTTGGCTATTCAGGCTTTTTTGTTGTTGTTGTTCCATATAATTTTAAAACCGCATTTTTGCTAATTCTGTGCAGATCATCATTGGCGGTCTGATGGGAATAGCATTAAAACTATAATTGCTTTGGGCAATATTGTCATTTGAACAATATTGATTCTTTCCTCCCATAAGTCTGGAATGTTTTTTCATTTGTTTGTGTAATTTCTTATTTCTGAGAGCAGTGTTTTGTAGTTCTCTTTGTAGACATAATTTACGTCCCTGGTTAGCTGTATTCCCAGGTATTTAGTTCTTTCTATGGCAATTTTGAATGAAAATACATTCCTGATCTGAGTCTCAGCTTGTATGTTGTTGGTGTTCAAAAATGCTACTAATTTGTGCACACTGATTTTATATCCTGAAACTTTGCTGAAGTTGTTTCTCACCTGATGGAGCTTTTGAATCAAGACTATGGGATTTTCTGGATATACAATGACATCATCTTCAAATAAGGATAATCTGGCTTTTTATTTTCCTATGTGGATGCCTTTTGTTTCTTTATCTTTCCTGATTGCCCTGGAAGGGACTTTCAGTATTATGTTGAATAGGAGTGGTGATAGAAGCCACCCATGTCCTTTTTTTGTTTTCAAGAGGAATGCTTCCAACTTTTTTCCATTCAATACAATGTTGTCTGTGGGTTTGTCACAGATAGTTTTTTATATTTTGAAGTATGTTCCTTTAATGCTAGATTTATTGAGAGTTTTTAATATAAAGGGATGCTCAATGTTATTGAAAGGCTTTTCATCTATTTAGATGATCATGTGGTTTTTGTTTTTAGTTCTGTTTATGTGATGAATCACATTTATTGATTTGTGTATGTTGAATCAACCTCACATCCCAGGTATAAAGCCTACTTTATCTTTCTGGACTTGTTTTTGATGTGCTGCTGGATTCAATTCACTAGTATTTTATTGAGGATTTTTGTATCTTTGATCATAAAGGATATTGGCCTGACATTTTTGTTTGTTTGGTCTCTGCCAGGTTTTAATATCAGAATGATGGTGTTCTCATAGAAGGAACTGGGGAGGAGTACCTGCTTGTAAACTTTTTGGAATAATTTTAGTAGAAATGTTATCAATTCTTTATATATCTGGTTGAATTTGGCTGTGAATCCATCTGGTCATGGGCTTTTTCCAGTTGGTAGGCTTTTTACCACTGTTTCAATTTTGAAACTTGCTATTGGTCTGTTCAGAAATTAAATTTCTTTCTGGTTCAGTCTTGGGAATTTGTACGTGTCCAATAATTTATTTTTTTTCTAGGTTTTCTTGTTTGTGTGCATATAGATGTTCGTAGTAGTTTCTGAGGGTTCTTTGCAATTCTTAATGTCCTCCTTGGCATTTCAAATTCTATTTATTTGTAACGTCTCTCTTTTTTATTTATTACTCTTCCTAGTGATCTATTTTATTAATTTTTTCAAAGAATAAACTCCTAATTCATCAATCTTTCATATGGTTTTTCATGTCTAAATTTCCTGCAGTTTGGCTCTGATGTTGGTTATTTGTCATCTTCTGGCTTTGGGGTTGATTTGCTGTTGATTCTTTTAGTCCTTTAGTTGTGATATGAGGATGTTAATGTGAGATCTTTCTAAATTTTGATGTGAACATTTAGTGCTATAAAATTCCTTCGTAACTCTTCCTTAGCTATGTCCCAGAGATTATGGTGTATCTTTATTCTCATTAGTTTCAAAGAACTTCTTGATTTCTGACTTAATTCCATTAGTTATTCAAAGTCATTTCATAGCAAGTTATTTAATTTCTATATAATTCTATGATTTTCAGCAATTTTATTAGCATTGAGTTTTATTTTTATTGCACTGTGGTCTGATAATATGGTTGGTATGATTTTGATTTTTTTTGAATTTGCTGAGGTTTGTTTTATGGCAGATTATGTGGTTAATTTCACAGTAGGTACCATACGATAATAAGAAGAATTTATATTTTGTTATTTTCCAGTAGAGAGTTCTGTAGAGTTCTATAAGATCCATTTGGTCAAGTGTTGAGCTCAGCTCCTCAATATCTTTGTTAGCTTTCTGCCTTGACGATCTAATAATTTAAGTGGAGTGGGTCACATTGGAGACAGAACGGCTTCTTCTCTTTAGGGCAACTGAAGATTGCTGGAGGTATGATTAAAATACTCAGGGTCTTTGCTCCTTTCTAAGTCTGAAGACAGCAAGGGTGGTAGCACTGCAGTGGCAGTGGCAGAGTGGCATTTGTTTGCCTCTGGGAGTTTCACCTCGGAGAAATGCGGAACCACTGCTACTGCGAATGTTCAACCAAGGGTTGAGGCAGCTGCTCTGTTGGCCTGAGCTGGGGCCTCTGCTTGTTGAAGAGCAGAAGATCAAGGGCTCACAGGGATGAGAGACTGGGCTTCTCTCTGTATCGTGATTGTGGCATGGTGGAAGTTTGACTGAAGCCCTCAGAGTAGATGTTTCTTCCTCAGACAGTGGGCAGCAAGGGCAGAGCCTCTGCTGTAGCAGTGGCAGAGGAGCTGTTGGTTGCCTCTGTGAGTCCCTACCTAGAAAACACAGTGCAAGTGGGCGTGCTAAGCTGTGGGTGGAGTGTCTGTTCTGCAGTCCTGAACCTGGGGCCCTGTCTGGTGAAAACGGGGGTGTTGGGGCTCACAGGGAAAAGAGACTGACTTCCTCTTCATATGGCGGCTGCAATGTGCTGGTGGTGCCAGCATAGCAACTTGTCCCTTTTTTCCTTCCGGCAGAGGGCAGTTAGGAGGGTACCACTGCAACTACAATGGCAGAGGGGTTGTAGGTTTTCTCTGGGTTTCCCTCTTCAGAGAAATGCAGAGCCACTTTCAATTGAAGTGTTCAGGCAGGGGCAGGGTAGTTGTGCTGGCGTCTCAGGTCTGGACACCCTGCCAAGTGATGAGGAGCCAGCATGAAGGCCCATGTGAAGAAAAAACTGACCGCTTTTCTGCGGGAAGGCTGCACTGTGCTGGAGAATCGGCTCACTTCCTAATGATCACATACTCTTTAGAGCCTGGAGGCAATAGTGGCAGGTGCTTAGAGACAGCCAAAATAGTGGCTGGACTCTTTTTCAGGAGCTCTGTTCCAGGGAGGTTCAGAACTACTACCAGCCCAAGAGCCTCGGCAAGGTTTGGCTGGAGTCTCAGTTTGGGGTTCCTACTCAGAGAGGAGAAACAGGATCAAGGACACACTAAAAAACAGTCCAGCTACTTTTCCATGGGACGGCTGCACGCTGCTGGAGATCTACACCACTCCCTAATCCCCATGTACTTTCCAAGGCCTGAACGCTATACCAGCAGAAGCTGCAAGGCAGCAAAAATGGCAGCTGGCCTCTCCCTCAGTGAGCTCCATTTCAGAAAGTGCAGAGCTGATACGGACTCAAGAGCCCCAGTGAAGAATGGCTGGAGTCCCAGGTCCGGGATTCTGTCCAGTGAGGAGTGGGATCAAGGATCCAAACACACACACACACACACACACACACACACACACACACACAAGCCTGGCCACTTTTCCATGGGATGGCTGCGTTGTGCAGTGAATTCGTGCCACTCCCTTATCACCACATACTCCTCAGAGCCTGAACTCTATAGCAGTGGAGGATACAAGACAGCAAAAATGGTGGCTAACCTCTCCCTCTAGGAGTTTTATTCTGGGGAACTGCAGAGCAGCTACCGACCAGAGAGCACAGAACAGGTGGGGGCAGAGCTGTAGACCCAGGACAGTGGGCCTTAATCTTCAAAATGCATTTGCAGTGAGACATGCGGTCTGTTGCTGGTCAGCTTCCTGGATTCAGTCCCTTTCTGGCTGCATGCTAGGGATACTTACCTCCTGCACTGCCAGAACTGCAACCACTAGTACCAGGATGCCCAGGGATTCAAAGCTCCCGGGACGTTAGGTGTAACTGAGCAGTGGCTCTGCCCAGACTCTACGTAGTTCTCCACGTAAGTCTGGTGGCCCCAGTTGGGTGGGCTCATGAAAGGATCACCTGAGCCCAGGGTTGCAAAAGTTCATGGCAGAAGTATAGGTCCCGGAGGAGTCTTACTCACTTACCATTTCCCCATGGTGGGGAAGTGTCTCCTGGTTACACGTCATTTCCGGGTGGGCAGTCATCCTGTCTCACTCCTCTCTGTGGGTCAAATTGCTTCCTTGATGAATCCCAGTGTAGTCTCCTGGATGTTCCGTTTGAGTATGTAGTAATTATTCATACTATTTCTTCTCTCCATTTGAGTGGTGTACACTAGCTGCTTCTAGTCAGCCATCTTGGCCCCTCCTCCATGATGAATATTAATAAGTTTTTCTCAGACGTGTGAGTTTGTGAATTGTATATTTCTTACACTTCATTGATGATCATACTTAAGGTTTTTTCTGTTTTGTTTTGTTTTGTTTTTTGGGTTTTTTTTTTTTTTTTTTTTTTTCTGATCTCGTGGGATGTCATCTATACATGCACAGATTGGCATACAGAAAAGGCTCAAAGGAACACTTACACAGATTTATAGAACTCTTTCCTTTCCTAAATCTCTCTTAAGGATATGCTGCATCTTAAAGTTTAGCCACCTTAATCTCTCCAAGCTCCACTGTCTGTTTGCTTAGCTAATCAAGATTCTGGGCCTTTTTTTGGTCTTTCCTTTTTGCCCTGCAATGCAAAAATTATTTCCAGCACAATTTTTGATGAGACAGCCAGCTCCTCTTTGAATTTCCATGACATTTTTATAGTATAAAATGACTAAATACATGTGGTTCTACTACAGGATTCTATTCTATCTCACTTGTCTCTTTGTCTATAATCAATGGCAACAAGATACAATCTAAGATACTATAGATTTATATTATGTCTTGAAATATTGCAGTGTAATCCTTCAATTTTGTTTTTTTTAAGTATGTCAGGTATTCTAAGTGCATTACATTTCTATATACATTTTAATTTGTTAATTTCTTCAGAACTCTGGAGATTTGTTTATTAACTTTTTACCTTTTAACTTTATCAGGGTGTAATTTGCAAGTGGTGAAATACACAAATGCTAAATACTGTTGTTTCATAACATCTGTAGAAAATTGTTTCAACAACATGTCCCTCATTCAGATAAAAAAATTTACAGATACACAATTTTTTATAAAAAATGGCATAGTATTTGTAGATAACCTACACCCATTCTCCTACAGACTTTAAATAATCTCTACATTACGTATGATTCCAAATGCAATGTAAATATGATGTAAACAGGTTTTACATTGTATCGATTTTTAAAATTTGTATTATTTTTATGGTGGTATTGTTACTTTTAGGGTTTCTTTAAAACATCTTTGAACTGTGGTTGGTTGTATCTACAAATGCAAAATTTGTGGATATGAAAGACTGACTACATATAGTTTGTTCATTTTTGACAAATGAATATATTTATGCCACCCACACTTTTATCAAGATATGGAGAATTTCCATACTCTCAGAAAATGTCTTCATGTGCCTTCCCAGGGAATCTTGTTCTGAAGCTAACAATTATATGATTTTTACATGTACAGAGTTTTATTTATTTTAGAATTAAAAAAAATTGCAGTTTATCTCTATTTTGTCTAGTTTCTCTGTTCAGCATGACTTTTCTGAGATGCATCTCACTTTATACCTGGTAGTGCTTTTTTTCATTTTGTTGCTATGTAGCATTCTATTAAATAAAGAAACTTCAGTTTATTCATTCTACTTTTTGTTTTATTTAGGTATAATTGAAAAATAAATATGACATAGGTATACATGGTGAAATGCTTACCACAATCAAGCTAACTAACATATCCACCACCTCACACAGTTACTCTTTTGTGGTGAGAATAAAGATCTACTTACTCTCTTAGCAAATTTCAAGTATACAATACATTGTTACTAACTATAGTGACCATGCTGTATATTAGGTCTCCATAATTTATTAATCTTACAATTGAAGTCTTTTCTCTCTGACTTCTTACATTTTCCCCATTCCCTGTCCCTTATAGCCAGCTTCAACTCTCTGCTTCTATTGGGTTGGTGCAAAAGTAACTGCAGTTTTTACCATTACTTTCAATTGGAAAGCAATTACTTTTGCACCAACCTAATATTCACTTGATTTTTATGTATTCCACACATAAGTGGGATCATGCAGCATTTGCCTTTCTTTGATGGGCTTATTTTACCTAGCAGAATATCCTCCAGTTTCATCTGTGCTATTGCAAAGACAAGATATTGCTGTTTATAAGGGTAAATAATATTCCCCTGTGTGTGTATGTGTGTGTGTGTCACATTTTCATTATTAATTCACCCATCAGTAGACACATAGTGTGTCTTCATACCTTGTGAATAATGGTGCAATGATGGTGGGAGTGCAGATAACTCTTCAACATGGTGTTACTATTTCCTTCGCACTTATACCAAGAAGTAGGGTTGCTGGATCACATGGTAGTTCTATTTTTCTAAAAAAACCCCGTAATGATGTCCATAGTAGTTGTATTAGTTTATGTTTCTACCAACTTTGTACAAGAGTTTTGTTTTCTACAACACACCCTTGTCAACACTTGTCATTCTTTTTTTTTTTTTTTTTTTTTTTTTCATATTAGTCATCCTAACTAATGTGTGGTGATATCCCATTGTGGTTTTGGTTTGTATTTTCCTAATGATTAGCAATATTAAGCAACTTTTCAAAAATCCGTTGGCCATCTGTATGTCATCTTTGGAAAAATATGTATTCAGGTTTTGGCCTATTTTTAATCAGGTTGTTTTTTCTTGTTTATTCATGTGTTTGGTGCTATTGAGTCATATGAATTTCTTATATATTTTGGATAGTAACTTGTTATTGGATATATAGTTTATAATTTTGTTACTTATTGTATAAGTTGCCTTTTCATTTTGTTGAATATTTTCTTTCTGTGCATAAACTTTTAGTTTCCTGTGATCCCACTGATTTGTTTTTGCTTTGGCTACCTATGATTTTGGTGTTATATCCAAGAAATTGCTCCCAAGACTGATACCATTGAGTTTTTCCCCTGCTTTCTTCCAGAAATTTTATGGTTTCAGAACTTACACTGAAGATATTAATCTATTTGGAGACACAAGATAAGAATTCAACTTTTTTTTTTTTTTGCATATGGATATTCAGCTTTCTTGGCACTAACTATCAAAGAAACTGTCCTTTCTCCCATTGTGTGGTCCTAGCAGTTTGTTGAAAACCAAATGACTTTAAATGTGTGCATTTATTTCTCGGCTTTCAATTCTATTCAATGTGTCTTTGTTTATGCTAATACAATATTGTTTGGATTTCTATAGCCTTAAGTGGGTTTTGAAATCAGGCAGTGTGATACCTCCAGCTTCCTTCTTCTTAGTTAAGATTGCTTTGGGTATTTAGAGTATTTTGTGGTGTTATATAAATTTTAGAATTGCTTTCTCTATTTTTGTAAAAAATGTCACTGAAATTTTGAAAAAAAATTACATTGACTCTGTAGACTTCTTTAGGTAGTATAAATATTTTAACAATATTAATTCTTCCAATACATGAACATGGGATATCTTTTCATTTATTTATGTCTTCTTTATTTTCATATATCAGAGTTTAATACTTTTAGTGTACAGATCTTTAAACTATTTGGTTAAATTCTTAAACATTTTAGTAGTTTTGATTCTATTGTAAATGGGGTTGCTTTCTTAATTTTTGGATCAGTTTTGTTTTCAGTGTATATAAATGCAACAAATTTTGTATGTTGATTATGTATCCTGCAACATGACTAAAATTGGTTATTATTTCTAATAATTTTTTTTCATGTAATCTTTTTGATTTTCTACATATAAGATTTTGTCATCTATAAATAGAAATCATTATACTTATTTCTTTCTGATTTGCATGACTTTGTTTTCCTTGACTAATGCCTCTAGCTAGGATTTCCAGTATTATGCTGGATAAAAGTAGTGATGAGAATAAACATCCTTGTCTTCTTTCAGATTATGGAGGAAAAAGTTTCAGCATTTCATTATTGAGTATGATGTCAGCCATGGGTGTTTTTTATACGGCTTTTATTGTGTTGAAGTACATTTCCTTTACAGTTAAATGATTAAGTTTTTTAATCATAAAATGGTGTTGAACATTCTCCAGTGCTTTCTCTGTGTCTGTTGACATACTAATGTAATTTTTATTCTTTATTCTGATAATATGGTGTATCACAGTGATTGGCTTTCATATGTTAAAACATCCTTGCATCCCAGAGATGGATGTCACTTGATCATGGTGTATAATTATGTTAATATAGTGTTGAATTTTTTCCTGTATTACTGAATGATTTCTTTTCATCTACATTTATCAGGACTATTGACCTTCAAATTAATTTTTTTGTGTGTATATCTGTCTGATTTTGAGAATGAAGTAAACTGCCCTTGTTAAATAAATAAAAATGTTCCCTTCTCTCCAATTTTGGAAGCATTTAAAAAGTATTGGTATTAATTATTCTCTAAGTATTTGGTAGAATTCACCAATGATATTGTCTTGTCTTGGAGTTTTCTTTGTTGGGAGATTTTTGATAACTCCTTAATCATTATTGGTATGTAAAGGTTTTTTATTTATTCATTATTTAATCTTGGTAGGTTTTACGTTTCTTGGAATTTATCCATTTCTTCTAGGTTATCAACTCTGTTGGCATAGAATGGATCACAGCTGTATCTTACTATCCTTTGTATTTCTGTGGAAGCAGTTGTAAAATTTATTTCATTTCTGATTGCATTAATTTAAGTTTTTCCCTTAGTCTAGATAATGATTTGTGTATTTTATTTATTTTATGCAAAAAAACATAGTATTGTTTATTTTTTCTACCATTTTTCTATGACCTATTAGAGTTATTTTTTTCTGATTCTTATTATTTCCTTTTTTCTACTAGCTTTTGATTTAGCTTTCTCTTGTTTTCTTGATCCTTGATGTGTAAGTTAATTTATTTGAGATCTTTCTTTTTACTATCAACTCACCCATTGACTAGCATAGAACTTTGAGAACACTAGGAATTATGCAAATATTCAGTGAAATAATTATATAATTAATTTATACTGTGTTAAAGAAAGGATATGTAATTCCATATTAACAAAATTCTAAGGAATTTCACAGGCTTTTATCTTAATATATACTAAATAATGCTGATAATTAATTGATTAATCAAATATTTTTTGAGTGCTGCTATGTGCTAAACAGTGTGCTAAGCATGAATACATAGAGGAGGATTCCCTCATGAATCAGAGTTTCAAAGTGTTAAGTTGAAGTATCACAATCATTAAATTGAAAGAACACAAACACATTATCATAGCCTTGAGCCCGACACATCACATCCCCCCATATGCCTCCACTTCCTGGGCCCAACACAAACACATTATCATAGCCTGGAGAATCTCCGATAAGGTTACAACCGATTGTAAAAGCGCAGGAACCGATAAGAAAACTGCTAAAAGTATAACTTAAAATGTAAACCAATTGTAATGCTGTAACCAGAAGAATTCCCTTGTATCTCTGTAACTTTACATATCCTGTTTACATCGGGGTATAAGAAGCGAGCGCACACATTGTTCGGGGCCCTCTTGTATGCTGTGGAACGGAGGGACCAAGTTCGAACTTGCAATAAAGATCCTTGCCGCTTGGCTTTGACTCTGGACTCTGGTGGTCTTCTTCAGGGAATAAACGGTCTGGGCATAACAAAATAATACCATCAATTAAATTAGTAATGGTGACAGTGCCTCATCCACTTAGAAATAGTAAAACAATGTGTTGAAATTCATGCTGTGAACTTTTACCTAGAAAGAAACATGGACGTTTAACATAAAGGTAAAATAAACTTTGGATACTGGGAAAAATATGGTGGGCAGCAACCCATATAGGGGATACAGGTAAAAACCATGAGTACATTTACAATGCAAAAGAGGAAGAGTATCTCTGTGATACACATTCCCATTGGGGAGTCAGGCAATCCAGACAATGGGAGAAGTTTTTGACCATAACTAACACTGGATCTGACTTGGTGAGCAGTTGGGAGACAGTGAGAAGGAATAGCACTGGGAAGTTCTCCAAGCATGCTCCAAGATCCCAGTACCCAAGATCTCAGTACTCCCAGAAGGAGACAATTCCTAATTGATATTGGGCTGCTCAGAAGCCTATTAGCCAGCACAGGACATAATCAGTTATTTAGAGAATCTAGGGATGAGGTTTTGTCATCTAGTCTCAAGCGGGAGAGGAGCCCACATGGCCAGAACCGAGAGGTGAGTGTAGTTTGGGCTCCAATTGTGAGCATAAAAGTTGTGCATTCCCCTTTGTGGGACTGCCCTAAAAGAGGTTTGGCCCGGGAGCAGAGACTGTGACCCAGACAGTGAGTTTTATGGCCTGGGGCAGTTTTGTAGTCTGAAGACAAACGGTTTGTGACTTGGCTGGCTGTCCCAACTTTCATGCAGCAACAGTCCATGAGAGGGATCTTTGCTGGATTAGGAAGCATGAGAGCAAAGTGAGTCTCACAATTGCCTGATTGACTGTAGAGCCCAAGCCCCACCTCTTTCTCTGTAATGACTGGTATGGCAGCAGTTGCTCCGCTCCTCCCTGTAGCATTGCTCCAGGGACTTCAGAACTGCCTTCCAGCCCCCACTGGGGTTATTGTTTGCACCTACCTTTGGAGGATCAGAATTCTGGCTTGCCTGTTCTAGCCCTGCCCAACTTTGCCCCTCTCCCCATCTTAGAGGGTGAGTATGGTTTAAAGACCAATGAATATTCTGTGGCCTTGCTTGTGTCCTGGAACACCTGAGTATTTCTCCTAGTTAATGAAGGTCAAGCATAAACCCTACTGCCACCACTGCATATGACTCTCACCTGCAAGTGCCATCTACAAGTTCGGAGGTACATCTATACAGCCAATGAGAAAGTCTGCTGACACAATTGCAACCTAGAAGCAAAGAGCATTGCAGCCCACAAGTAAACAGCAGTGCCTAGCCTAACTAAATATCTAGAACATCAGATCAAGGGTATGAGAGAAAAGCAGATTCCACTCTTGCTTGCTGAGGACTTAGCACTGGAATTGCCCTATCCTCTGCCATATGAAAACCTCAGCAATTTTGCCAGTGTCCTAAGAATTTTCCCCACCACCTCTGTCAGGACTGCTGTTTCCACTTCCAATTTAGGAATCTAAATTCCCAATCTAGCTCTGTCCACTTTAGAAGCTACTCCTAGATGGAAGGTGGGACCCAAGACCTTCAGCACTTTAGGGCCCAACCAACCACCTGGGATGCTGAAACACTTCTGTGAGTGTTAAGAAAGGTGAAACATCAACCCCACTGTTACCACTGCAGTTAGCTCTTACCACTAAGCACCACTTACTGACCAGGTCAACCTGCACAATCCAATGTAAAATCTGCTGACACAAGTGCACAGTGCTAAGGAAGGAGACAAGCTTCACTTTACCTCTACTTCCACCATTGCATATACCAACCCAGCTTCTCTGAAAGCAGCAAGTCCACTTATCAGCCAAGCACACCACTACTATGATTGGCATTTAAGTAAGCCACCACAGAAAGATTATATAAAACCAAGAAAATCATATAGCGTTTGCTACTGAACACACACAGAAGCAAAACCACAGGACCTACTCAAGATACATTATATGTATATCATCAAGGAAAAACAGTCTAGTACCAATGACAGTAAATTTAAAAATAAGAAGTGATTGTTTCCCTAAATGCAAAGAAATTAGTGAAAGAATTCTGGAAGTATGAAAAAGTAATGTGTTATGACACCCACAAAGGAACAGAGTAATACTCTAGCAATAAATTTTAATCAAAAATAAATATTCAAAATGTCAGATAAAAATTCAAAATATTGAATTTTTAATATCTCCATGACATACAAGGGAAATAAAAAAACCAGTATAAAAAAATAGAAAATTAATTCAGGACATACATGACATATTTACCAAGGAGATAAATGTCTTTAAAAAAAAACTGAGAACAAAAATTCATTGAAGACATTACAAAATGCAGTTGAAAGCTTCAACAATAGACTAGGCTGAGCAGAAGAAAGAATCTCAGAACCTGAAGGCAAGTCTTTTGAGTTGGTTTAGCCAAACAATTTTAAAAATAAAATAAAATAATAGAAAAGAATGAACAAAGCTATTGAGAAGTTTGAGATGACATAAAATATCCATACTTACAAATTGTCAGTATTGCCAAGGAAAAAGAAAAAGCAAAGGTTTCAAAATTTCTTTTTTTGAAACCTGGGTCTTACTTCATTGCCAAAGCTGGAGTGCAACAGTGTGATCAAAGGTCACTGCAATCTTGACCTCTTAGGCTCAAGTTGTCCTCTCACCTTATCCTCCTGAGTAGTTGGGAATACAGGCACATGCTTGTCTAACTTTTTTTTTTCCTTTGGAGAAATTCAGGATCTCACTATATTGCACAGACTGGCCTTGAACTCCTGGGATCAAAGTATCCTTCCCCCTTAGCCTCCCAAAGTGATGGTATTACAGGCATGAGCCACTATGCCTGGCTTAAAAAATTAGTTAGGCAAACAATTGATAAAAACATCCTTAGTCTTGCAAGGGATTTAGACATCCAGATACAAGAGACCCAACAGACACCAGAATAAAAAGAAAAAAAAAAAAAAACTTTGCAAGACAAACTATACCATAACATATTGTCATCAGACTGTCTAAAGTCAACATGAAGGAAAAGATTCTTAAATCAGCAGGAAAAGTGTCTAGTCACCTACAAGGAAACTTTATTATAGACTAACATCAGACTTATCAGCAGAAACCTTACAAACAAAAGGAATTGAGTCCTTATTTTGGGGGCCCTTAAAGAAAAAAAAAAATTGTTAACTGTGAATTTTATACAGTACTAGATTAAGGTTCACAAATGAAGAAGATGAAAAATAAAAATTTTATGCCCTTCCCTAGAATAGTTCTGTTAGTTTGTGGCACGAGAAAAGCCACAACGTGTTTGTTGTAAAGCCTGTTGTGAGGCTTGGTGCTAAATGATTAACTGCCTTTGTCCTGCTTCTGTAAAACTGCTTCCCCGCCCTAAGGATTGTAAAACAAGCCCTGCCCTGCCAGAATTTCAAAACCTAACTGAAATGCTAACAGTGGCGGGACTGGACCGTTGCAACTCGATCCCAAGGTTGCATCAGCCATGCCTGAGGTAACCCGGACCCAGGGTTACGTCAGCCAACAGAAACTACGTTTCCCAGTCCACCCCAGGGTTAGTACCTTTACCACCCCTTTTGCGTCGTCAAATCAGACAAAAACACCTGGTCTCCAGGTCGCAGCAAAGCCAATTAACAGCCTGTATGCTAATAAAGTCTAAACCCCATAAAAGGAATGTACAACCCCAGATCGGGGCTCTCTCTGACTCTCCCTTACTTCCACCCGGAGGGCGGAGAGGCCCTGGTGCACCAGTAAAAGCTTTCTGCCGAAATCCTTGTGTCGCGTGGTTCCTCGCGCCAATCTTCAATCCCTAAGGAACTGGGTTCCAACA
>NC_045445.1:62970805-63011861 GCF_002776525.5 Piliocolobus tephrosceles | reverse complement strand
TGGTTCCTCGCGCCAATCTTCAATCCCTAAGGAACTGGGTTCCAACAAAGAGATAAACTCTTTCCCAGAAAAAAACAAATCCCAAGTGAATTCATCATCCCTAGATTGATACAATAAATGCTCAAATAAGTTCTCAACATGGAAATGAAAGGTTAATATTTGCCATCATAAAAACACATAAAAGTATACAACCTGCAGGCCTTATTTTTAAAAGTACAGAAATGAAGATGAGAAATAAATCAAGTGGCAACATGATAGAACTTCACCAAACTACAAAGACAGAAAGGGGGAAAAGAAGAACCAAGTAATTTACTAATTAACAACATAACAGTTAATATTATGAAAAAAAGAAAACTTCGCTTATCGACTTTAACCTTGAATGTAAATGAATCAAATGCTCCACCTAAAAGGTATAGATTGGCAGAATGTTTAAAAAAAAAAAAACATGAACTATGTTCTGCTTATAAGAAATGCACCTTAGTGGTAAAGACACCTATAGACTGAAGGTAAAAGAGTAGAAAGAAATATTCCATGTAAATGTAAATGGAAGCCAAGAGTGAGCAGGGCAGGTATGTATACTTATATCAGATAAATCAGACATCAAATCAAAAAGAGTAAAGAAAAAGACAAATAAGATCAGTATATAATGATAAAAAGATCAATTCAAAAAGAAGACAGGACAATCTTAAATATTTATGCATCCAACAGTAGAGCATCCAGATTTATCAAATAAATATTACTAGACCTGAATGAAGAGATAGACAACAATACAGTAATAATGGGGAACTTCAACATTACACTCACAGTATTCAACAGACAATTGAGAGAGAAAATCAACACAAAATGATGGCATGTAAATTGCGCATTAGTCTAAATGAACCTAACAAACATTTACAGAACAATCTATCTAAAAACTATGAATATACATTCTTCTCATCAGAAGATGGAACATTCTTCTTGATAGAACATATGATATACTGTGAAATTAGCCTCAATACATTTCTAAAAATTAAAATTGTATCAACTATTTTTTCAGACCACAGTGGAATAAAACTAGAAATTAAACCCAAGAGAAATCGTCAAAACTATATAAGTACTTGAAATTAAACAACATACTCCTGAACAATCTTTGGCTAACAACAAAGTAAACAACTTTAACATTTTTTTGAAATAAATGAAGACACAATGTACTAACACTTCCAAGATACAGCAAAGATGGTACTGAGAGGGAAGTTTATAGCATTAAATGCCTACATAAAAAAAAAAAAAAATAGATCACAAATAAACAGCCTAATGTCAACCTCAAGAAACTTGAAAAACAAGAGCAACCAATATCAAAGCTAACAGAGGGAAATAAATGACAAACAGCAGAGTAGAACCAAATTATATTGAGACCAAAAACAATACAAGAAATGACCCAATACAAAGTATTTTTAATATAAAAAAATTGATAAATTATTCACTAAACCAATCAAGAAAAAGAGAAGAGTCAACAGCAATCAATCAGAAATGAAAAGGAAAACATTAGCATTGATACCAGAGAAACTCACAAACTAGAAAATTGATAGAAAATGGATAAATTTCCAGAAACTTAAAACTTCTGAAGACTGAACTAGGAAGAAATAGAAATTGTGAACAGACTAATACTGATTAGCAAGATTTAATAAAACCTCCCAACAACAACAACAACAGCCTAGAACCAGCGACATTCAAAGACAAATTCTACCAAATATACAAAAAAGAAGAGGTATCAACATCGCTGAAACTGTTTCCAAAAAAATCAAGGGGTAGGGAACACTCCCCAACTCACCTTATGAATCCTGTATCACCTTGCTACGAAAACCAGACAAGAATAAAACAACAACAAAAAACTACAAACCAATATCCCTGATGTACATACATGCAAAACTCCTTAACAAAAATAAAAGCAACCCAAATCCAATAGCATATTCTAAATATAATTAATTATAATCAAGTAGGTTTTTTCAAGTGTTGAGTGTATGGTTCAACAGATATAATTTAGTAAATGTGATTCATCACATACACAGAAATAAAACCAAAAAGTATGTAGTTATTAGATGAAGTAAAAAGATTTGATAAGTTCAGCATCTCTTTATGATAAACACTGGCAACAAACTAGGCATAGAAGGAGCATACCTCAAAATAACAAAAGCCATATATTAAAACCCCACAACCAATATCATACTGAACAGTGAAAAGTTTAAATAAATCACTCTAAAAATTGGAACAAGACAAGGATACCTACCCTCACCATGCCTATTCAGCACAGTGCTGTAAGCCCTAGCCAGAGCAATCAGGCTAGAGAAAGAAATAAAAAGGTATCCAAATAGGAAAAGAGGGAGTAAAACGAGCTCTGTTTGCCGAAGGTACAGTCTAGAAAATGCTATAAACTCTTCTCAACAACTCTTAGATTTGATATAAATTCACTAATGTATTAGGATACAAAATTAACATACATCTTTCATAACATAGGTAAGCAGAAGAAAGAATCTCAGAACTTGACGGGAAGTCTTTTCAATTAGTCTAGTCGGACAATTTAAAAAAATAAAGTAATAAAAAAGAATGAAGAAACCTACTAAAAAGTTTGGGATGACATAAAATGACCATACTTACAAACTATCTGTATTCCCAAGAAAGAAGAAAAAACAAAGTTTGCAAAATTTATTTTATTTTTTTTTGCCAATGCCACATGCCAAATCAGTGGCATTTTTATACACCAGTGACAATCAAGCTGAGAAACAAATCAAAAAGGCAGTAGTACTTAAAATAGCAACAAAAATAAAATAAAATACCTAGGAATAAACAGTCAATGAGGTTAAAGATACCTACAGGCAGAACTACAAAATACTGATTAAATATATTGTAGATGACACAAACAAGTGGAAAAACATCCTGTGCTCATGGAACAGATAAATTAATAGCATTTAAATGACCATACTGCCCAAAGCAAGCTTCAGATTCAATGCAATCTCTATCAAAATATCAACATAATTTTTCACAAAGTTAGAAATAACTATCCCCAAATGTACATGAAACTAAAAAGGAGCTCAAATAGCCAAAGCAACCCCCAAAAAAGCACAAATCTGGAGCCATCACATTGTATGGGCTCAAATTATGTTACAGGGCTACAGTAACCAGAACATGTATAGTAAATACTGATATAAAAATATACACATAAATAAATGGAACAACACAGAGAACCTAGAGATAAAGCCACTTATCTAAAGCGAATTGATTCTTGACAAAGTCAACAAAAACATACACTAGAGAGAGGATACCCTTTTCAATAAATGTTACTGGGATTACCACATACATATTGAATCCGGACCCCTTTATCTCACCATATATAAAAATCATCTCTAGATAGAACAAATATTTAAATGTAAGACCAAAACCTATAAAAATATTAGATGAAAACCTGGGGGAAATGCCTCTGGATAATGGTCTAGGCAAAGAATTTATGACTAAGGCCACAAAATCACAGGAAACAAAACAAAAATAGACAAGATTTAATTTAAATAAAAAAATTCTGCACCACTAAAGAAATATTCAACAGAGTAAACAGACCACTAGAAAAATGGGAGAAAGTACTTGCAAACTATGCATCTGATAGGGCACTGATACCTAGAATAGACAACTAACTCAAACTAAACAATAACAAAAAAATAAATAACCCTATTAAAAAGTACGCAAAGGACATAAATGGTATATTAGTTCATTCTTACATTGCTATAAGGAGTTACCTGAGACTGGGTAACTTATAAAGAAGAGAGGTTTAATTGACTCACAGTTCCAAAGGCTGTACAGAAAGCATGGTTGGGGAGGCCTCAGGAAACTTACAATCGTGATGGAAGGCAAAAAGGAAGGAGGCATGTCCTACATGGCTGGACCAGGAGGAAGAGAGAGCAAAGTGGAAAGTGCTACACACTTTCAAACAACCAGATCTCATGATAACTCACTCACTATCGTGAGAATAGCAAGGGGAAAATCCACCCCCATGATCTAGTCATCTCCCAGGAGGTCACTCCCCCAACATAAGGGATTACAATTCAACATGAGATTTGGGTGGGGACACAGAACCAAACCATATCAAATAGACCATTTCTCAAAAGAAAACCTGCAAATGGCTGAGAAGTATACAAAGAAAATAGCACTAATCATCAGAAATTGCAAAATAAAACCACAATGAAATATCATCTTACGCCAGTCAGCATTGCTATTATTAAAAAGTCAAAAACAAAGACATGATGGTGAGGATGTGGAGAAAAGAGAAAGTTGATGATGGAAATCAAAATTAGTACAATCTTTAGAAAAAAGTATGGAGTTTTCTCAAAGAATGAAAAATAAAACTATCATTTGAGTCACCAATTCCACTACTGGGTCTACCCACAGGAAAATAAATTATTATATTAAAAAGATTCCTGCACTTGTGTATTTATTGCATCACAATTTACAATAGCAAAAACACAGAATAAACCTAAGTATCCATTAATGGATAAGTTCATAAAGAAAATGTAACATATATATCCAATATAATAGTATTCAACCATAAAAAAGAGTGAAGTTATGTCTCTTGCAGCAACATGGATGGAACTGGAGGCTGTTACCTTAAGTAAAACAACTTAGAAACAGAAAGCAAAATACCACCTGTTCTCAGTTATCAGCGGGGGCTAAATGTATATAGAGTGTGGAATAAAAATCATTGGAGACTTGAAAAAGAGGGAGTGTGGGAGGAAGGTTAGGGCTGTGAAATTGCTTAATGAGTACAGTGCACACTGTTCAGGTGTTAGTTACAGTAAAAGCAGGGACTTCACCACTATGCAATGAATTGATGTAACAAAATTGTACTAGTACCTCTTAAATTTATACCAATAAAAACTTAAAAACATGATAACAGTGATAGTGTACAGAGTACTTCTTAGGATACAGGTAAATGCACTGAGTTCCTAGAATCAATCTTTCCTGATACCATTAACACAGCAATCCATTTCATAGATTCTCTTATAATGGCTACATATGTGAACTTGCTTATAAATTTCATTAAGACAAACACACCGGCCGGGCGCGGTGGCTCAAGCCTGTAATCCCAGCACTTTGGGAGGCGGAGACGGGCGGATCACGAGGTCAGGAGATCGAGACCATCCTGGCGAACACGGTGAAACCCCGTCTCTACTAAAAAATACAAAAAACTAGCTGGGCGAGGTGGTGGGCGCCTGTAGTCCCAGCTACTCGGGAGGCTGAGGCAGGAGAATGGCGTAAACCCAGGAGGCGGAGCTTGCAGTGAGCTGAGATCCGGCCACTACACTCCAGCCCGGGCGACAGAGCAAGACTCCATCTCAAAAAAAAAAAAAAAAAAAAAGACAAACACACCTTAAAATTTTTGTACTTAATGTGATGTCTAATTAATTATCATTACCATAAGGGAGGCCATTTTTTAAGTAGGCATGGTGTTTTTTTAGGTGTGTATGGAGAGAACTATGTAGAATTAAAGTTTGTTTCCTTGCCACTTATTAATCTAAGGGAAAAAAATTGGTTGACATAGATAAAACTATATAGGATATAACAGGAGTTCATTCATTAAGCAAATACATAAATAATAAGTTATTTGTATTATAAACAGGTCAATGGTAACTAAATTTTAGTGTCCTAAGTGAAAGAATTACAGTAAGCAAACACTTGAGGCAGAAATTTAAAAGAATAGTGCTATTCTGATAAAGTCGTAGCATGAAAAAAAATCATATCCTTTTAAAGAAATATATAGTGCAGTCCACTATACTTAAAATAAAGAAATTTCAATCCAATGCTGATTGCCACTAGGTAATCAAAGATTTTAAGGATCATAGAGGTGCTAAATCAAGTTTAGCCTAAACCTGCCTCCTTACATATTTAAGTTCAGCCTAAAGATTTTTATGTACATCGTGAATTATCATGAGTGGAGGTATAAACAGACCATAGCCTACATTTGTGCCAATCACTGAGTTCTGGGTAATCATATGTAGCCAACTACTCAAACCGTATTCAAACAAGGCAAATGCTGAGCTGGAACCAATTCAATTGTTTCTGTACCCGACTTCCATTTTCTGTACGTCACTTTCTTTTTGTTGTCCATAAATTTTCTTTCACCACATAGCTGCACTGGAGTCTTTTTGAATCTGTTGTGATTCTGAAGACTGCCCATTTCATGAGTCAGTCATTGTTCAATAAAACTCCTTTAAATCTAGTTCTGCTGAAGCTTTTCTTTTAACAGACGGTGCTAGAAGCAGGGTCTGAAGTCGAGCTTCTAAAAACCCCCGGGATCACTGAGTGAACAAGCAAGGTACATGCTAGTTGCACTTGTGGCCATTGATCTCTCAAAACATCTGGGGATTATGTAAGTTCCCTCTCAGATTCTGAAGTTCCAGGGATTTGTGTTTTGAGCTCTTTGAGTTTTTTTCAGCAAATTCTGTTCCAAACTGGATTTGGAAGTCATGACAGAAACTTGACTGAGTTCAGGATCAGATTTGACCCAGTAATTAACTGGCTTGGATCCAGTTAGAGGCCTCTTAAGTCTGACTGGGTAACAAAGAAACTGGTAGTAAATGGCAATACTGCAGGGGTTGTAAAATTTGGCTTTTGGAAATTTGGGTTTTTTTTTTTTGTTGTTCTACCCCTTTTTCATTTTTCTTGCCTGCTTAGGTAGAAAAAAGAAATCACTGGCCAAGTTAATCAAGGGAACCTGAAATCAAAGTCAATATTTAAGGTAAAAATGGAATCTTTAATTTCTGAAGGACTGAGTTTCTTCTTACTTATACATGCATAAGTGTCAGGCTGTGGAAGCAGCAAAGACTTACAGAAGTGGCAAAAATATTACTAAAGATAACTTATAGTGAGATGTTCTGAAGGAATAACAATTCACTGAAGTGTATGTAAAAAACATGAGGGCTCCCAAATCAGTCTCATCTAGGGATGTCTATTGGTATGCAGAAGTTTCTTAAAAATTTTCAATATTTTTATTTAAAGACTTTATGAAAGGCAAATAAAAAGTTTAAGCAACTAATTGATTTTAAAAATTAAAAATGTTTTGCACTTTTTACTAATGGCAATGGGTGACAAGATTAGGCATGTACAGAATCATCAGACATGGGGATCCCACCACCAAAGGGGGAAACTTGAGAGCTGATGGGAATGCTGGAAAGGGCCCCTTCACAACTGATAAGCAGCTGCCTGAATTATTGATTCAGCATTTCTGGGATGGGTGGATCTTTCTCTGGCCTCCCTGAGCTCCTTGCCCTCCCCAACCTGCCACAGGCAATGCTTTTCTGTCTCTCTCTTTCTCTCTTTTCCCTTTACTGTCTTTTCTGTTACTCAGGGCAACCATCTTGCCCAGAGACCACATGTTGAAACTCCTTTAATCCACTTTAAATAGATTAAAGATGACAGGGCCCCTTGGGGGCAATTTTGAGCCTTGCCAATTTGATATTGGGTGTGAAGTGGAGTGGCTAATGTCTGTTTTTTCACATGTATTTTGCTCTGGCCAGAATGGAAAATGTTAATTTGATTTTTCCATGTAGCCGGTTGAGCAGCAGTTTGCAAAATTGAGAGGATTCTGCCTGTGGTTCCATGATTTTCCTCTGTGAATGTGGCTTGGCACCCCAGAACTGTGGTGGGGTGAGCAGCGTTGCTAGGGATACTCAGGGAAAGAGGACCTAGAAACCTAATGTGCCAGATAAAGGGTAAGGATTTTCCACCAGTCAGATTTCTGGCCTCTCTCTCACTCTCTCCGGGCAAGCCAGTTGAATGAATGATAAAAATCACTGTTTTTCTCCTCTATACAGTTTTGATTAATGGGAAATGGAATTTGTGAGGGTAGTCTTTCTGTGTTGTTCTATAATGGAGAAGGGCACCTTAAAATAAAATGCAGGCCTAGGATCCCATAAGCCCACTGTTCAACCAGCCCAGCAAACTGTTCAGTTACAAATGTTGCTGCAGGTCTCCCACCACCAGAAAAAAAAAAAAAAAAAAAAAAAAACTTTCTCTTGGTCTCTGCCATTGAGAGGACAGGAATTTTGGAGTTCATGTAATAGCCCTAAAAATTACCTTGAGTAGTTAAAAGCCATTGCAAGCTGGAAATTGACTGTTCTAGACTCTGGAAGGAACAATGAAAACTGCCCAATGCTATAGCTCAACAGCTAAGGCTTTGCCATTTTACAACAGTGGCCTGGGTTCAATCCTGGCTTAGGGAATGAGTGCCTTCTGCTTGATATTCATGTGACCTTTACATTTGTTGATTCTCTTCCTCTTCATGAAGAATTTCTGGCTTCCTTTCTTGAATGTTCCTTTCTCTAAACCCCTAGAACGTTACCCTTGGTGAAGTTCAAAAGCCAGGAATATTGGGTGTTTGGTATGGCTACACAGTCTGCTAATAAGAAATTTAAAAGTACAAAAAAAGAAAAGAAAAGAAAAGAGTGCTATAATTAAAAGTCAGCTGAATTGAAAGCAGATATTCAAGCTCTAACAGACTGGGACTCCTTGGGAAAAACAGAGGAGGTGCCACATACCCTGTTTGCGGAAAAACTTCTGTTTTCCTCATAAAAGCCCAGGAATTGAAAGTAAGCAGATCCCTCTCAAAATCTAAGTCTCTGTTGTAATTTGCATTGCATTATCTGACTTTTTTTGACTGTTGGGAGTGTCAGAAATTACTTCTCATTATAAGAAAGCTTAGGTGTGTAGTAAGTAGGTAGGACATGTATTTTGGGGATGGCTAATGGCAGTTATGAGGGAATACCTGGCTCTTTTCATGTTCGGAGAGAAGCATGCTCCTGCTCACCTGGAAAGTATGGTAACATCTTCACCTTTACTGAGAGATAAGACTTCTGTGGGGAATGGGCTAATCACAGGATGGGCTGATTGGCTTTGGACTGTGTTGCAATGAAATGCATGGTAAAATCATTGCACTGCGTTTTTCTGTAGCATTTCTCTTTTTTGGAATCTAAGATCTGATATAAAAATAGGACTCTTAATTTTTGGGGATCTGTTTTGCCTTCCAGCTGTGCCTGCATATTAGGCCCTAAGAACTGCATGTTTTGTCCCTGTTCTTCGAAGGACTCCAATCTAAAACCAGTGATCCAATTAAGAAACTGAAAAACTGACAAATCAAAAAGCCTACAACTGCTAGATCTTCTTCTGTCTGTCTGTATTGTTTTATATGGGTTGTTTGTGCAAGGTTTATATAAAAGTGTTCTAATTAATTGGCTCAAATAAAAATAAGCACTTAAATCAAATATTTTGAAAGAAAAATAAAAACTGTAGTGTCATTTAGTACATGTGACTTTAGTAAACAAGGAAATAAAGAGCTTTAAAGATTATTGGTAAAATAAAGACATTTGGTCTAAATTAGGAAGGTCAGATATTAGGTTTACTAAATGCTTTAAAATTATAAACTCTTGACTTTTAAAAATTGTTAAATTGCCTGCTTTAACAGCTGGGTAAGGCTTGGAGACGTGGAGTTAGCCACACCCCTAGCTATGCTGGAAAGAGTTGGACCTTATCTACATTTTTGTCTGGTGCCCTAGGCTCCACACCTAGTACATAATTAAAATAACCTACTACGTTTTTAGCCAAAATTTAAAATTGTTAAAAGTTATCATTATGACATGTAATTGGAACTACTAAATAAACAGTTTCAGATGCAAGGTGCATGAGAAGATTGAAATGTGTTTTTGGTAAAAGATTATATAAAGACATAGGAATGCAGATTTTTGCTAGTTTAGAGGGTTAAAGGATTATTTTAAATTAAATAAGATAAAGCTAAAGGTTTGAGCAAGTTGCAAGAGGCTTGTAAAATCTTGTAAAAGAAATTCAGTGTGTGAACATACTGACTAAATGTAAAGGGTTATTCTTCAGTTTTTCCTTAAATTGAACATTAGAATAAAAGCAGAGTAGGGTTTTCTTAGAGCACTGATGTGCTCTTTAAAAAAAAAAAAAATTGTGAAGTGTTATAAAAGATTTATGAGGATCTCACCTTATGGTCAAACTGATTAAGACAAAATCAATTTGTCTATAACATTTTATTAAAAATTGGGGTTGATATTATTAGTACACTAGCACAAGGGAGAAATCTGGCTTTCTCTCTTGAACAAGATTTTCATGTAATATTAAAGGATAATGAAATATGTCTGTTTGTCTTTTGAATAAACTACTAAAAAAAAAAAGAAGGAAAAGCCAAGAGACAGATTGTTTGAAAAGCTAAGTCTTCCCTATATCAATGAGTAAATATCTGTGTCTTTTTAAAGTTATTCAGTCATAATTTTGGCTAAATGAATGACTTATGGTAACCTAGAATTCTACTTTATAATATCAAGTGTGTGGGGTTTTTTTGTTTGTTTGTTTGTTTGAGATGGAGTCTAGCCTTGTCACCCAGGCTGGAGTGCAATGGTACCATCTCGGCTCACAGCAACCTCTGCCTCCTGGGTTCAAGCGATTCTCCTGCCTCAGCCTCCTGAAACCTTTAACATATTTAATAGGCTTCTCAAAATCAGATTTCAGTTTCAAAATGGTCTCTTCTGACCTCTAACTTTAGGATGCTACAACGGGTCCCCAAAGCATTCAAAAGAGAGAGAAACAGGATTATTTGCCATGTTAAGTTACATGAGAAGCATTGTCAAAATAAAAAATAATGTTTAATTTTCTTCAGGTTATATTTCAGTAAATGATATTAATATATGTTCCAAAATCATATGAGATTTCTAAAATTCTAACATGTCTGAGTATATGCTAGCAATCATAATTATGATTATTATGTTGTTATTGACCATATTTCTTTGTCAATTGTGTTTTTAACTATAACAATTTAAATTTATTTCCACAGTTAATTGCTTAATGATGATACAGTTTCTGAAAACTTCAAAAACTTCCAAAATTCTAGAATATGGTGTCTTTTAGGAGGTTCATGAAAGGATAGAAAGGACCCTGAAAATCATTCTTGAATGCAGGTTTCTAATCACTTTAAAATCATATCATTTGTACTGGGTAAGAATTCCTGACACTTTAATTAAAAAACTGACTAGTTTTTAAAACTGCTAACCCAAGTAGAACAAAAATTAATTGAATACCAAAAAAATACTTTGCCAGATTTTCATACTAAATTAGCCAATACTGAATTGTTTACATATACAATTTGAATGAAGTCCATGGTCTAACTCAAATTGCCTATGAAAACTATCAGTTTTCAATGCCATGCACCTAAATTGGAGAAACAATTGATATTCAAGAAACCATAAGTCCAATGTAAAACGTGAACTCGTGGAGAACCAGGACAGCAACCTTGTCCTTCCTGAGTCCTTAAATCTTTGTTATTAAATATTTCATATTCCATGACTCATCGTGAAAAAGATAAAATAATCCAACTTAAATATGTGTTGGTGTTGTGACTTCTAAATTGCTAAAATAGTTTATGACAAATATTTGATTTTTCAAATTCATATTCCTGGGAAAACAATAAAAGTTTTGAGTACATTTGGCTACCTGATGGGCCATTTAAACATTTATAGAGGGATTTCATTCAATTGTCATTTTCAATGAATGTTTTCTGGTTATATAAAAGCTTTTCCATGCAAGAGGGCTGGTGTTATAATACTAAATTGTTATGCCACAGTGTATTTTCAAAGAAAACTCTTTATGATTTACTGACTGAGGACAATCAACCCCTTCACAATCTAGACCCCAAAGACTGGATCTTCTGAGAAAATTGGAGAAAGACTACCCTTGACATCCACACTACGACAAACCTTCGGTGCCTTGAATTTTAGGCTCCTAATCGCACAACTGAGAAGAGCCCCCCCCACACTCATGGAACTGTACACTCATTGGAACCCTTAAGGTAAAGCTATCCAGGAAAATTTCTCACCATAAGAAGATGCCATCCTTGATGTGAACAGCTTTTTTTCCAAGATCATGGATCAAGACTTCTCTATTCTCATGAGACTCTTATCTTTAAATATTTTTTCTTATTTATGCTTATATGAACAATAGAAGTAAAAAGAGGGTCTGTTGTGTACACTTTGGGGGAAACTTCTATTTGCAAAGGATTTTGCAGTCAGCCTTATACATGGATAACCTTGTATAAGATAAATGAATCATGACAGCAATTTCCCCCATACTGTTCTCAAGATAGTGAATAAGTCTCCCAACATCTGATGGTTTTATAAGGGGGAGATTTCCTGCACAAATTCTCTTTCTCTCTTTGCCTGCTGCCATCCATGTAAGATGTGACTTGCTCCTCCTTTTGCTCTACCATGATTGTGAGGCTTCCCCACCCATGTGGAACTGTAAGTGCCTTAAACCTCTTTCTTTTGCAAATTGCCCAGTCTTGGATATGTCTTTATCAGCAGTGTGAAAATGAACTAATATAATTATATACATTTAAAAATAGATGTCTGATCCTTATTCAAGCTTAGACACTTAAAATCCATTTTATTTTTCTCATATCATTCTTGTTATCTTCTAAGAACTTGCTGCACACATTTCATTTGAATACTAACAAGTTTAACAATTTTAAAATATATTTTATAGTACTAGCTTTGTTGTGGCTTTACCTAAAAAGAAAGGTATGGTTGATTAATCAAAACTGCCAAATATAAGTGAGCACTACCTAGTTGTTAGTCCTTCAAAATATGAATTTATAGCCTCAGGATCATAAGCAGAGTCTTAACATGTTTGTTTCAATTTATTTATAGCAACAATATTTGGCATATTTCACTTCAATATTAATTGTTGTTTTCTTGGTTTTATAGATGTTTCACTTCACTGAAGAAAATTTCCTCTTTTAGCAGAATTGCAAAAAGATGGGTGGGGGAAACAAAAGGAGAAGAAGACGAGGGAGAGAGAGAAAGTGAGAGACAGAGAGGATAAATTTCATATAATCTATATGTTTTAACAGAAATAAAGAAAATGGAGATAATTCAGGTATAAAATACTCAAATCTTTCTATAACTAATATGGGTAGGCCTGAATTTAAATGCTTCCTGTAAACCTTTTCATTCTCTTTTTGCTCAACATACTCACTCTGTCAGATTTTCCTCATGCCTGAACAATAAAATATATGGAGCCAAGATATTTTGCCTTATGACAACCTGTTTAAGAATCTGCTGTAAGAAATACACTCTCTCTCAAATCATGGAAAACTTGTATATAATAGAAACTTACTGAAGCCCAGTGAAGTTTAGTAGAATGAAAGTTGTTCAAATGTACGTATAAATAGCATAAGTGAAAATAATGCACATTATCTAAGAGTTAGTTACACAAGTATTGCTCAGCAAATGCATCTGTTACTCCAAATATTTTCTAATTGCATATACCCAATCCAGTCACGTCATTCAATATAAACTCACTTTGAAAAAATTAAAATAAAATATTAGATGAGGGATGACAAGCGGGTTTTAACTTATGTACAAGTTCCAAATTACTGATAATGGATGCCTGAAGTTCTCATAAAAATAATTAAGACATTGCTTTTGATTTTAGTGAGAAAAAATGGTCATAATTGATTGGTATATCTGTCATTTGTTCAAAATCGGGAGTAATACATATGGTGTACTTACTCACCTTGTGTTAGAAAGTCATATGTATTCATCCAAATGTGTTACATAATAGAATTTTCCTCCAGTATCGCTTTTTGCTCCATTATTTTGCTAAATTTAAGAACTGTAGTAAGTTGTCATGCTATTGTTATGACATCACCAATAAACTCACTTCATAAAAAATGGCATTCACTATAAAATACAAAACAAGAGTTGATTTGATGTACTACTGAATAACTTTGCCCTTAGATACTCTTATTCTAAATATTACAGTTTGGTATCTCCATTGGATCCTCTTCTCAATTTCCCCCGTGATTCTTCTTGAATTTATATTATCTTACGGTACTTGTAAAATAATTTCAGTTGATCTCCTTTGAGTCTATTTGCCCTATTTATCTTCCTCCTACTATTTTTGCTTATAAAATTAAAACAGAAATTTAAAGCTCAAATGTTGAGAAGCCATGTAGTTAACATAAGTCTTTGAATTTTACAGGGTGTAAGACAATATGTGCTAAATTCATTGTATCACTCTCAACCATACCATATGCCCAGTTACTTTGCCTCTTTTTCCAAGATTAGTATTCAATCCCTGGGCTATATATAATCCACTTTATGGCCATTTTGCCATGCCTTAACTTAAGAAGTAATTACATTTAGTCATCAGGAAGTTATCTGCCTCACTATAGGCAACATTGGATAACCTCAGGGGTAATACTTTTACTCAACTTCCACAAGATAAATTGACGTGTGAGGGGATGGACTGCAGTAACTGTCTCAACTAGTTGAAAAAAGAGAGAACTAATATTTTCTTTATCTTTTAAAAAGGTATTTAAGATGTACTTTAACTTATATAATGGGCCTCAAAAGAGATACAAGCTTGATGTAAAATGTTTTATAAGACATATTTTATGCACATATGTGTTTCTTATTTAAAGGAAAACCTGCATTACTGATATGCTATCAGATACCCTCCAACGCAAGTAGATAAAAATCTGTTTTGAATGCTTGGAGCTACTTCATATGTCTTGTCTTTAGCTCTATGTTTTTCTATTTTTTAAAAGAGTTTATTAGACAGAAACAAAGCAAGAATTAACACTCCAAGTTAACACCCTTTTCTTGGTGCTCTACTATAACATGACTTGCAGATGGTGGGAAGGGGAGGAAATTTAGGATTAGATAATAATATTTACATAGCTCAGGTTTGTATACATTTTACGACATGTAAGCTGTGTTTGTATTTCTGGTTCAATTAAAAGTATTTTGAAAACATTACATTTTGTGTTAAGCAATACATCTTGATGGGTTAAGTGAAAACATTCGGAAAACATTATTTGTATTTCATAGTGTTTCTATGACCTCCAGAAAGAAAATTGAAAGCATTTGGTAGTAATTTGTGAAGAATTACTTTTGGATTTTGGAAAGATTTTAATAGCTAGATATAGTGTAGATAAAATATTTCTGCAGAACTACTATTTCCAAAGAATATCTAGAGGATTTCTGGGTAGTTTCAGTAATAATGAAAAGTGATAGAAAACTATTTTTATCCAAAGTTCAAGAAAAAGCTGTTAAATGAATATTTTTTCTATAAATAAATAAGATCACTTTTAATTGGGCTTATTATATTTTCTAGGAAACTTGATGACTCCAATATGACTATTCTTCATGTGGAAATATAAAATTTGAAAATTGTGATGCTTTTAGATATGTTGATATTTCTACACTGGTAATCATATATACATTATATATATATATGTTTGCAAATACATTTACAACAAGAACTTAAAGAGAAAAATTTATTTTCATATATAAAAATATAAATTGACAGTATCACCTAGTGGTTAGGACATGTGATGTGGAGTTAGACTGTTTAGTTTGAATCCTGGATCAATCACTCCTTAATTTTGTGACCTTGGTCAGGTTACCTATTTTCTCTATATCTCAGTGATCATTGCATTAAATAAGAAAATAGAAAGCACATAGAAAATAGCTAAAATATAACAAAATATTATTATCTATAGTTCCATGGCTTCTTTATTATTAGTATTATATATTTAATTTGCTTTCTATCTCCTATCTCTCCTAATACTATTTTTTCCTAATGTTTAGTTCTCACTAAACTATTCTATAAGCCTGTTTTCTCTTCTACCTTTTTTTGTTGCCGAGCCCTCATTAATCAACATCATGGACATGCACAGCTCAAACTGTTCAAGAAGAGATTTACAATTCAGTTACAAAAGTGCCTTTTTCTGACAGCCTCTCTCAGTGTCTTCAGGATGAGCTTAGTGTTTGAGTCATGCCTGTCCTCTTTCCAGGCAGCCCCCAAGCCATAGCTGAGCATGACAGGTCTAGGGCCTAAGTATATCTACCTGATGAGATGCTTCATTAAGGGACAATATTTGCTACAGGTCACTCTGTAGATTTGGTCAAAACCTTTCATCAGATTCTGAGTGTGTCTACCCAATTTTGCTTCTTCCTGCCTTTCCCTCCATGCATATTGCATCCACATGAAATCATAAGAATATTGAATTTTGCTTTCTCCCCATTGTATCACACACAGGCATTGCTACCCTGCACCCCCAGTATTCACTTTGACACTCCAAATCTACCTCAGCTTAACTTAAGAAGTAACTACATTTAGTTATCAAGAAGTTATCTGCCTCACTATAGGCAACATTGGATAATCTCAGGTGTGATACTTTTGCCCAACTTCCACAAGATAAATTGACGTGTGAGGGGATGGACTGCAGTAGCTGTCTCAACTGTCTCTCAGCATCTGCCTTACAGGGTGACTGACAGACAAAATTGGTGACTGAAGTCAACTAAAAAAGCAGATGATAAGATGAGAATTGACAATTAGTACTTTATTCCAGGAGGTATGTGAGGCATGGAGTCCCTAACACAAAGTGATGGCTCAGTTTCTAGGACATTCACCAGTGGTGAATTGGGAGAAAGTTTCCAGTGGATGAAATTGTCTTCTCCTATGTGATGAGTTAGCCTCTTGAAAAGTAAAGACATTGGGGAAATTATGTGTAAAAGTACAGTAGAATTTGTTGGTTATTACTAAGTTGCATTGGTGTTCTACAAGAGTAGTTAATATACAATTAAAAAATAAATCTAAAGACCAAGGGGCCTTTTTGGCAGTTCACCAAGTGGCCCTTATCTCCATAGAGGAAAAACAGAAAATCTACAAACAAAGCTCTGGTATAATAGTTACAGTAAGTAAGCTAAAACAGTTAGTAAATGCATAACTAAGATCTGTTATGTCAAAGTCTGGAGACTTGTTGAGAAAAATATGAGACTATGACTCACTATATTGAGGCAACTGGGTAGCTAGCCATGAAGAATTTTACTCCTTAGGCACCTCTGATCCTCAGCACCCACAACAGTGACACTGATTTTCATAAGGACTACAATTCCCACCATTTGGGAAGATACTACAGAGCTGTTTTCCCTGGAAGGATATAGTTCCCCTCCAAAACTGCACCTACATCTTTTGTAGATGCCAGGCCAAGTATTAGGGATGATCCACAGCATAACTCTACTATTGACATTTCATGGGACTACATATAGATTTAGATTTTTAGGTTCTCTCAAGGTACAGAATTTATTGCCTGTCAGTGTCCCTAGTAAGGCAAACACACAGCTAAGATGGTCCCTAGAAAATTAGAGAAAGTGGTGATCCATGCTGAGTGAAGTGGAAATGTCTGATTTGTGCTGGTATGTGGTAAAGGAAGAAATAAAGGGCCTATGGGCTTGGAAAATTTGGAATAGATACATTATGTGAAGACAGAAAACCTAGCAGAGTATTATATTCCATTGGAGGACCCAGAGGACACACCATTCATTGAAGCCACTGGGTATGCACTGAGGAGAGAGGTACTAGCTTTCTTAAGAACTTGAGGGGTGGATCTCCTCTGCAGACTGGGACTCAGAGTAGGATAGGTAGTCACAGAGCTGGGCTCATTAATATCCATATTAATATCCATGGGGATGATGTCTTTCACTCCTTCCACTCACAAGTAATAGAGATGAGGTGGTAGTAGAGATAGTTAAAAGAGAATGGCATCCCTAGGAGTAACAAGAGTATTGCTTTATATACATATAAATACATATATAATAATATACAATATTGTGTGTGTGTGTGTGTGTGTGTGTGTGTATGTATTCCAAATAAAGGAAAAGAGAATAAGCAAGAAGCTAAGGGAAAACACCTCAGCAAAACATCTTGGCTCCTGCTCAATTTCAGGACTTTAAGGATCATAACCACAGGCTCCAGTTTTTTTTTTTTTTTTTTTTTTTTTTTTTTTTTTTTTTTGGAGGGGGTGGGCTGAGATAGGGTTCTTGCTCTCTTACCTAGGCTGGAGAGTGCAGTGGTGCAATCTTGGCTCACTGAAACCTCTGCCTCCCAGGCTCAAGTGCTTCTCCCACCTCAGTCTCCTGAGTAGCTGGGACTACAGGTGCAGCCACGCCAGGTTAATTATTTGTATTTTTTTTGGAGACAAGGTTTCACCATGCTGCCCAGGCTGATCTCGAACTCCTGAGCACAAGCGATCCGCCCACCTCAGCCTCCAAAATGCTGGGATTAAAGGCATGAGCTACCACGCCCTGCCCAGGATTCAATATTCTTTTAGAAAAATTTCAGGGAAGACAAAAATACTTCATCTATTGATAAACCATCTATTCTTCTTAGAGAAGTGCACTTGTGAAAATAAGGACACGCCAATCATGAAGAGCTAGACAATCATTTTTAAGAAATTGGGGATAACATCAGAAGAAGCAATGCCAAAAGTACCATGTGCTCCTTCACTGTTCTCAACTCTATTCTTATCAGTATCATGTATCCCACAGATACACTGAAGGCCATAATTCGCCAGTATCTAGTTAATAATGGTCATTTCATCAAAGGATTATGCTGCTTTTTATATCTAGGAAAAATAGGGAGAAACACAACCTATTCAGTCAAAATTTTAAGGACAATTTTCACAGAAAATAGTGTGATTATCACTGAGAACCAATGCACTGCCGAGAGAGCACTAATATACAACATCTGGCAAGCTTTACTTCTCAGTTGGCTTTAATTTAATACCATCTAACAAGAAAAATGGAAGGTATCACTTAAAACAGCTAATGGCCAGGTCATTCCAAAATCGTAGCTGTACCCATACTTGTGTTGAAGAGTACCGGTCTGGTGGGAGAAAAGGTTTGATAATATATGAGTTCAATGGAGAGCTGCTGACATTAAGTGTCTGCAAAGGACTACCTCATGAGTCCACAAGGCATGTATGTTTCTTCTAAGGAAAACATTCTTTATTGCTCTCAAAAATCTTGAGGTTTACCTGTTTGTTGTAGGGTAGTCACAGTGCTTCCTTTCCCACTTTTCTCATTTTTGCTAATTTCACAATTATTTTCCCAAATTTTGGGGCCTAAAACTCCAAAGCCATTTTTTGATTGCTCCCTCTCCTTTAATCTTCATATCTAATTACGGATATAGGAAATACTTACAAAGGCCTGATTTGTCACTCCACAGTCATTCTGAAAACTCATATTTCTGACTACATGTTAATGACCAGTGCCAACACATGACAATGCTTCATTAAGTAAATAGACAAAACTGAAAAGCCTGACTTGATCTGCAGTAAATGAGGTGATTGCTTTTGAAATAAAAGAGCAAGGACTTACTGAAGAAACATTTTACTGAAACCTCTCCTCCCATATTGAACTCAATTCATAGGTCGTTAGAGTAATAAAGACTTGCTGCAAGGATATTAACCAAGGATAAAAGCATATTCTTAGCACAAGTACACTAGAGTCTTATTTTAAACAGCGTAAGTCACTCCAGAGTATGCAGAAAAATATGTCTAAATACCATGTGTTGTATGTTTTTTTCTTGAATGCCTGATTTTCCATATAGGGGCTTAATTGAAAATCAAATGTTCTAAACTTGATGAATAAAACTTAATAAACATTTCTTTATTTTCTGTAACTGAAGGAAAAAAATCTGTCAAGATGCTGGTCTCCAGAAGCATTCTATCCTACCCCAATTTGTCATATTTAATTTGATCTAGTCTTTTTTTTCTTTTTTGCAAAATTCAAATATTATCACAAGCACTGTGTAGATCAAACCTTATTTATTTGATGGTAAGATCTAATCTTTGTGGTTTCTTGTTCTTTGAATAAGAAGAAATGGTTCTTTGAATGGTTCCATTCAAGGAATAATAACCATTTGCAGAAACCTGCAATGGTTTATTTTAAGATAGCCTCTGAGAACAAGGGCAGTTTACATATTCTCATAGAATTATGGAAGAGTCATTTGATGTCATCTCTCTGTACTCACTGTATTGTTTTTTAGTTTACTTGAGCCCTCCTGCTTCTACCTGGCTCTGGGCCAAGGCAAAGCTATAATGCTCACCCTTTTAGTCATCTTGGTGGCTATCTTAGAGATCAAAGATTTTTTGACTGCTTTCTTTGCATCACGTAGGAGCTTGAGGCTTTCCCTGAGATCTATGAACCCAGACCCTTATCTCAGCTCTAGCTACACTACTGTGTCTGCGCCATATTGAATTCAATAGTGTCAAACACAGGCTTCCAGAATACTCATGATATGGGCAGAAGAGCTGAATTTTATTATATTTTCAAAAACTCATTTGTGTAGCTTTATATTAACTTTTCCTTTTTATTTCTTTTTGTTTTATTTGTATTGATTGATTGATTTTTCTGCATACACAGTATAGTAGCTGTATATATTTATAGGATACATGAGATACTTTGATACAGGAATGCAATAAGCAATAATCACTTCATGGAAAATGGGGTATCCAGCCCCTCAAGCATTTTTTCTTTGTATTACAAACAATCCAATCATACCCTTTACTCATTCTTAAATGTGCAACTGGATTTTTATTGACTGTAGTCATCCTGTTTTGTTATCAAATACTAGGTCTTATTTACTGTTTCTAATTCTATTTTTTTGTTCCCATTAACCATTTCCACTTCTCCCCAAGACTCTCAATACCATTCCCAGCCTCTAATAAACATCATTCTACTCTCTACTTCCATGAGTTCAATTGTTTTGATTTTTAGCTCCCACAAATAAGTGAGTACATGCAAAGTTTGTCTTCATGTGCTTCACTTATTTCACTTTACGCAATGACCTCCAATTCCATCCATGTTGTTGCAAACAACAGAATCACATTATTTTTTTTTTCAGCTGCACAGTACTCCATTGTGTGTAGGTACTGTATATTCTTTATCAAATTATTTGTTGATGGATACTTAGGTTTCTTCCAAATTCTGGGTATTGAGAACAGTGTTGTAACAGACATGAGAGTACAGATATCTCTTCTATATATTGATTTTTCTTTCTTCTAGGTATATACCCATCAATGGGATTGCTGGATACTATAGTAGTACTATTTTTAGTTCTTTGAGAAACCTCCAAACCATTCTCCATAGTGGTTTTACTAATTTACATTCCCACAAACAATGTACAAGGGTTCCCTTTTCTCCACATCCTTTTCAGCATATATTACTGACTGTCTTTCGGATAAAGGCCATTTTAACTGCAATGAGATAATATTTCATTATCTCATTGTTTTGAATTGCATTATCTCAGTAGTTTTGAATTGCACATCTTTATCAATAATGTTGAATACCTTTTCACATGCTTGTTTCACATTTGTATATCTTCTTTTGCAAAATGTCTATTCAAATTGTTTGCCCATTCTAAAAGTCAGATTATTAGATTTTTTTCCTAGAGTTGCTTGAGTTCCTTCTATATTCTGGTTTATAATCTCTTGTCAGATGAGCAGTCTGCAAATACTTTCTCCCATTCTGTGGATTTTCTCTTCATTTCGTTGATTGCTTCCTTTGCTATGCGGTAGCTTTTTAACTTGACGTGATTCCATTTATCAATTTTTGCGTTGGTTACATGTGCTTGTGGGGTATTGTTCAAGAAATTTTTGCCCAGTCCAATTTCCTGCAGAGTATCCCCAAAGTTTTCTTGTACTAGTTTTATAGTTTGAGGTCTTAGATTTAAGTACTTAATGCATTTTGATTTTATTTTTGTATAAGCTGCAAGATAGGAGGAGTCAAGTTTTATTCTTCTGCATATGGATATCACGTTTTCCACCACAATTTATAGAAGAGACTGTCATTTCTTCAATGTATGTCCTTGGCATATTTGTGGAAAATTAGTTCACTCTAGGTCTATGGATTTCTTTCTGGGTTTTCTGTTATGTTGTATTGATCTATGTTTCTGTTTTATGCAAATACCATGCTATTTTGGTTGCTATAGCTCTATAGTACAATTTAAAGTCAGGTTATGTGATTCCTCCAGTTTTGTTCTTTTTGCTCAGGATAGTTTTGGCTAATATAAATCTTATGGATTCATATAAATTGTAGGAATGGTTGTTTCTGTGAAGAATATCATTGGCAATTTGATAGAGACTGCATTGAATCTGTAGATTGCCTTGTGCAATATGGACATGTTAACAATATTGATTCTTCCAATTCATGAACATGGAATATCTTTGCATGTTTTTGTATCCTCTCCAATTTATTACCTCAGAATTTTATAATTTTTATTGTAAAGATCTTTTCCTTCTTTGGTCATTTTCTAGGTATGTAATTTTATTTGTAGCTATTATAAATGAGATTACTTTCTTGATTTCTGTTTTAAATTGTTTAATGCTCACATAAGAAATGCTACTAAGTTTACATGTAAATTTTGTATCCTGCAACTTCATTGAATTTGTTTACAAGTTCTAATAGCTTTTTTTGTTCTTTCTAATAGCATTTTATTATGGCTTCAATCTTGTCACATGTTGGTCTGTTTGGGTTTTGGACTTCTTCACGGTTCAAACTTGGTAGGTCATATGCATCTAGGAATTTATCCATTTCCTCTAGATTTTCCAATTTGTTGGCATACAATTGCTCATAGTAGTCATAATGATCCTTTGATTTCAGTTGTAATGCCTATTTTTTACATCTCTAATTTTATATACTTGCGCCTTCTCTTGGTTTTCTTAGTCTGGCTAAAGATTTGTCAATTATTTTTGGCTATTCAAAGACCAACTGTTCATTTTATTTATCATTTGTATTGTTTTCTTTATGTTGAATTTATTTATTTTTGCTCCTATTTTTATTATTGCTTTTCTTTTCCTAAATTTGGTTTTGGCTTGCTTTTTCTTTTCTAGGTTTTTAACATGCATTGTTAAATTATTTATTTGAAGTTTTTCTTCTTTTTGGATGTAGGTACTTATCACTATAAATTTCCCTTATTGCTTTCATTTTATCTTACAGCTTTTGGAATGTTTTGTGTTCATTATCATTTGTTTCAACAAAGTTTTCAATTTTCTTCTTAATTTCTTTATTGGCCCATTGACCATTCGAGAACATCTTGTGTAATTTCCATGTGTTTGTATAGTTTTCAATATTTCTCTTATTGATTTGTAGGTTTATTTCATTGTGGTCAGATAAAATATTTGATATTATTTTAATTTTTTGAATCTTTTAAAACCTGCTTTGTGACCTAACATGTTATCAAGAATAACCTATGTCCTGAGAAGAATGTGTATTCTGCAACTGTTGGATGAAATGTTGTATACATATCCACTGGGTTCATTTTGTCTGTAGTGCAGATTAAGTCTCATGGTTTTTGTTTGTTTCTATTTTTTTTTTTTTTTTTTTTTTTGTCTGGAAGATCTGTCCAATGCTTAAAGAAAGGTCTTGAAGTCTCCAGTTATTATTGTATTGAGGTCTATCTCTTTAGCTCTTATAACACTTGCTTTATATATCTGTGTGTTCCAGTGTTGGGTGCATATTTATTTACGATTGTTACCTCATCCTACTGAATTGACTCCTTTAATGTTATGTGGTGACCTTCTTTGTTTTTCATACAGTTTTTGTCTTGAAATCTATTTTGTCTGATATACATTTAGCTACTGCTGCTCTTTTTTTGTTTCCTTTGACATGAAATATCTTTTTCCATCTCTTTACTTTTCACGTATGTGTATCTTTATACGCATTGTATGTGTGTGTGTGTGTGTGTGTGTGTGTGTTTTTGTAGGCAACAGATTGTTTTGTCTTCCTTTTTTATCCATTCAGCCATCTCTGTATTTTGATTGAAATGTTTAGTCTGTTTTCTTTTAATGGTTTTATTGATAAGTAAGAACTTACTCCTGCCATTTTGTTATTTGTTTTCTGGTATGTTTTATGGTCTTCTCACTACTATTCCTGTCTTCCTTTTGGTAAAGCTGATTTCCACTGCTGGCATTATTTAATTCCTTGCTTTTTATATTTTGTGTATCCATTGTATGTTTTTCAGTTTGAGGTTATCATGAGGTTTGCATATACTATATTATTTTTACTGGTGACAATTTAACACTGATAGCATAAACAAACAAGTAAGAAAACAAGTAATAAAAAGTCCACATTTTAAGTCTATCCCCGCCCTCTACACTTTTTAACTTCTTATTTTTTCTCTTTATGTCTTAGTGCAATGTTTCTTGAAAAATCATAGTTAATATTTTAATTGTTTCATTATTTAGTCTTTCTATGTAAGGTAAGAGTGTTTTACAAACCAAAATTACAATGTTATAGTATTATACGTTTTGCTCTGTGCTATTTCTAGTGAGTTTTGTAACTTCAGATGATTTTTTTTATTGATCATGAACATGTTTTCTGTTTTTTCAGATTGCAGAACTTCTTTTATTATTTCTCATAGGACTGATCTAGCGTTGATGAAATCCCTCAGCTTTTGTTTGTCTGGAAAAGTCTTTGTTTCTCTTTCATGGTTGAATAAGGCTTTTGCTGGACATACTATTCTAGGGTAAAAGTTTTTTTCTTCATCACTTAATAAGTCATGGCACTCTCACCTCTCCCATAAAGTCTCCACTGAAATGTCTGCTGCCAGATGTATTGGAGCTCCATTGTATGTCATTAGGTTTTATTAGTTTTCTCTTGCTGCTTTTAGGATTTTTTTAAAAAACTTTGACATTTGGAAGTTTCATTACTAAATGCTTTGAGGTATTTCTTTTTGAGTTGTGTTCTATTACTTTCTTGTACTTAAATATGGATATCTTTCTCTAGGTTTTGGAATTTCTCTGATATTATCCCTTTGAATAAGCTTTTTACTGCTATCTCTTTTTTTACCTTCTCTGTACGACCAGGAACTCTTAAATTTGCTCTTTTCAGGTTATTTTTTAAATCTTAGATCTTTAAGCATGTGTCTTTTTTTTTTTTTTTTTTTGTCTCTTCTGACTATGTATCTTCAAACAGTCTGCCTTGAAGCTCACAATTTTTTTCTTCTGCTTGACCAAATCTGTTAATAAGAGACTGATACATTATTCGGTAAGTCAATTGCATTTTTCTACTCCAGAATTTCTGCTTGATTCTATTTATAAATTTTAATATATTTGTTAAACTTATCTGATAGATTCCTGGATTCCTTCTCTGGGTTATTTTGAATTTATTTGAGTTTTCTCAAGTTACTATTTTGAATTCTCCATCTGAAAAATCACGTTATCTCTGTTTCTCCAGGATTGGTCCCTGATGCCTTATTTAATTTGTCTGGTGAGGTCATTTTGTCTTGATTGGTCTTGATGCTTGTAGATGTTCATTGGTGTTTCAGCATTTAAGGGTTAGGCACTTATTGCAGTCTTTGCAATCTGGGCTTCTTTGTGCTTCTTGGGAAGGCTTTCTAGGTATTTGAAGAAAGCTGGGCCCCAAACTCAATAATGCTGTGGTTCTTGCATACTCACAGTGATACCGCCTTGCTGGTATTGGATAAGGATTCAGAAGAATTATCTGGATTTTCATAATGCAGAAACTCTTGTTCTCGTATCTTATTTTCTCCCCCCACCAAAAAAAAAAAAAAAAAACACACAATGTTTTTTTCTCTCTCTCTGCTGAGCCACCTTGAACTGGGGATATGGGGACATGAGCATCGCTGTGGCCACCACCACAGGGACTGTGCTGGTTCAGACCTAAAGAAAACACAGCACTGGGACTCTCTCAAGGCCTCTTGTAACCACTATCTCACTACCACCTAAGTTAACTCAATGCCCTAGGGCTTTATAGTTAGCGGTTGGTAAAGCCAGCCATGTTTGTGTCCCTTCCATCAGGGTTGCAAGTTCTTCCAGCCACCATTGTGTCCAGAGATGTTGTCTGGGAGAGCCACGTATTAAAGTAAAAAACCTTAGAAATGTACCTGGAGTTCTATTCTGCTGCAGCTAAGCTGGTAGTGAAACCACAAGACAAAGTCTTTGGCACTCTTTCCTCCCCTTTTCATAGGCAGAGGAGCCTCCTCCTGTGGCCAGCACCACTACTGATTCACAAAGGGTTCTTCCAGTCCACTGCTGATGTTCACTTGAAGCCCAAAGACTCTCAGTCACCTTTCAATGAATGCTACCAGGCCTAGAATTTACCCTTCAGGGCAGTTGACTCCCCTCTGGCCCAGGTAATGTCCATAAACGTTGATGAAGAATCTAGGCCTGGACTCAGGGACACCAAGAGTGGTGGTGCTCTACTACTGTAGCTCAAGTCGTACCCAAGGTACGTGACAGAGTCCTCATTACTTTTTCCCCAGCTTTTCTCAAACAAATTGAGTTTTTAATTATAGTGAACCTTGCTGTAAATCTCCTGGGTTACATCTTAAGCCAGCACTTCTCAGAGCCCAAGGTCCATAGCATATTAACTGGGTGTTGATGTTGATTATTTTGGGGCCAGGGTCTCTTTAGTCCGCAGGTGATGAATCCTGCCAGGTATTTCCTTTGACTGGGAAGCCTTGAGCTCCATGTAAAGTCCTCCAGTCGCTGTTCTCTCTCTGTACCAAGAGTCCTGATTTATCTGTGCCTTGCGGCAACTACCACTGAGTGAAGTAGGAATGGTGCAAGCATTCCCTTAGCCACCCAACCTGGTCTCTCATTAGGTCATGAATTCCCCTAGCCCACAGTCTCTGAGTCCAGTTCAGCAGTACGACTTGCTTAGGAATTGCTCTCTTTGTGGGCTTCAAGTTTACTTAGAGCTCCAGAGTACTCCAGCTCTCAGTGGTGAAGCTTGCCAGAACTCAAACTCTGAGTGATGAGATGGCAATTCCCCTCTGACTAGGGCTGGTCCAACTGTTTCCTCCATTGGTGGATATCAGATGAGTACAGACCAGTTCTGCTTTCTGCTGTGACAGTGCAGAATTTAGTTCAAGGTGAAGCCTCATGATTGCTGCACTCTCCCTCTGCCAAGTGCACAGATACTCTGCACTGCACAGCTATTGCCATAGGATGGGAAAGAAGTGATGTTGGTGATTCAAGAATGTCTTTCCCGCTCTTTTCAGGGTGTCTTTCGGTGATATGAAGTTAAAACCAAATACTGTGCTTGTTCACCTAATTTTTGTTTCTTCTGATGGTGCTTTCTGTGTGTAGTTGTTAAAATTTGGTGTTCAGAGGGGGAGCAGGGCAAATGATGTAGGCTACTATTCATTTATCTTTCTCTGCCTGTTTCTTTCATTTTAACCTTAAATAATAACCTAGGAAATTCACAGCTGAAATTCTATTATTTTTGTCCTCCTTTCCTTTTCTTTTTTTTTTTTTTTTTTTAGACAGAGTCTCACTCTGTTGCCCAGGCTGGAGTGCAGTGGTGCAATATTGGCTCACTGCAACCTCTGCCTCTACAGATTCAAGCCATTATCATTCCTCAGCCTCCTGAGTAGCTGGGACTACAGGTGTGTGCCACAATGTCCGGCTAACTTGTGTATTTTTAGTAGAGATGGGGTTTCTCTATGCTGATCAGGCTGGTCTTGAATGCCTGATCTCAGGTGATCCACCTACCTCAGCCTCCTAAAGTGCTGGGATTATAAGCGTGAGCCACCGCACCCTGTCTCCCTGTTTCTATTTCTATATCTCCATGTTCTTTCTCCAACCATCAGAAAGGCAGTATTTCTAGTGTGTGACAATCTTCTTTACTTCACATTGTCACCTTTTTGATTCTGTGGTTTACTCTGGTAAAATTACACCTTTGAGAATGTTAAGAAAGGCTTGGAACTTAAGCTGAGCAATACCTTTTATGCACTTACAAGAATTTAGCATCTTTTTCCTTCTTCATGGATGGACTATTGATGAGAAAAACAAAAACGAACAACAATGTCTTCATTTGTACCATAAACTGGGTGGCTTATAAACAACAGAAATTATTTTTTCACTATTTTGGGGCCTTGGAATTTCCAGGTCAAGGGGACAGCAGATGTGCTGTCTGATAAGGGCCTGCTTTCTTGATCACAGAAGGGGCAAGGCAGCTCTTTGGGGGCTTCGTCTTCTTTTTTTTTTTTTTTTTTTAATAAGGGGACAAACCCCATTCATGAGGTTCCTGCTCTCATGATTTAATCACCTCCAAAAAGCCTCGCTTCCTCACTTTGGGATTTAGATTTCAACATTTTGGGGGAGACACAACATTCATACCAAATCAAATAGTAAGAATGACCAAAGTGGAGAAATACATCAGACCTTATCTCTGAACTTATCTTTGTAAATCTATACACTTTCATTTTATTATCATTGATTCTTGTCATCTATTTCTATATTTCTGAGCCAGACTGCCTTAGTCTAATTCTAGTTTTACCACTTGTAAGTATATACTTTTCAACTAGTTAATAATCTCTCAATGCCTCAATTTCCCATTTGTAAAATGGAAATGCTAATAGTATCCACATCATAGGGTTATTGGAAAGATTACCTGGGTTAATATATGCATTTACATGTAAATCTTTAGAGCAGTACCTAGCATATAGCCAGCACTAGATCAGTATCAACCTTTCAAATCTAAAATGTGTGTTTGTATGTTTGTATTCATGTACATCCTATGGCGATTAGAAATGGAGGAATTACTTAAAGCTAACTTATACAAAATCACTGATTTAAAATCTGGTGTTTTCAATAGCAAAGACTTGGAACCAACCCTAATGACCATCAATGATAGACTGGATAAAGAAAATTGGCATATATACACCATGGAATACTATGCAGCCATAAAAAAGAATGAGTTCATGTCCTTTGCAGGGACATGGATAAAGCTGGAAACCATCATTCTCAGCAAACTAACACAGCAACAGAAAACCAAACACCACATGTTCTCACTCATAAGTGGGAGATGAACAATGAGAACACCGGCACAGGGAGGGGAATATCACACATCGGGGCCTGTCAGTGGGTGGAGGGTTGGGGGAGGGATAGCATTAGGAGAAATACCTAATGTAGGTGACTGGTTGATGGGTGCAGCAAACCACCATGGCACGTGTATACCTATGTAACAAACCTGCACGTTCTGCTCATGTATCCCAAAACTTACGTATAATAATAAAAAAAAAAAAAAAGAAAGACAGAAAAAAATCGTACAGTGACACTGGATTTAAAAAAAATATAATTACTTAAAAATAAAAATAATATCTAATATTTTTACATATTTATTTAAAATTACAATTATATCTCCCAATTGGATAAGGGCACTTTTTCTGATTAAAAAAGTGAATACACGTTTTCCCAGAAAGAGCAGGCACAACAAGGTTACTTAGGCAGGAGTGGAAAATGAGACAATTAATATAGAATTAGTAAGTGGGATGCCTTGAAGTCCTGCTTTCTAGAGGACAGGCAGATAGGAATTAACTAATATTAAAAATACTGTGCATACTGCTAGTTATCACAGAAGAACAAGTTCAAACAATGACATCTCAAGTGTCAGCTTATCACTATAACATTAAAGAATCAAAGTACAGAAGAAAACAGAATGACAAAGCCCATTCTAGTTCAGAAATATAACCTAGGGATCTGATAATGTTTTCTTTTCTTTTCTTTTTTTTTTTTTTTTGAGACGGAGTCTCACTCTGTTAACAGCCCAGGCTGGAGTGCGGTGGCCGGATCTCAGCTCACTGCAAGCTCCGTCTCCTGGGTCTATGCCTTTCTCCTGCCTCAGCCTCCCGAGTAGCTGGGACTAAAGGTGCCCGCCACCACGCCCGGCTAGTTTTTTTGGTATTTTTTTAGTAGAGATGGGGTTTCACCGTGTTAGCCAGGATGGTCTCGATCTCCTGACCTCGTGATCCGCCCGTCTCGGCCTCCCAAAGTGCTGGGATTACAGGCTTGAGCCACCGCGCCCGGCCTGATAATGTTTTCTTATGTAACAACTAACAATTTTTGTAACACTGAGGATTTTGCAAAATTCAGTACTATGATATTGTAAAAATGGCTTGATTATTTATAACTGTGATTATATTCTCTTGAATGAATACCCCATTTTAGATATTTCCTTTTTAATTAGAGAGTAAACAATGCAAAACAAAAATCATCAAATGTGGTTGTATGTGGAATGAAAGAAACCTATACTTGAGAGAACACAGTAGCTAAAATTAATCTCCTTGCTAATTTTAAAAATAAACTGTATTGAGATTAAACTCAAATGTCCTATGTTAGGTATGGCTTTTAATGGAGGCATTACTCTTGGATGTCCAGACCATAAATATTTTCTTTAAAAACTTTTAATCAACCCTGTGATACCAAGAAGAATAAAATTTATTTTTTTTCTGTGACAAACTGAATTACAGATGTGTTTCTTTGCATTAGCAGGTGATAAGAAAAAATAGCTTTCAACATCTTAGAAAACACAAATATAATTACAAGTGCCCCAAATAAATTAAAGAAAAAGCAATTCAAAAACGATGTGAATTATAATGAAGAAACAGGAAAACCTGTAATATTGAGTGAATTCAAGATGTGGACCCAGAAAATCAGAGTCAGGTCTCTGTTAATTTAGAAAGTTTATTTTGTGAAGGTGGAGGACACACGCCCATGATACAGCCTCAGGAGCGCCTAATGACATGTGCCCAAGGTGGTCAGAGAACAGCTTAGTTTTTTACATTTTAGGTAGACATGAGACATCAATCAATATATGTAAAAAGCATATCGGTTCTGTCTGGAAAGGCGGGATAACTCAAAGCAAAGGCAGGAAGTCTTGAAGTGGGGAGGGGGCTTCCAGGTCACAGATCGGTGAGAGGCAAAAGGTTGCATTCTTTTGAGTTTTGGATTAGCATTTCCAAAGGAGGCAATCACATATGCATCTCGGTGAGCAGAAGGATAACTTTGAATAGAATGGGAGGCAGTTGCCCTAAGCAGTTCCCAGCTTGAATTTTCCCTTTAGTTTCCTGATTGTGGGAGTCCAAGATATTTTCATTTCACAAAAAATAACATTGTGCAAAATGTCTTTCAGAAACAATATAGGTTTTATATGGGTAAATAAAAAAGAGCATATCGTATCAGAGATTGTCTTCTGCCTCCATTAAATATTTCCAATTGGAGATTTTCTTTACTTTGCTCCTGCCTCTATATTTTCTGTCAACTCCTTCTGCCAGCCTCATGAATATCTGTGCTCCATATTCTAATTATATGCTCTGCTCCAAGTGAACTCCTTATTCATATTATTGATGTCGATATTACTAAGATCAGTAATCGCTTTACCTAGAACTTACTTATACATTTACACTTATGCTTTAATGAATTTTGTTCATTTACCCAGTTATGCTGTTTTCTTATGAACCATAAAGCTCAGAAATATGGAGCAAAGAAAAGATGATGGTAGACATAAAAGTGCTTCCCCTGATAGGTATTTTGATTCCTCCTATCTTGTTCTTAGATCTGTCAGCAAGTGTTCCCTAAAATCTCCAACATTCAATACTCTTACAAGACTATTTTAAACAGTCTTCACTTCGGACCCGGAAAGAAAGAAAAAAAAAAAAATTCCAAGAGTAAAATAATTCTAAACATTCTCACTTTAAATATGCATTGCTGCTTCTCAGATGAAGTTCTTGGAATCATAATTTGCAGAAGAGTTTATTTATCTTAAAACTTTAAGCTATCATATTGATCATATCTCATTAAAAACACATTTTCTTTCAAAGTCTTGAAATGCTAGCAAGCTTGTAGGTTCATGTTTTACTTATCTTATTCCCTTTGAACTCTCCCAAGTAATTTAATTTCTTAAATTCACCTTGAGCAAACTATTTTTTGCTATCTGCCAGAAAGCAGCTGCCATAATCCAAGACCATGGTGGGCAATGCGATTTCTCTAAAGATAAATTCATTCTTATTATGTGATCACCTCTGGAGTATGAATTCCCCATGCTGTATGAATCTAGAATATTATTCATTAAACCTATTGAGCCTGCAACATGATCAAATACAGATAGTACCTGTATAAAACCAATGGAACTGTTGGAGTCAGGAAAATATAGTTCGGTTCACCACAGGATATTCCAATGACTATAAATTAATCAGCTTGCCTTTAGTACCTCCTCCAGATCCCAAGAGAGACAACACCGAGTAGGAAAAAAATTGATTTGGGCCTAAGTTTAGAAATATCTCATTCTTGGTAGATTCAAACTTTATAATGGTAGTTTCAAAAGACGATTTCACAGTTCCCACATTTCTAAAATAATTTTAGACTTTTCTGAATCTGTGTATTTAAATCTCTAGAAGTTCAGAATTGAAGATGATTTGACTTAGGTGAAAGTTTTTATTTATAGCACCTATATAGTAGAGATAATTCACAGCTTCTTGTCAGGGTTTTCGATTCCAAGCTTATGCTGCTGCTGACTCAGTGACCAGAGAGAGTTTCTTAAACTTTTCAGCCTCCATTTTCTCCTGCATAAAATTAGTAGTATAGCAGGAGTGATACTTTAATTACTAACAGCCAGTATTATATAGGCACTGGCCAATCAAAATAATTTCAATCAGAATAGATACTAGCCAACAGGTATAAATCAGGTTAAGCCAGTTGGCTTTATAAATTGTATTCAAAAGGGAGTCATTATACTAAGGCTAGAAATGAAGTTTCATCTCTATGACATATTTTACTTATTGTGAATGGCTTCTTAAAATAGTATGTTGAGAAGAACAGTGAAGTCATATTTGGCTTCTGAGGAGAAATATTGCTCTAATAAATTAGCCACATTTTCCAGATGTATAGGAAAGTGAAGTGGTGTTTGTAGCACTCTATTATAACATTTCTGGTGTTAAAAACTTGCTTAGAGGCTGCTTAATCTTAACACACAATTCTAGCTTATTTGGTTTCTGAGATTATAGCACAGTGTCAACTGAGCTATAATATCACGCCTCAGGAGGTGTTTAGAAATCTGGAGTTGTTAAGTAGCTACAGGCTAATAATTTTTAATATTCTGTAAACTTTTAGATAGCCCCACACACCTGAAAACATTGTTTTATCCTAAATGTCATAATGCCCCCTGCTGGTCAACACTGCTGTAGTTTAATGTAAGTTTAATAGAAGAAGCAATACAGAAAATAAGGAAGAGGACTGCTGTAAGTTTATATAATGACTTTCTTGAAAAGTAGCACTAATAGGAAGAGAAAAAGCAGAAAAAAAATACAATGAGAAAACATGTATAATAAATCAAAATGCACAATATAATTTAATATAAGCAGAGTAGTCTACAAACATTGGCAGGTCCTTGAAATAGTACATTATTACAATACTGGAGAGTAATTGATTATCACATTGATTGTCTTGAGTTATCAAATGATTAATTTATGCATGTGTAAGGTAAAAGTATAGAGTAATTTGTAATACATTTTCCAACAAATTTCATGCAAAATGAGTAACAGACATTTTAAAAAGTTTCAATGTTTCAAAGAAACTCCAGAAAACATGGTCATCTACCATTGCTCTTCTTCATTTTGCAGAGGAATTCATTAAAAAATGAGTTGATTCTCTACTCTTGTTCACAGCTCAAATCACTACAAACTTGCTTTCACTCTATTTATCTGAATCTGCTATCACCAAGTTACTAATAAACCTTCTAGAGCTAAAGGCAATAGACAATTCCTATGGAATGATTCCAACATTTGATACTTGTGAATGGAAATTAAATCTTGGGATTTCAAAATCACTAAGACAAAGGGGAAAATCAGTGTGGGAACTGCAAATCTACCTCCCATTTTATTCCTAAATAAGATACCTACAAAGATAAAATAGCTATATGCCTCCCTCACAATTTTCCCACTAGGAAATGCCTCATGAGCCCCAGGATCTTTATCTAAAATGGTTCTGTTGAATTTTACCCTGACAACATAAATTGATAACTTATCTTCACAGTTGCAACATAAAAGATAGAATGCTGTATTCTGTCTGCTCACCTGAGACAAATGTATATCTGATTACTTCCTCTGATATAAAAATGCAGATTTACTGAGCTAGACAAAGGCATAAGTGACTATGCTACACCTCTCTCAAATTTAAATTGTGTATTCAGTGAAAGACTAATCCAAGACTCAAAAGAAGGCAATCTTTTTTCTCTTATCTACCCACAACTCTTTAAACTGTCTTCCTCTTTCCCCATATCCACCCTTTACCCTATAAGCATTAAAGCTCTCAAAATCATCTTTGGAGACAGGCACAGACATGCTTCTCAGGCATGCATCCTTAACCTTGGCAAATTCTTTCTAAACTGACTGAGAGCTGCCTCAGATACTTTTGGTTTACATACTTTTGGCCTCTTCTTTCTGCCTGAGATATCTTTGTCCTTGATTTCAATACCATTATTCTTTTGTTATTTTTTAATTAAATTATTGGTTCTCGCATTCTGTATCTCCATTGTGAGTGCTTTTTGTATCTGCCCCAGAATTATCCATGAACTTCTCTTCTCCTTTTACTTTTGCGTGCTTTCGGGCAATATTATCCATTGATGCTTCAAGTAACACCTACATATTATAATTCACATCTTCATTTTGAGTCTTAACCACTCTTCTGGACTCTACTAGTAAAAGCTTAAGTCTCCTCATATCTGGATCTTTACGTCAACTGCAGAGGCATAACCCAGAGACCAGCTTGACATATCATATGTCTACGAATGTTGTGTAATACAACAAATAGTAACTTCTTAAAGAACTGAATCACCTAATACTTTGTAAGCCAATGTGGCTTGAAAACCTCTTATAAATTTTAGTTAGAAAAAAAGGAATGACATCAACGGAACAACCTTTCCAAATATATCAGCTTCTTAGAGCTTTCTGACATTTCATTCACGTGTTAGTCAAAGTGACATGATATTTAGAAGAAGATTTGTTTATTTCAGTCTTTGATAATTTCCTGTAAACTAATTGGCATTTGGCATCATTTTCTACATAGCTGAAAGGGGCATCAATTTAAAGATTACAAGATAAATTACTTGGGAACATTAGTCATTTTCTGAGTCACATAGCTATTTACGTAGTTCTATAAATGTATTTCTAATAACTACCTGTTCAATGAAAATGTTATCTAACTCTGGTTTCCTTTTATGGATTGATAATTACTCTATAATATCTTAATAATTAGGTAGCTAATATGCTGTCATGTTATTTCCTTTTGCATATATTTCTACCTGTTATGAAATAGATTTCCTCCTTATGTACACATTTATAAGTGCATAATCATAGGCAAGATGTGACTTTACTGACTAAATCTGGTATCTACCTTTTTCAACTGCCTGATATTTTGTAAATTTATTTTTTATTTACTTATATACTGCGATGGTTAATATTGAGTGTCAACTTGATTGGATTAAAGGATGCAAAGTATAGTTCCTGGGTATATCTGTGAAGGTGTCACCAAAAGAGATTAACATTTGAGTCAGTGGACTGGGAGTGGCAGACCCACCCTCAATCTGGGTGAACACCATCTAATCAGCTGCCAGTATGGCTAGAATAGAGCAGACAGAAGACAGTGGAACAAGGAGACTTGCTGAGTCTTCTGGCCTTCATCTGTCTCCCATGTTGGATGCTTCCTGCCCTCAAACATCAGACTCCAAGTGCTTCAGCTATTGGACTCAGACTTATACCAGTGATTTGCCAGGGTGAAGGCTGCACAGTCAGCTTCCCTACTTTTGAGGTTTTTGGGATTCAGACTGGCTTCCTTGCTCCTTAGCTTGCAGAATGACTATTGTGGGACTTCACCTTGTGATTGTGTGAGTCGATACTCCTCAATAAACTCCCCTTCATATATACATATACCCTATTAGTTCTGTCCCTTTAGAAATCCCTGACTAATACACATACTTATTAGTTACTTACTTCAGTGTCTTTTGGAAAGGATGTCATCAGAAATTTCATCCTTATTGCTAAATTGCATGTTGCCAGAAACGTCCTAAAATTGTTTTACAGATTTTTTATAATCTTTGTCTACTTTTGTTGTTGTTGTTTTTCTGCCTAGCTAGTCATTAAATACACAAATTTGTAGGCTGAAACATACATTTATTGGTCAAAACTGAAGTACTAACAATTACAACCTGGTAGTTCTGAGAGGCTATTCTAGTGACCTAACATTATAAAAACTATTTGTAAATGGTTTCTCAGTTGATTTTCTGCCTCGTACCTAACTGGCTGTCTTTTCTCACTCTTCTTGTCTATATGCTCTTTCTCTTGCTGCTTTGAATGTGTGAGTGTCCTAAGGCAGAGTTCTAAGACTTCTCTATCTACATTCATTTACTAGGTCATCTAATTCAGCCCAACGGCTTACAAAACACCCTGTCTTCATGATTCCTGAATTCTTGTTTCCAGAACAGACTTTGCCCCTGAAATTCACATTACAATATTCAACTGGATATCCAAAAGCTTCACTTGTACATATAAAAGTGACTTTAAATTTAATTTATCTGCAACTAAATCTTTGATTTCCTTCTAAATTTGTTCTGCTAACAGATTGTCAAAGTTCAGTAAATGATATTATTACTCATTCAGGTTCTCAGGCCAAAACATTTGAGGAAATCCTTGACCTCTTTCTTTTTCTTATCCCCCAAATCCAGTCCATTCTCAAGGCCACTGGGCTCAGTCTTCAAAATATATCACAAATCTGACTACTTGTCACTACCTCCACCGTTACCACCCTAGCCCAAGCCACCATCATATTTTACACAGAAAACTGCAAGAGCCTCCTAACTGTTCTTCCATTGTTTACTCTTGACCCTCTTGACTATCTATTTTCAACATAGCAATTACACCAATCACGTTAAAATATAAGGCTTTCAGTTTCTGTGACACAATAGGTTCTCTCACTGTAGGCCTTTGGTACATCATTTTTATTATTTGAAATATTATTTAGCCCAGTCCTGTTCTATTGGCTAAAAGCTGTACTTCCCTTGGCTCTCAGTTTGGCATCTGTATTAGGCAGGATTGTCCAGAGTGACAGATCTAATAGAATATATGTATATGTGAAAGGTAGTTTATAGGGAGAATTGACTCACACAATCTCAAGGCAAAGTCCCACCATAGACCATCTGCAAGGTGGAAAAGAAAGCAGTCAGTAATAGATCACTCTGAGTTAAGACTAACAATTTATTATATTAGCTCTAGACTTTTTTTGTTAAGGAAATAGAAAAAGAGATAAATGGTGTGCCATGAATTGAAGAGTATAATATTTCAAATAACCGACTTTCCCACTTCCATTTCCAAACATAACCCCATCTGAAAGTTAAACATATCCTTCATTTATAGACAATCAAACCTCTATTATGTTCCATTAGTTAAAATTCAGAAGTATGATTGCCTTTATGTATAGTTGATTGTGGACAAAGTATCATCTTGAATATATATGCCAATGAATGGATCCTGAGACATCTAACAAATTCTTGCCATTTTGAATATAGAAGCCATACATTATGTTATTTTTTACCTTCATAAGAGCATGAAATTTATAAAAGCATTTAATCTAGTATGAAAACATAGGGTAGAATGCTGGTCCCTTTCTTTGTTCTAATTGTTTGCCTTGAACCTCAGATTAAGTTAATTATATTTTTCATTTCATAGTGTACTACCATTAATACATGAATTACTCTTATGTTTACTATTAACATTTTCTCTTTCATACCATGTTCTTTCACTCTACCCTCCATAAGATTATTTACCTATTGAAAAAGTCTCTAGAAAAACCAGTGTTTTAGGAAATAAGCAATTTTTTTTTTACTTTGCTTAAATGATCTCATGCTTTGATCTTTATTTTTGCCAATTTTCAGTGAGTTCCTTGTAATATCCTAGAGATTATTAATGCTTTGCCAGTGATTAATATTATAAATATCTTCTCCCACTCAACCACCTCTCTCTTAATTTTGATTATAGCATCCTTTGCAGAATAGATATCTTGAGTTTAACATAGTCAAATCTAATAATGTTTATCTTTATGTTTGGTGCTTTTAAAGCTTTGCTAATAATAACTTTATCCACCTCTTCTTCCGGAACAGACACTCTTCAGATTTTTATTGCATGTTCCTTTACATGCCAAAGAAACTGACCTTGGCTTTTTCTTTTCTCACAGCAGGATCACAAAACTCTTGACAGGTCCTCTGTGCCTTATCGATCCACAGACACCATAGAGATATCTTTAACATCCTGCCAACTCCACACTCTTTCAAAGTTCTACTCAACAATTTATCAAACTAGTGTCCTCCCCCATAAATGTCCTACAGTTCACACAAAAGACACTAGCCTCTTGAGGGAGGCCTTTACAATTTTCATTGACACCAGTCCTTTCAAGTTACTCCATGCAGCTAAAATAAAGCCATCTTTTCTCAACGTGTTACTGTGTAACCTAACAGAACCTTGCCCCTGCTTGTGGTCTCCTTTCCTTTACAGGGCTCACTCAATATAAGCCTTCTCTATAACTTACAGACTTACCCACTAAGATAGGAAGGGTATTCCTACATGTGCACATAGCTGACCAAAGATGTGATCTCTGAATCTCAAATAGTCTTCATTCCCTTTAAGCTGATTGATTGAACAAAGGAAATAGACATCACATTCTAGGCTCTTTCAATTTGAAATTATATGACTTAACATATCACGATTCCCATAAATTTATTTCCCTCACATTTTATCAAATTAAGAATAGTAGCTCCTACAATTATACATAACTAGTTCCTTAGCAGGGCTCCAATATGGTACGTAAGTACAAACAAAATGGGAACTTAAGCTTAGAGAGATCCGAAAGTTCCCTTGGGTTGACCCTTTAAGGAAAGAGATTATGCAGGATTACTTTCAAAGGGACTTCAACAATTTCACTTAAACGTTTCATTTTTGTTTGAAACGCTTCTTCCCCGGTGCCGTTAAAAAATAGCACTTGAACATAAATTTAATTTATTTAGTAAGACCATTTTTACTTCCTGCAGAAAGGGTACACGCGCCAGAAGTTTTGCCACGAGAGCACACTGAACAAAGGAGACAGGGTCATTTATAACCTGACGCGTCCACCCTACTGCTGTGTCCGGTTTCCTTTGGCTGGAACAGGACCTCACATTCTGTGTTTGTCCTGATTGGCTAGCAACTTATAACTTTTTAAAAGAGGCAAAGGCAGAGGAGAACAAAGGACGGAGGAAGTAACTTGTGGAATGCTGAGAAGGGTAAAAACACTTTTAAGTAAGGAAGAGGAACAGGCTATGACCTAATGCTTGCTTGGGAACCAGTATAAGCATGCCAGGGCAAATATTTAGGCTAAATTGTGGGAGCTAAGAACATAAAGTACATTGATTTATTACAGCTAGCAGATATTTAAGAATGTTAGCACAGGTCTTTGAATAAATTTTACTTTTAAGAGAAGTTACTATTTATTCCTAATTAGACGGGGAGGAAAGTCTTTGAAGAAGAACTTCTACTTTACTTTTTACAATTTTCATTTTTATTTCATAGTATTTGAACTAGTATTGAAAGACTAGTTTTGTTATAAAAGCGTTTTGTTTTGCTCAAAAAGCACAATCTACTAGAAGGCGGTTATTACTTTATGATCAAGTATTTACCAAACTCTTCTCATGCTGCTAAACAACAAATTATGTATTGAATGCAGTCCTAAGTAAGCTGATAAATCTCTGCCCCCATTCTGGAATATGTTGCCCTTTGTAGATGACCCATACAATGAATAAAATCCCTACAAATTACGAACCCATTTCACCAACAGTGGAAAACAATGAATAAAATCCCTACAAATTATGAACCCATTTCACCAACAGTGGAAACCATTCTAACTTGAACATACACACTCCCACATACACATCTGTGCATGCACACATACACACACACACACACACACACATCATGTTTAAAGAACATTTTCATTGCTTTGCACATTTTTTTCTTTGTGACTTCTCTTCAGACATCTAAAACCCTGGAATCCCTTTAAACTTATTAATACATTTTCCATCTCGGGAACCTGAGAGAATCCCAAAGATTTTTTATCTTATTACAGAAATTTAAGTTTCATAGAAAGATTCTTAATATTTTATATTAGCCAACCATTTAAAGAAGACTCTTCAACTGAAGATATACAAAATTCCTTAAAAAGAATTGTTGTGATTAACCAAATCAGCCTCTCTAGCAATGTGTTTTATTCAAATTACATTTAAATGCCTATGCTTCATAGGCAAATTCTTTAGACACAGCAAATTCACCATAACTTTGCCTGTCCTTATATACACGTCTGCCATATAACAGGGCCTCCAGCAAGGAAAAGTAATAAACACATTCAATAAGGAACTCTTTGTAGTCAAAAGCTGTTTCTGACCTATGCTGCATATTCATGGGCAAAATGAACAAATCTGATATTTGATGATATATTTGCTAGAATCTGGTACCATATGAGGAACTTGCTCATATATTACTGACATAGCAATTTCAATATGAGATTTCTTGTCCTTCTGCATATACCTGCCCCATAATATGTCCTGTAGATCACAATTATACACTTCTTCCTCTCAGGCATTTTTAGGTCTAGGTTGTATATTCCATATAAAAACTAGCATGCATGACCACTGATGATCTCTTTGCTCTTATCAAGAACATCAGACTGTTCACTGAGATTTCTGAACTTTCCTGAATCAACAACAATATAGAAAGTCCTCTATGATTTGTTTTTCTAAGACCACCAGAGTGGGCACAAAAGAACCAGCGAGTAGGCAAGGCTAAAAGCAAAACTGCAAATTTATTCTTTGGTCATCTAGCTTCAGGGACCGGAACTGGGGGGGGTGGAGTTTCTAATACAGTCCCCACAAGAGTGGGGGCTGAGAAAGCCCACCCCGGGCGCATCTGCTGGGAGTGACTTTTCTAGGAGTGGAAGGGCAATAGGCGGGGCACGGGCATGTCGGGGGAGGGGGGCTCCGCAGGTGCCACCAGGTCAATCTTGGTCTCCTCAGATTGACATCACCTGGTGCATGCCTGATTAATCTTCACCTTCCCGGGCGTCAGCTGCATTCTCGCACACACGGGAAGAGTTGGTGGTGAAGAAGAACCCGGAAGTGAACCATCCTGCCTCCGTTCGTCCAAACAGTCCAACCTTTTATTGATAATAGTGATAAAGGGGCGCCGTGGTCTGTCTGGCTACTTCCTGCTGTTAAGGGGCGTTGTTAAGGTCGGGGCCCATGGTTGGTATTTGAACGTATGGATGAAGAATAAAATAAGGCACAGTATTAGTATAGGAATG
>NC_045445.1:62948182-62970795 GCF_002776525.5 Piliocolobus tephrosceles | reverse complement strand
GGGCACGGGCATGTCGGGGGAGGGGGGCTCCGCAGGTGCCACCAGGTAAATCTTGGTCTCCTCGGATTGACATCACCTGGTGCATGCCTGATTAATCTTCACCTTCCCGGGCGTCAGCTGCATTCTCGCACACACGGGAAGAGTTGGTGGTGAAGAAGAACCCGGAAGTGAACCATCCTGCCTCCGTTTGTCCAAACACTCTACACCACCCAGTTTTAAAGATAATTTCAAAGGTTTTCATGTAATTTCTAAAACATAAGTATTTATGTTCATACCATAAAAAAAAAGCCCTTGAAAAGATTCATTACATTTTTCATTACACCCATTATTAGTGCAATTAAACTGCACCAATTAATTGCAATACTAGGTTCCCTTTCCCCATTTTGTGCTATGCTGTTTTTTACAGAGATCCTATCCAACAAATGAGATTCTACTTTGAATGCACCACAAGAATACTTTTTTTTCTTTTACTACATACCTATTTTTAGCTCATAATGTAATTTCTATTTCTCATGACTCATTAATTAAATTAAGTTGAAAATTTCAATACCTAAAATTTCTAACGCTTCCTTTATATTTTTAAACAACTTGCACCCCTATTGTCCTCTCTTAGCAGTTATAAACAGACCACTCCATTAAATATATCTGTACCAAATATGAAGACTTAATGATGTCCAGGAGAATTTATACATGAGTCCTCAGAACTTTACAATAAACAACTCCTTAACAGGGTTTTCTTTTTGAATCTTACAATTCATAAACCACATCCACAATAGAACAGCTTTGATTTATAAAATTTCACTTCTTCTGCCATCAGGTCAGGATATGTTCAGTTATGAGTAATAGCAAACTCAAAGAACACGGCTAAATAGAGAAGAATTTATTTTTATGACATGAAAAGAAGCTCAGTGGCAGGAAGTTCAGGGTTGTTAATGAGATTCACCAATGCCAACAGGGAGCCAAGATCTTTCCAACTTTCAATGCTGCTTATCTTAGAGTGTAGAGGCTTTCATGCTCAAGGGTATCCAGTAGTCATATAAGACCTGCTGGCTTTAAAACCAGTTAGACAGGCAAAAGGGCAAAAGGTGAAATGATGAAGAGATTCTTCCTAGAGACATGTTGTCTTTTTATTAAAAATGGATTTCCTCCCCAGAAATTCCTGCCTATGTCTCATTGGCTAGAATTGTGTCACACATTCACTGTAACTTCAAGGGAGGCTGGGAAATTAGGTATTTCTATTTGGACTCATTGACACCCCAAATAAACTTGAAGTTCTTTAAATAAAGAATGGAGTAGTGGTTTGAGTGCAATGGCTTATGCCTGTAATCCCAGTACTTGGGAGGCTGAAACAGGAGGATCATGTGAGTCCAGGAGTTTGAGGTTAATTAGCCTAGGCAACATAGCAAGACCCCATCTCTACAAAATAAATAAATAAATAAATAAATAAATAAATAAATAAATAAAAATTAGCCAGGTGTGGCAGCATGCGTCTATAGTTCCAGCCACTTGGGAGGCTAAGGTGAGAGGATAACTTTATCCAGGGAAGCCTATGCTGCAATAAGCTGTGATTGTGCCACTGCACTCCAGCCTGGGCAACATAATGAGATCCTATCTCAAAAAAAAAAAAAAAAAAAAAAGTAGTTGACTTTGGGTAGGGCCATCAATAATTTGATTATTTTGAAATTACAATTAAGTGATATAACAATGGTAGAGAATTACATATTAAAAATTTATGGCATTTCTTCCCCTTATGTAAATATCAGCCGGCCGCATATCAAAGCCTCTAGCATGCCACAGATATATAAATAGTTGGGGATTACAGATGTAGTTTAAAGGTACTTCATATTCCTGTCCTTTCTCTTTGACATGTAGAAGATAGTTGACATTGATAGATACATTGCATTCATCAGGAATTGATCTTCAGTAGCCTTTATTTTCCTTTCCTATCACAGGCATTATAGGAAATCAAGAACTTTCATAAAGGCTTTATATCAGAGATTGCCGAGCTTCAAAATTTTTCCATGTCTACTTGCATTTCTTTGCATGTATTGGATATAATTATTGAGTATATATTGATTCTTTCTGTGTCAGAATAAGGCACACCTGAAACTTAATTTACAATTCTGTAATTTAATGAGTCAATATTTACAAGATTCTGTTTCTTTCAACTTATGCAGGCAACAATAATGATTATTCTACAATGTGAGAACAAAACAAATTATGACATAGTATCTCCTGAAATTTACATACTGGTAATTTAACAGAGCCTCCATTATTTTTTCAATTTCAAGACATTTCAAACCCATATGGTTTGTCTAATTTTAATGCTGAAATTGTGTGATCATTGACAGAATATTCCTAATAGAAAACAGATGATCAGCCAGCTCCTCTAGACTTTACTAATGCAGTTACATGAAAAAGTGTCTCTACATCATGCTGATTATATAATTTTTATAAAACATCTTTATAATTAAAAAATAAAATCTCTACATAAAATTACTTTTTATTCAGGCCAAAACAAAACACCTTAAAATGGGTATCATATTTTCAATTTTATCTATCATTTGAAGTTTCACTGTATAACTAAAAGACACACTGCTCTAAATTGATGTAGTCTTGCACACTGTTATTGGTCCCTGTCTTATATTAGATTTTCTTGAACTTTGCCAACAGAAAATCCAATAAATTTAATTCCCACAATTTGCAAACACATCATACTGTTCAATTTAACTGCTAAGAGTTTTTCTTATGGTTGGGATTTGGACAGGATAGAAAAGATCTTTTGTCTTGGGCTCACACATGAAAAATCAGACAAATCAAAACTTACCCTATGGGGCTATTGAAGAGTGGTGAATTCAACAATATCTTGATGAACTGAATCCCAAAAAGAAACAAGCCCTTGGCATGTAAACTGAGATTCATGGTAGCTTTTATACCTGGGGCAGGCAGCTAGGCTGGATATGATCAGACTTGCTGTTAATAGACAGACTATGCTGGGAAAAAGAAAATCAAACAGGCTTAAACAACAGGGAACAAATCATGAAGAAAATGAACAACATTTTATTCTGCATCAAATAGGTTAGTTTAATTGAGATCCTTTCAGGAGGAGAGAAATTATACATTGGAACTTACAGATTCATTTATTGTTTTGGAGAGTCTGTATATGTTTGGGCTGATTAGTTACAATTTCTTTAAAAAGTAGTAGAGTCCAAGATGGAATAGGAAAATAATAAAACTTTTATTTCATGAATAGAATACATTTCACAAAGATGCATATAAAAATAACTTTATGCCATAATTTTTCAATTTATTGAGGTTTAACTGACATACAGTGAAAAACATATATCTTAAGTATATGCTCAGATAAAATTTTAATATATATGTGTATATTTGACATATATTTACATATATACACATGCACATAGTTATGGATGGAATTGTGTCCCTCCCAAATTCATATGTTGAAACTCTAATCCACAATATGAGTGTATTTTGAGATGTAGCATTTAAAGAGTTAAAGTTAAATGGGGCCTGAATCCAATATGGCTGACGTCCTCGTAAGAAGACGAAGAGATACCAGGGATGCTATGGTAGAACTGGCAAATATTCCAGATACTGTTCCTGAGTAACAAATAACTCAAAATCTTAGTGGCTTAAAATAATATTATTGTGCTCAAACATTTGCAATCTGTGCAGCGCGTGACTGAGATTAGCTCATCTCTGCTCTACTTGGCTTAAGGTGGAATGATTTAAAGTATGGATTTGGGGGCTGGATTTATCTAAAGGCTTGTGCATTCACATGTTTAGTAATTGATGTGTGCTGCTGGTTGAGACCTATGTCTATTCTACGTTACCTGGGCTTCCTCACCACATGGTGAGTGGGTGACATGGACTATCATTCCAAAATAAAGAGGAAGAGAGACAGAAGCCATAGTGCATTTTATAATTGTATTGGAGGTCAAAGTAGTGTGACTTCCATCACATTATATTTTTTAGGCAAAAGCATAGCCCTCCCTAGGTTAAAGGGAAGGGGAAGTAGATTATAACCCTTAATGAAGAGTAGCAAAATTCTAGAAGAACATAAAAGAATGGATCTCTGATGTAAATGTTGTGGCAATTTTTGAAAAATACAATATGCCATAGCAGTTTTCTGCATTTGAAGTAAAATCTTCAAACATGTGCATATTAATTAATTTGGAGTAACTATGAGAAGTGGGACTAAAAATTGAAGTGGAAAAAAGCAAACATTATTTTGAGATCATACGTTTTTATACTTTTGAATTTTAAACATAATCTTCAAGCACACTTTTAAAAAATTATGCAAAGTATAACACTGGCATCTCTAAGTACAAGTATTACTGGAAGTCAATGCATACACAAATTTTGAAAGAAACTACTCATTTTATAAATGGATAGAATCAATTCTACTGCTCTGATTTCACAAATGAGATAATAGCTACCCATTAATGGTGGTCATCTGCTGGAATTGTCAGATATGATCTACATTTCCAGATCATTGCTGAAATGCTTGCTCAGTTGCTTACTACACAGAACTGCTGTGCTCATAGATATATACTTATATTGTTGCTCTCAGGCCACAGTGTCATGTACCATATACAAAATGATTGCAGAAAAGCAGTAGAGAACTGTAGAGAATGGCATAAAAGATCGACTTGATTTGTTAACTTTATAGAAACAGGCAATGTGATTAGTAGGGCTGATATCTAGAAGCAAATAATGAAGTTTACTTGCCGTGTGGAATTCATTAGGCTCCTTCGCCTTCTTCTTGACTTCAGAGTCCTGTCAAAGGGATGGTTTCTTTTCTGACCCTATTTTCATTTCCAAAACAGCAATTCAAGGTTTGTCTGCTTTTAATCAATACAGTAATATGACAAATATACCTAGAACCCTCTAGGATATCAATGTAAAGTGCTTCATCCCATATTTCCTTCTTTCATTAAGAGACGTGATATTTAAAACTAATAAGGTGATTTGGGAAGAAAAATATAGAAAAAAGTGCATGGATAGTAGTGTAAATAAAAAAGGTGACTAGTGAGATGTAGAGGGTTAGTGATATAAGAAAATACTTCAGTTTCTCTGTACTGTATCAGCATTTCTCATGCTATTACAAGGATTTTTTATTTTTTTATTTTTTTTTTCTTCTCCCCCTAGGTAACCAGCACATTTACTATCATGGGTGACAATTTTTTTATTTATGGTTGGAGAACCTGACTTGTTAAAGTTCCCTTCATTGCGCTGGAAGAAACTCAGCAGTGTGTCCCAGAGAAGAATCCACACCAGTAGCATCCATTTGTCAACAGTGTAAGCAATTGCTAAAGGAAGTGTTTGGCAGTACTGCAGGGAGATGTTGGAAAATAAGTTAATGCAATTCTGTGCTAAGCTGAGTTAATTCAGCACTGCAAATTTACATAATTAGGTGTGGACCCTAAATACCTGAGACAGGTCTCAGTCAGTTTAAGAAGTTTAAGAAGTTTATTTTGCCAAAGTTAAGGATGCATGCCCACAACACAACCTCAGGAGGTGCTGACGACATGTGCTCAAGGTGGTCAAAGCGAAGCTTGGTTTTATACATTTCAGGGAGACAGGAGACATCATTTAATGTATGTAAGATGCACATTGCTTCTGTCAGTAACGGCAGGACAACTCCAAGCGGGGAGGAGGCTTCCAGGGTAGATAAAAGACAAATAGTTGCATTATTTTAAGTTTCTGATTACTCTTTCCAAAGGAAGTAATCAGATATGCATTTATCTCAGTGAGCAGAGGAATGACTTTGAATAGAATGGGAGGCAGGTTTGCCCTAAGAAGTTTCCAGCTTGACTTTTCCCTTTAGCTTAGTGATTTTGGGAGTCTCAAGATTTATTTTCCTTTCACATAGATAATAATAACCAATAATTGCAATAATTGGTTGGTGTGTTTTTTTTTTTTTTTTTTTTTTTTTAGACAGAGCCTTGCTCTGTCGCCCAGGCTGGAGTGCAGTGGCGCGATCTCGGCTCACTGCAAGCTCCGTCCACCCCCGCCCCCCTGGCGGGCTCACGCCATTCTACTGCCTCAGCCTCCCTAGAAGCTGGGACTACAAGGGCCCGCCACCACGCCTGGCTAATTTTTTTTTTGTATTTTTAGTAGAGACGGGGTTTCACAGTGTTAGCCAGGATGGTCTTGATCTCCTGACCTCGTGATCCACCCATCTCTGCCTCCCAAAGTGCTGGGATTACAGGCATGAGCCACCGCACCCGGCCAATTGGTTAGTTTTTGTTGGCATATATGGCTTAAAATTTTAAGTGAAACAGAAACATTTAGAAATATCAGCTTACTGTTACCTAAAATGGAGATATTAAATAAGAGAGTATTCTATCCCATTCTATAGCCAATATTTCATATTATCCAATCAATGCAGACAAATGGGACATTATTACTCAAATTATTTTGAAAATACAATTTTTAATTACTAAATGCCACAAAACAATGAGTTTCTTTTTACTTTTTCAACAACTAGTAAAACACTATAGAAATAGATATACACATGTCAAAGAACATTGCATTTAGTATACTTAAAGCCATTCCAGTGGTTTCTTGTGTGATTTTGTGAAATAAAATAATATGATTTTAACATATTTACTTATTTAAATATTCAACATGGTAAAATATTATCTTTTAGTATTTGATGGAAAAAATTCCATTTCAGGATCAATATTAAATGTTATATATGATTTACTTTTCAAGTCCCAAAGTTTTTATTAAATAGCCATATAGGACAATATCAAAGGATCAATACATTTAATCTTTTTCTGCAGCATTTTTTTTAAATCAAAGAAAAAACTAAGCAAATGAATGTAAATATTGTAAAATACACTGTTAAAACTTAATTTATATGTAAAATTATTACTAAAATGGAGATTATGGACTGTGAAGCCATAAAATAAATATTATGGTGGACTAATGATGTACAAAATTGTATGCAGTACAAAATAAGATATGAAATCAATAAATTAAGGTGAAAAAAGTAAAGGCAAACTTATAAGATGAAACCAGATAGAAAAATAGTATGCAGAAATCTAAATCATAATATCCTACAAAATAATTAAAAATAGGTCTCAAATTTAACCCTGGGCTTCCAAATTCTTAATATTAATCTTCTCATGCATTATGTCTCTTTCTGGAAATAATGAAGATTATATTTTATTTAACTTTTCTGTTCAGGGTTACATGTGCAGGTTTGTTATATAGGTAAACACATGTCACAGGGGTTTGGTGTACAGATTATTTCATCACCCAGTACTAAGCATAGTACCCAATAGTTATTTTTTGATCCTCTCCCTCCTCCCACCCTCTGCCCTCTAGTAGACTGTAGTGTCTGTTGTTCCCTTCTTTGTGTCCATGTGTTATTATTTAGCTCCTACTTATAAGTGAGAATAGTGAGAATATGCAATATATGTTTTTCTGATCCAGAATATCCAGCCACTTTCTACAGGTGCATTTAACCCAGTAAAATGTCCGTACATCCCTGAGACAAACCTCCCAGCGGACCAGGCAGGCTGCCATCTTTGCAGTTTCCTAACCTTCACTGGTGATACCTCCAGGTACTGGAAAACCCGAGGTAACTAGGGACTGTAGCAGACCCCAGCAACCTGCATCAGCCTATGGAAAAGTGGCCAGAATTTTAAAAGGAAAAAGACATTCATCCAGGGATTAGAAACCTCAAACACTGAAAGTAGATAAGTCCATAAAGATGAGAAAAAAAATCAGTTCAAAAATGCTAAAAACTAAACAATCCAGTTCCCTCTTTCCTCCAAATGATTACATCATCTCTCCAGCAAGAGTTTGGAATTGGGCTGAGGCTGAAATGGCTGAAATGGCAGAACTGTAATTCAGAATATGGCTAAAAACAAAGTTTACTGAGCTAAAGGAGTACATTGTAACCCAATGCAAATAAGCTAAAAATTATGACAGAACATTGCAGGAGCTGACAGGCAAACTAGCCACTCAGTATAAAGAAGAATGTAACTGACATGATAGAGCTGAAAAACAAGCTACAACAATTTCATAAAGCAATCACAAGTATTAATAGCAGAATAAACCCAGTGAAGGAAAAAACTCTCAGAGGTTGAAAACTATCTTTCCGAAATAAGACAGAAAGACAACAATAGATAAAAAAGAATGAAAATAAATCAACAAAACTTCTGAGAAATATAAAATTATTTAAAGTGGCATAAAGTATGACTGATTGGTGTGCCTGAAAAAGATGGGGAGAATAAAACCGATTTGGAAAACATGTTTCAAAAGATCGTCTATATTAGTCCATTCTTACACTGCTATAAATAACTACCTGAGACTGGGTAATTCATGAGAAAAAAAAAAAGGTTTAAATGACTGACAGTCCTGCATGGCTCCAGAGGCCTCAGGAAACTTAGAATCATGGCGGAGGGTGAAGGGAAAGCAAAGACTTTCTTCACATGGCAGCAGGAGAAAGAGAGAGCAAGGACAGAAGTGCCACACTTTAAAATCATTGGCTCTCATGAGATCTCAATCACTATCACAAGAACAGCAAGAGAGAAATTTGCCTCCATGGTTCAATTATCTCCCACCAGGCTCCTCCTGTAACATATGAGGATTACAATTTGAGATGAGATTTGGGTGGGGACACAAAGTCAAACCATATAATCATCCATGAGAACTTCCCCAACTTAGCTACAGAGGCCAACATTAAAATTCAGGAAATGCAGAGAATCCCAGTATGATACTCCATGGGAAGATCATCCCCAAGATACATAATCATCAGATTCTCCAAGTTCTAAATGAAATTAAAAATGTTAAAGGCAGCTGGAGAGAAAGGACAGCTCACCTACAAAGGGATGTCCATCAGACTAACAGAAGACCTCTCAGCTGCAGTCATACAAGCCAGAAGAGATTGCGAACCAATATTCACTGTTCTTGAAGAAAAGACATTCCAACCAAGAATTTTATATCTGGCTAAACTAAGTTTCATAAGTGAATGAGAAATAAGATTGTTTTCAGACAAGACAATGCTGAGGGAATTTGTTACCACCAGACCTGCCTTAAAATAGCTCCTGAAGGAAGCATTAAATATGGAAAGGAAAGGCTGTTACCAGCTGCTACAAAAACACACTGAAGTAAACAGATTAGTGACACTACAGAGCATCCACATAAACAAGTCTGCAAAATAACCAGCAAACATAACAGATAAAATCCACACATATTAATACTAACCTTGAATTGAAATAGGCTGTATACTCCAATTAAAAGACACAAAGTGGCAAGCTGAATAAAGACCTAAGACCCATTGGTATGCTATCTTCAAGATAACCATCTCACAAACAATGACACATATTGGCTCCAAATAAAACAATGGAAGAAAATCTTCCAAGCAAATGAAAACTCAAAAAAGGCAGGGGTTGCAATTCTAATTTCTGACAGGCAGAAATCAAGAAGTTGTTTGAAACTAATGAAAACAAAAATACAGATATCACAACCTTTGGGACATAGCTAAGGCAGTGTTAAGAGAGCAATTTATAGCACTGAATGCCCACATCAAAAAGTTAGAAAGATCTCAAGCTATCAATCTAACATCACAACTAAAATAACTGTAGAACCTAGAACAAACAAATCCCAAAGTTTGCAGAAGACAAGAAATAAACACACTCAGAAATGAGCTTAAGGAGATAGAGGCATGAAAAACTATTCACTAGATTAATGAACTTAGGAACCATTTTCTTAAAAAAAATTGCTAAAATAGATCACTAAACTAATGAAGAAGACAAGAAAGAAGATTCAAACCACATAATCAGAAACAATAAGGAGGTATTACCACTAACCCCACAGAAATACAAACAACCATCAAATAATATTATGAACACTTTTATGCACATAAACTAGAAAATCTAGAAGAATAGATCAATTCCTGAACACATACACCCTCACAAGACTGAGACAGAAAGAAATTGATTCCCTAAACAAACCAATAATGAGCTCTGAATTTGAATCAGTAATAAATAGCCTACCTACCAAAAAAAGCCTAGGATATAATGGATTAACAGCCAAACTCTACCAGATGTACAAAGAAGAGCTGGTATCATTTCTACTGACACTATTCCAAAAATTAAGGCAGAGGAACTTCTCCTTAACTCATTCTATGAGGCCAGCATTAAGCTGATATTAAAACCTGGCAGAGACACAACAATAATAAAAACTTCAGGCCAAGAATTTTGATGAACATTGATGCAAAAATCCTCAACAAAATACTGGCAACTGAATACAGCAGCACATCAAAAAGTTTATCTACCATGATCAAGTAGGCTTTATCACAGGGATGCAATGTTGATTCAACATACACAAATCAGTACATGTGATTCATCACATAAACAGAAGTAGAGACAAAAAACACATGATTATTTTAATAGACGCATAAAAGGCTTTCAACAAAATTTAACACCCATTCATGTTAAAAAAGAAAAAACTCTCAATAAACTAGGTGTTGAAGGAACATACCTCACAATAGTGAGAGCCATATATGACAAACCCACAGCCAACATTATAATGAATGGGCAAAATCTGGAAACATTCCCCTTGAAAAATGGCACAAGACAAAGATGACATCTCTCACCACTCTTATTCCACATAGTATTGGAATTTCTGGCCAGGGCAGTCAGGCAAGAGAAAGAAATAAAGGACATCCAAATAGGGAGCGAATAAGTCAAACTACCTCTGTTTGCAGATGGCATGATTCTATACCTACAAAACCCCATAGTCTAAGCCCAAAAGATTCTTAATATGATAAACAAATTCACCAAAGTCTAAGGATACAAAATCAATATGCAAAAATTACTAGCATCCTAATATACCAACAACAGTCAAGCCAAAAAGTGATTAATAGATTCAATGGTATACCTATCACACTACACATGGCATCCTTTATAGAATGAGAAAACACTATTTTAAAATTCATATGAAACCAAAAAGAATCCAGAATTGCTGAGGCAATACTAAACATAAAGAACAAAGCTGGAGTCATCATGCTACCTTACTTCAAACTATACTACAAGGCTACAGTAACCAAAACAACATGGTACTGGTACAAGAAGAGATATATAGAACAATAGAACAGAGTAGAGAGCCCAGAAATAGTACCACACCCCTACAACTATCTGATCTTCGACAAACCTGACAAAAAAAGAAGGAAAACATTTTCTATTAAACAAATGGTGCTGGGATAACTGGCTAGCCATATGGTGAAGACTGAAACTGGACCCCTTCCTTACACCATATACAAAAATTAACTCAAATGGCTAAAAGACTTAAATGTAAAACCCTAAAGTATAAAAACCATGGAAGATAGGCCGGGCGCGGTGGATCAAGCCTGTAATCCCAGAACTTTGGGAGGCCAAGACGGGTGGATCACGAGGTCAGGAGATCGAGACCATCCTGGCTAACACGGTGAACCCCCGCTCTACTAAAAAAGACAAAAAACTAGCCAGGTGAGGTGGCCGGCGCCTGTAGTCCCAGCTACTCAGGAGGCTGAGGCAGGAGAATGGCGTAAATCCGGGAGGCAGAGCTTGCAGTGAGCTGAGATCCGGACACTGCACTCCAACCCGGGCGACAGAGCGAGACTCCATCTCAAAAAAAAAAAAAAAAAAAAAAAAAACCATGGAAAACTACCTAGGCAATACCATTCAGGGCATAGGCACAGGCAGGAATTTCATGATGAAGATGCCAAAAGCAATGACAACAAAAACAAAAGTTTAAAAATTAGATCTAATTAAACTAAAGAGCTTCTGCACAGCAAATAAAAGCTATCAACAGAGTAAACAGATAGCCTATAGAATGAGAGAATTTTTTTGCGAACTATGCATCCAACAAAAATCTAATATCCAGCATCTATGATGACCTTAACAAATTTGCAAGAAAAAAAAAGCAACCTCATAACAAAGTGGGCAAAGGACAAACAGACATTTTCTAAAAGAATACTAGCTTACTTTAATATTTTTCTTTTGCATTGACCTTTGGTGAAAGTGATTACTGTCTGTCTTTGAGATGGTTGTTCTCTATAGGATCTCACAAGATTCTCTGAGTCTTTTGTTTAACATTTGACCCCTCTGGTGAGGTTGGAAAATTTTTTATGCACAACATCTTCAAATATGCTTTGCAAGTTGCTTGCTTTCACTCTCTCTCTCTTTCAGTGATGCCAATGTGTCATAGCTTTGGTCTCTTTACTTAATCTTATATTTATCAGAGAATTTGCTGATTCTTTTTTATTTTTTTCTTTATTTTTGTATGACTTAGTTCATTCACATATCCATTCTTCAAACTGTGAGATTCTTTCCTCCGCTTCACCTATTTTGCTGTTAATACTTTCAATTGTAATATGAAATTGTTGTAGTGAGTTTTTCAGTTCTAGAAGATCAGCTTGGTTCTTTCTTAAAATGACTTTTTTGTCTGTCAGATTTTGTATTATTTTCCTAGATGCCTTGGATTGCATTTCAACTTAATCCTAAATCTCTATGATCTTCATTACCATCTAGATTCCAATTCCTATGTCTGACGTTTAAGACATTTAAGACTGGTGAAGAACCATTGCTGGGGAGCTAGTTCAGTCATCTGGAGATAAAAGACACTGGCTTTTTTAGTTGCCAGAGATCTTGCACTGCTTCTTTCCCATCTTGTGTGTGAATGTTCCTTTAATTTTTGAAGTCGCCATCTTCTGAATAGGTCTTTTAGCTTTTGTATTATTTTATGCCCTTTGGCGTTTGATGGTGATATAAGTTGGATTCAGTCATGTGGCTTCATTTCTAGATAATTTCATGGGGCCCAGGCTCAGGTCAGCACCCCTAGGCTGCATGCTCCATCCCTGAGGAGCTGGGACCAGACCCACTGCTTCGTTCTCTTACCCCTTGAGGTTAACCACTTGCTAAGCTGGAGGGGCCAAGGTGTTCCCAGTCCACTGGCCACAACACTCAAATTGGAGGTGCTAAAAAAAAGTGCTTTATAGGCGCAGTAGCAGTGAGGTCTGTTTTCATGCACATGTGTCAGCAGCAGTGGGGCAGCAGTGGGGCATATCCTGTGCAAACATTTGTGTGTGTGTGTGCGTCCTTGACTGGCTTTGATATCTGGGTAATGCTGGTCTCATAGAAAGAATTTGAAAGTGTATTCTTCTCTTCAAATTTTTCAGAGTTTGAGCCAGAATCATATTAATTCTTATTTAAATGTTCAGTAGAATTCATCAGTGAAGCCATTTTGTCTAGGACTTTTCTTGCTGCAAGGTTTTTGATTATGAATTATCAATATATGTACACTTTTATTCTTCTTTATTGTTTTGATAAGTTATGTGTATCTAGGAATTTGTCCGTTTCATTTAGATTATCCAATTTGTTGGCATACCGTTGTTCATAGAACATTATTTTAAGCCTTATATTTATTAAATCATTATTTTATTTATTCTATTTATTTTATGAGGTCAGTAGTAATGTACCCACTTTCAATGCTCATTTTAGTAACTTGATAAATTTCTCTTTTCTTATTCATTCATTTAGCTAAATATTTCACAACTTTGTTTATGTTTTTGAGGAGCAAACTTTTGGATACATAAATTTTTCTATATTGTTTTTCTACTTTCTCTTTTTTATTACTCTGCTCTTATCTTTTTTATGTATTTTTTCTACTACTTTTGGGTTTAGTTTCTCTTCTTTTTGTAGTTCCTTAACATATAAAGTTGTGTTGTTGATTTCAGATCTTTCTTCTTTGATTTAATGTAATTATTTACAGGTATAAATTTTTCCCTGTCTATATCTTCTTAGAACTCCCATAGTGCACATATCATTTTGCTTAATGGTGTTCAATAATTTTTTAGGATCTGTTCACGTTTATTCATCCCTATTTTTTCCTTTTGACCCTTAGACATGACATTATCAAATATCCTATCTTTTATTTCATTAATTATTTCTTTAACCTGTTTGAGCCTGCTGCTCATTCTCTCAGGGAAATTTTTAAATATGGTGCTATATTTTCATCTTCAAAACTTTTGTGTGGTTCCTCTTCATAATTTATATTTCTTGTTGGTATTCTCATTTTGTTTATAGATTATTTTCCTGATTTTCCTTAGTCCTTTGTTTATGCTTTTTATTAATTCTTTGATTATGTTTGTATAATTGTTTCATGGTTTTTGGCTGATAAGTCAGATGAGTGTCTATTTTTCAGAAATAATTTCTGCTATTTTATTTTCTTCCTTTGAACAGGGCGTGTTTATGTTTCTGTGTCTGCCTGTGGATATATTTTGCTGAAAGTCGGGAATTTTTTTTTTTTTACATCAGTCACCTCTCCTAGTCTTTTTGAACTGGCTCTGTGCCTGGAAAATATTTTTCACGAATTAGCCGGGCATGTTCTAGGCTGTGTTAGGTCAGGTTCTCCAAACAAACAGGACCATTAGGAGACACACACACACACACAATTTATAAGATATTGGCTTATGGTATTATGGCTCACAAAATTATTGGCTTACAGAATTATGGAGACCAAGAAGTCCTGAAATCTGCCACGTGCAAGCTGGCAACCCAGGAATGTTGGTGGTGCAGTTTGAAGGCCTGAGAGCCAGAGAGTCAATGATGTAGATTCTGGTCCAAGTTTGAAGACCTGAGAACCAGGAGCACCAAGGGCAGGAGGATATTGATGTCCCAGAGCAAGCAGTCAAACAGAGAGTGAATTCAAGCTTACTTTGCCTTTTTGTTCTATTAAGGCTCTCAAGAATTAGATAATGCCACCTATGGTAGTGATGGCAATCTTCTTTACTCACATCACCAATTCAAATGCTAATCTCTTCCAGAAGCACCGTTACATATACACTAAAAAAATAATGTTTAAGAAGTTGCTTGGGGCTGGGCGCAGTGGCTCACGCCTGTAATCCCAGCACTTTGGGAGGCTGAGGTGGGTGGATCACCTGAGGTCAGGAGTTCGAGACCAGCCTGACCCACAAGGAAAAACCCCATCTCTACTAAAAATACAAAATTAGCTGAGCTTGGTGGCGCATGGCTATAATCCCAGCTACTTGGGAGGGCTGAGGCAGGAGAATCGCTTGAACCTGGGAGGTGGAGGTTGCGGTGAGCCAAGATCATGCCATTGTACTCCAGCCTGGGCAACAAGCACAAAACTCCATCTCAAAAAAAAAAAAAAAAAAAAAAAAAAAAAAAAAAAAAAAAAAAAAAAGAAGTTGTTTGGGCATGTCATAATCCAGTCAATTTGACACATAGTATCAACCATCACATATGTTTTGTGATTAGCCAAATTGAATGATTAAGGTCTCTCAGATATTTTCTAAGTATACATCTTTACTGGCCTGTGTGTGCTTTTTGATTCTCTGTATACATGGCTGAACATGGCTACTTTTAAATGTCTTAATTTTCTAAATTGTTTTACCTCAGCCTCCTCTTGGGCCTTAGATGGTCTATTGCAAGTCTCCACCCATAATCTCTTGCTTCAGGCATCTGCGGGTCTTGCTCACCTTGAAGATTTCCCAAGAAGGGCCCACTGCTTCTCCCTGCCTGTAACCTGAGTTATGCAAAATAGAGACCAGTTACTTAAACACCGAGACAGGTTAGAACATTATAAATGAAATCTGCTCTACTAACTTCCATTTGAAGAATGGCATTAGTAACTGGGATGCTGCCTTATATCGTTTGCTGTCGGGCTCCACCTATAATCTCTTGCTCCAGACATTTGTAGGTGTGTGTCCCCTTTCGTGTTCCTGGGCAGTGCCTGTGTTTTTCTCTGGCTGAGGCTTGAGTTATGCCATTTCACCTCCCCACTACCTGAGATCTGAGTTATGCAATACAAAGACAAGTTATTCAGAAAGCCCTCAAACATATTAGAACACAGCAAATAAGGTTGCACTTGTAACCCTTGAATTGATACAAATAAAAAATAAAATAATAATAATAATAATAATAATAATAATAATAATAATAATAATAAAAGGAAGTAGCAAATAAGGTCTGCCTTACTCTCTCTGGTTCAAGGGAGGGAATTGGAAATTAGATAGCCACACCATGCTGGACAGGGTGTAGGACGTGGTGGCCAGAAATGTAATGAAATTCCCTACTGTTTTTAAAATGGCCTTTTAAAACAATGAGTATTTGCTTTGTTGCTGTAGACCTCTGATTGTTTCCCAGGCCTCCAATAAGATAATTTAAACCATTTTATTTTCTTTTGTTTTGCTTTTGATGTCTTAATGGGGTCTTGGATCTTCCTGGTCTGTTGTTTTGCTGACAACATTACTTATTAGGTTGATTTTAAACTAATGGTGATAATAATGATCTTGACATTTATGGAGTGCAAATCCCATGTTTAATTGTCTTACATGCATTATCTCGTTTGATCTTCACAAATATTATTAGTGTATTTTATTTTAAAAAATTTCTCTGAAGCATGGAGAATTTAAGAAAACATCCTAAGTACACTTACATAATAAGTGATAAAACCACAAATCTTATTTAGGCATTCCTGACACTGCGCCCATTGTGCTAATGACTAGAACATATTTCTCTGAAGGAAATGATAATCAAATTTACATGTAAAATATAATATACACAACTTATTATCGGTGCACAGAAGAGCAAACACAAAGTTAAATTTATTTTTTTCCAGAGTTAAAAAAATGATATTTGTGTTGCTACACTTTATTCCAGAACCACAGAATCGCTCTCAACACAATAGTTTAGCCACATCTTCATCAGTCAATCAGAAATAAAAGTTGGGTTAAACACATTTTTCATCTTATAAAATATAACAATATTTATGATTTTAAGATTCATTGTAAATCTAATATTTTACAACATTCTGAAATACATGGAAGCTATAGCTAAACAAAATGGAAGTCTTTGGATTCCCAAAGACTTGACGTCAAGTCGTGATCCTGCCACTTGCTAGTTGTATGGTTAGCAGCAAGATATTTTTCCTCTGTAATCTTTAATTTTCATATTTAAATGGGGCTAAGAGTACTTGCTTCTTAAAACTGTGCTGCTGGCATTACCAGAGTGTGGTATAATAAAAATATATATTTGCTTTTTGTCACCAGATTCTCACACAGTACGTCAAAAACCCTTGCAATTTTCTGAGTGATAAAAGCATCTTTTGATATTCACAACAGGTCCCTTTTGACCATACCTGAGTTTATGCGAACAAGGTAACTCATTGTGGGAACTTAGATAATATTTTCAAGGGAGGGGCTGGTCATGCAGGTGATTAGAGGGTTGAAACTTTTAGCACCATCCGCCAGCCTCCAGGGATGGGAGGAGGGATGGTAATTGAATTCAGAATCGAATATTCCCGATACAAAGAAATAATAAATATTAGAGTTTATGGATATGTGAATCACTTTAATTTGAACCAATTACCCATGATTTAATCAATCATGCCTATTTTACAAGGCCTTGATAAAAATCTCTTAACAATGAGTTTCAGAGAGATTCTGAATTGGTAAACACAATGGATGCATATGTGCTGGGAGAGTGGCATACTAGAAGAAGTCACGAAAGTTTTCCCTTCGTCCCCAATTCCTTGTCTTGTGAATGTCTTCCTTTTGGCTATTCCTAGTTGATTTCCTTTATAATAAAACTGCAATCGCAAGTACATCTCTTTCCTGAGTTCTGTGCATAATTTTTTTTTTTTTTTTTTTTTTGTTTTGGAGACAGAGTCTCACTTTGTTGCCTAGGCTGGACTGCAGTGATGCGATCTCCACCCACTGCAACCTCCGCCTCCCGGGTTCAAGCAACTATCTTGCCCCAGCCTCCTGAGTAGCTGGGATTACAGACGGCCACCACCACGCCAGGCTGATTTTCATATTTTTAGTAGAGACGAGTTTTCACCATGTTGACCAGGCTGGTCTCATACACCTGACCTCACGTGAATCTCTCGTCTTTGCCTCCCAAAGTGCTAGGATTACAGGCGTGAGCCACCACGCCTGGATTTCTGTGCCTAATTCTATCAAATAATTGAACTTGAGGAGAGATTCATGGGAACTCTCAAATCTGTAGTAAGCTAGGTAGAGTGCAGTTAACTTGGGCATACTCAAGACTTGTGACTGATGTCTGAGGTGGTTATCATTTTGTGGGACTGAGCCCTCAGCCTGTGGGTTCTTTGTTGACCCTGGGCAGTTAGTGTCAAAATTGAATTGATTTGCAGGATGCCTAGATGGTATTGGAGAGTCGATTAGTGTTGAAAAAGCTTCATATAGAGATAAAAATAATAAAGTGCTAAGTTGATTTTTTGGTAGATCACAGATGCTTCATAAATCATAGCTAATATCACGTTCACATGATTTAGTAAGTAACCCAATTATTTAAACATTCCTATATGTCCTGAAATGCTCTGAGTAGGGGTGTTTTATCAAGAGTGTTATCTGTTTTTTTTTTTTTTTTTTTTTTTTTTTTTTTTTCGGAGTTTTTTTTTTTCCCCCATTCACGCCATTCTCCTGCCGATCTCGGCTCACTGCAAGCTCCGCCTCCCGAATTCACGCCATTCTCCTGCCTCAGCCTTCCGAGTAGCTGGGACTGCAGGCGCCCGCCACCACATTCGGCTAATTTTTTTGTATTTTTAATAGAGATGGGGTTTCACTGTGTTAGCCAGGATGGTCTCCATCTCCTGACCTCGTGATCCGCCCGTCTCGGCCTCCCAAAGTGCTAGGAAGAGTGTTATCTTATGCTATAAACAGATATATAATTTCAAAATGAAAAGACAGGCAAATAAAAATGTTCTCATTAAAATTAAACTGAATATAATTTGAAAACAATAATTATTGTACAGGGCAATGGATATAGACATATATACAACTTCAGAAGGTAATTTAAAAACTGTATTGTTAATAATAAATTGTTTACCATTTCTTTATGACTTATAGAAATAGAATATGAAAAATGTTTAATGTTTTAAAACGTTAAAAGTGTTTAACGTTTTAAAATGTTAAAAATGTTTAATACTTTAAAATGTATAAGTGTTTGGATTCTGAATAAATGAGAGTACATAATAAAATTTGAGTACATTCTTCAAAACAATTATTCTCAACCAAGAGTTAGGAGGAAGTTGGAAGCATGTTATAAAAATCTGGGATTTTTTTTTTTTTTTTTTTTCTAGTCCATAGCTCTTGGAGACTCTATTGTCTCCCAAAGTGGTGGAGTTCCTTTCATTATCACCTCCACCCACCTTCCTACCTTCTATTTCTTTAGAGAATCACTGGCATTCTAAAGTTTTGTTACTGAAAGAAATACATTATATCTCTGACACATATAGAGGTGGAAAGGAAGCTGATAATTACTATGCCTGTATTTGACATTCTGTCACTTATAAATGAGAGAAACAAACTCTCAAGTACTTACAAGGTGTAGTCACAAGGAGAAAATATAATTAAAATATCTTTAAATATCAAGATTTAAGAAGCAAGTACTTGTATATGTGAATATTTATGCATCTTTAATAAATGATCAACATGTATTTCCTCCAACTGACATATTTAAATTATTTGAACTCATAAAGAAAATAACATCATATTTTCTGTTCCTTTAAATAATATTGCATAGTTCCACTGTAAGATTAATAACACTAAACAGTTTTTTAGGTATATAAGAATAACTTACAACAAATAAATTATGGAAACCAACCTCTTTCATAGTAAAATTTTAAAAGTAGGGAGCAAAATTAGTATATGCTACCTGAAAACTTGTAGTTGTGAAATGTTTAAGTCTAAATATTGTCCATTAACAGTATTCCCTAGTTACTTCTTTTCCTTCTATATTTAATACTACTGCCTGTGTTATAATTTTTTTTTTTTTACTTTTTTTTTTTTTTTTTTTTTTTTTTTTTGAGAACGAGTTTCCGTCTGTTGCCCAGTCTGGAGTGTAGTGGCACAATCTCGGCTCACTGTAACCTCCACCTCCCAAGTTCAAGCAATTCTACTGCCTCAGTCTCCCAAGTAGATGGGATTACAGGCATGCACCACCACGTCCGGCTAATTTTTGTATTTTTTGTAGAGATGGGGTTTCACCATGTTGGCCAGGCTGGTCTCGAACTCTTGACCTCAGGTGAACTGCCCACCTCTGTCTTCCAAAGTGCTGGGATTACTGGCATGAGCCACTGCGCCGAGTCATTTTTTCTTTCACTTTTATCCTTTAGTCCAAGCCAAACTGAAAAAGGTCCAAACTGAATAGTACTTGATAATGTATCAAACTCTCTCTCAGAATTGAATATTATACCAACTCTGATAGTGAGTTAATAAGAGAAACATGACAGGGAGTGGTGGCTCACACTTGTAATCCCACCATTTTGGGAGGCCGAGGCCGGCAGATCATCTGAGATGGGGAGTTCGAGACCAGCCTGACCAACATGGAGAAATCCCATCTCTACTAACAATGCAAAATTAGCCAGGGGTGGTGGTACACGTCTGTGATCCTAGTACTTGGGCGGCTGAGGCAGGAGAATTGCTTGAACCCTGGAGGTGGAGGTTGCGGTGAGCAGAGATTGAGCCATTGCACTCCAGCCTGGGTAACAAGAGAGAAACTCCATCTCAAAAGAAAAAAAAAAGTCATAAGGTATCATTATATTACTATTATAGCAAATTTATCAAATATTATGGTTTTACAGGGGATGTGTTGTGACTTTTGGGACAAAACAAATAAATAATTAATTATCTTATCATTGGAAAATAAATTATCTAGAGTTGTGTCTATTGTTCTTTAGAACATTTTTATAGCACCTTAAAAAAACACCTTTTAGTTACAGTAGGTACATATTAAAAAATATTTACATGAGTATATTGGGCCTGAAAAGTGAGCATAGTACCTAATGGGTACTTTTTCAAATCATGGCCCCCATCCTCCATCCCCCCAAATATTCCATCATCTCTACGATGTTATTTGTTTTTTGCTTGTTGATTTGTTTAACATTTTATAGATTTTGGATATTAGACCTTTGTCAGATTTACAATTTTCAAATATTTTCTACCATTATGTAGGTTGTCTGTTTACTCTCTTTATTTTTGGGATGTGCAAAAGTTCTTCAGATTAATTAGGTCCCACTTATAGGTTTTTGTTTTTGTTGCAGTTGCTTCTTGGAAATTAACCATAAATTCTATGTTAAGGCTCATGTTGAGAAGAGTATTTTCTAGGTGTTCTTCTAGGATATTTATGGCTTTGGGTCTTACATTTAAATATTCAACAAATCGTTAGTTAATTTTTGTATATGGTAAAAAGTAAGGGTCTGGTTTCTTTCTTCTGCATATGGCTAGACAGTTATCACAGTACCATTTTTTGAATAGACAGTTTTTTCTCCATTGCTTGTTTTTGCCAACCTTGTTGAAGATTAGATGGTTTTAGGTGTGTGGCTTATAAATTATTATAAATTATTAATAATTATAATTATAATTAATAATTGTAATAAATTATTAATTTATAAGCAAATTAACACAAGAATAATAATAATTTGAGTCATTTATTATTTTCCATTGATCTATGTGCTTGTTTTTGTATCAGGACAACACTGTTTTGGTTACTGTAGTCTCATAGTATAATTTGAAGTTCGGTAGTGTAATGTCCCGGACATTTTTTGTCTTAGGATTTCTTTGGCTATTTGGGCTCTTTTTTTGTTTCATAGAATTTTAGAATAATTTGTATCTAATTTTGTGAAGAATGTCATTGGTAGTTTGATAGGAATATTGTTGAATCTGTAAATTGCTTTGGGCAGCATGGCTACTTCATTTATATTAATTATTCCAGTCCATGAAATGTTTTTCCATTTATTTGTACCATTGCTGATTTTTTTCAGCAGCGTTTTGTAGTTCTCTTTATAAAGATCTTGTATGTTCTTTGATAGCTGTATTCTTAGGTTTTCATTGCTTATGGCTATTATAAATGGGATTGTGTTCTTGATTTGAATCTTAGCCTGGACATTATTGGTGTATAAAAATGTTACTGCTTTTTGTATGTTGATTTTGTATCTTGAAACCTTGCTAAAATTGTTCATCCAGTCTATTAGTTTTTTGTCAGAGTCTTTAGGATTTTTTAGGTATGAAATCAGATCATCAGCAAAGAGACAGAATTTGCGTTTTTTTTTTTTTTTTTTTTTTTTTTTTTTTTTTTTTCATTTTTGGATGCCTTTTATTTCTTTCTCTCACCTGACTGCTCTGGCTAGGACTTGCAGTACCATGTTGAATAAGAGTGAAGATAGTTGCCATCTTTACCTTGTTCCAGTTCTTAAGGCGAATGCTTCCAGCTTTTGCCTATTCAGTATGTTGTTGGCTATGGGTTTGTCTTAGATGGCTCTTATTATTTTGAGGTATGTTTATTAGATGCCTTGTCTGTTGAGGTTTTTATCATAAAGAAATGTTGGGTTTTATTTAAAGCTTTTTCTGAATCTATTGAGATTATCATAGGGATTTTGCTTTTAACTTTGTTCATGTGGTGAATCGCATTTATTGATTGCATCACAGGAATAAAGGCGAACTTTTCATGATGAATTATCATTGTGATGTGCTGCTGGATTCAGTATGTCAGTATTTTGTTGAGGATATATATATATATATATATATATATATATATATATATATA
>NC_045445.1:62937727-62948082 GCF_002776525.5 Piliocolobus tephrosceles | reverse complement strand
GAGAGAGAGAGAGAGAGAGAGAGAGAGAGGTTAGAGATGTTAATCTGAAGTTTATTTTCTTATGTTTCTTGTGTCCTTGACAGATTTTGTTACTAGGCTGATGTTGGCCTCACAGAACAGTATAAGGAGGAGTCCCTCCTTCTTGATTTTTTGGAATTGTTTCAGTCAAATTGGTACCAGTTCTTCTTTATACGTCTAGTAGAATTAGGCTGTGATTCTCTCTGGTCTAGGGCTTCTTCTAATTGTTTTTTTTTTTTTTTTTTTTAATTACTGATTCAACTTCAGAGCTCAGTATTGGTCTACTCAGGGTTTCAACCTCTTCTTGATTCAGTCTTTGGAGATTGTGTTTCTAGAAATTTATCCATTTCCTCTAGATTTTCTAATTCATTTGCAAAGTTGTTTGTAGCATTCTCTGAGGATATTTTGTATTTCTGTTGGATCAGTTGTAATGTTGTCATTTCTGATTGTACTTATTTGGATATTCTCTTTTTTTTTTTTTTTCTTTTCTTTGTCAGTTTAGCTAGTGCTATATCAATCTTCTTCTTCTTCTTTTTTTTTTGGAAGAACCAACTATTAGTTTTACTGACTTTTGGACTGATGTTTGCATCTCTTTTATATTGAGTCATCTAATTTCAGTTATTTATATTCTTTTCCTAGCTTTGGGGTTGGTTTGTTCTTTTTTTCTATTTTATTTACTTTATTTTCTAGTTTATTTAGGTGTAAAGTTAGATTTTCAATTTGAGAACTTCTTGATGAAGGTGTTTAGGGCTATAATCTCTCCTCTCAACACTGCTTTGACTGCATCCCCTAGATTTTGGTAAACTGTGTTCTTATTTTCATTACTTTCTAAGAATTTTTTGAATTTGCTTTAATTTTGATGTTTACCCAGAAATTGTTCAGGAGCAAGTTGTTATTTTAATATAATTTGTTTAGTTTTGAGATATTTTGTTGATAATCATTTACATTCTGTGGTTGCTCAGTAGAATGTTCTTTAGATATGTATCAGGTCCATTTAGTCAAGTGCTGAGTTTAAGCCCAGAGTTTCTTTGTGAGTTTTCTGCCTCAATGATATTTCTAATGCTGACAGTGAGGTGTTGAAATCTTCCACTATTATTCTGTGGTTTCGTAGGTCTGGTTGAAGATTAGGAAAAGCATGTTTTATAAATCCTGGTGCTCCAATGTTAGGTCCATATATATTTAGGATACTTAAGACTTCTTGTGGGTTTGTGGCCTTTAAAATTAGGTAAGATGTTTCATTGTCCTTAATTTATATTGGTTTAAAATCTAGTTTATCTAGTATGATAATATCAACTTCCACTCATTTTTGGTTTTCATTTGAATGGCAGGTATTTCTCAATCATTTTATTTTTAGCCTCCAGATTTATACACAAATCAATAAATGTAAATGTAAATTCATTACATAAAGGGAACTAAAGGCAAAAACCACGTGATTATATCAATAGATGCACAAAAAGCCTTTGATAAAATTTAACATCCCTTCATGTTAAAATCTCTCAATACACTAGATATTAAGGAACATATCTCAAATAATAAAAGCAATATATGACAAGCTCACAGCCAATATCATACTGAATGGAAAAATCTGGAAGCATGCCCCTAGAAAACTGGCCCAAGACAAGGATGCCCTCTCTCACCACTCCTATTCAACATAGTATTGGAAGTTCTGGCCTTCCAAGTGAAAGAAATAAAGGGTTTTGAAATAGGGATAGAGTAAGTCAAATTATTTCTATTTGTAGATAACATGATCCCATATCTAGAAAACCCCACCATCTCAGGCTAAAATCTTCTTAAGCTGATAAGCAACTTCAGCAAAGTCTCCGGATTCAAAATCTATGCAAAAAATGTTAATATTTCTATACACCACCAACAGGCAAGCAGAGAGACGAATAATAAATGAACTCTCAGTCACAATTGCTTCAAAGAGAATACGATATCTAAGAACACAGCTAACAAGGGAAGCGTAGGACCTTTTCAAGGAGAACTACAAACTACTGTTCAAGGAATTCAGAGAGAGCACAAATAAATGGGAAAAACATTCCATGTTATGGATAGCAAGAATCAATATCATGAAAATGGCCATACTGCCCAAAGTAATTTGTAGATTTAAGGCTATTTCCATTAAGCTATGATTAACATTCTTCACAGAATTTGAAGAAATTATTTTAAAATTCATATGGAACCAAAAAAAAAAAAAAAAATCCCTAATAGCCATGGCATTCATTAAATGTTAAAGCCCCCAAATAATATCATTTAACTCCTTGTCTCACATCCAGCACATGCTGATGCAAAGACTGTGTTCCCAAGGCCTGGGCAGCTCCACCCCTGTGGCTTTGCAAGGTTCAGCCCCTGTGGCTGTTCTCATGAGCTGGCATTGAGTGCCTGCAGCTTTTCCAGGTGCATGGTACAAGCTGATGGTATATCTACCGTTCTAGATTCTGAAGGACAGTGCCCCTCTTCTCACAACTCCACTAGGCAGTGCCTCAGTTGGGACTCTGTGTGGGAGCTCTGACCTGGCATTTCCTTTCTGTACTGCCCCAACAGATGTTCTCCATGAGGCCTCCACCCCTGCATCAGACCTCTGCCTAGACATCCAGACATTTTCTTACTGAGAGACAGGACTAGTTGGCATTTCCTAGGCTGACTAAGAATCCCTAAGCCTAGCTGGGAAGGTGTCCACATCCACCTTTAAACACGGGGCTTGCAAGTTAGCCCACACTTTTCCAATCAGAGAGCTCACTAAAATGCTAATTAGGCAAAAACAAGAGGTAAAGAAATAGACAATTAGCTATTTCCTGAGAGCACAGTGGGAGGGACAAGGATCGGGATATAAACCCAGGCATTCCAGCTGACAACGGCAACCCCCTTTGGGTCCCCTCCCCTTATATGCGAGCTCTGTTTTCACTCATTAAATCTTGCAACTGCACTCTTCTGGTCCGTGTTTTGTGACTCGAGCTGAGCTTTCGCTTGCCATCCACCACTGCTGTTTGCCACCATCACAGACCCATCACTGACTTCCATCCCTCCAGATCCAGCAGGGTGTCCACTGTGTTCCTGATCCAGCAAGGCACCCATTGCCACTCCCAATCAGGCTAAAGGCTTACCATTGTTCCTGCATGACTAACTGCCTGGTTTCATCCTAATGGAGCTGAACACTAGTCACTGGGTTCCATGGTTCTCTTCCACGACCCACGGCTTCTAATAGAGCTATAGCACTCACCGCATGGCCCAAGATTCCATTCCTTGGAATCTATGAGGCCAAGAACCCCAGGTCAGAGAACACAAGGCTTGCCACCATCTTGGAAGTGGCCTGCTGCCATTTTGGAAGTGGCCCGCCACCATCTTTGGAGCTCTGGGAGCAAGGACCCCCCCCAGTAACAATACATATTCTGAAATTTAGTTGGAAAATAGGACTTTTGAGTTGATGCTGAAATAAGTTAAGACATTTTGGGATTATTGGAAACATATTGTATTTAGCTATGTGAGAAGAACATAAGATTTTTGGGGGCTAGGGGTAGAAGAATATAGTTTGGATATTTTTCCCCTCAAATTGCATATCAAAATATGATCTCCAAGGCTGGAGTTGGGGTCTCATGGTAGGTGTTTGGGTCATGAGAATGGATTCTTCATGAATGGCTTGATGTCCTCCCTACAGTAAGTGAGTTCATGCTAGATGTGGTTGTTAAAGAGAATGGTATCACCCTATTCTGTCTTTCTCCCTGCTCCTCTTTTACCTTCCACCATGATCATGTGTAAGCATCCAGAGGCCCTCACCAGAAGCAGATGTGATCACTATGCTTCTTCTATAACCTGTGGAAGTGTGAGTCAAATAAAATTCTTTATAAATTACTTAGCTTCAGGTATTTCTTTAGAGCAATGCACAATGGACTAACACAGAAGGGAATATTGCATCTGGTTTCTCCTGGACATGGCTTCATGCCCCTTTTCTCTTTACTTATTCTGATCTGTATCCTTTTTCTGTAACAATCAATAACAATAAGAATAGCAGCTTCTGATGCAGTGATTCAAAATGTAAAAGTGGACTTGGGAACTCCCAACACAAATATCTGAAAATTAGAAATGATATTTGTGGTTAAAATAGATTGACTGAACCAGGTTTTTCACTGTGATGGAAGAAAAATACAAATATCAAATGTGTTAAATCAAGAATGAACCCTAGGGGATGGACTGTTATTAGAGGTATTGGTATAAAATATTTCTATCTGTGTATCTGTGTGTCTGTCTATGTATCTATCTATCCATCTGAATATATTCATGAAAGTGTATGTGTTCATGTACATATGTGTATTAACACTCATATATTTTCTATCCATAGCACATGTACACATGTGTATTAACATGCATATATTTTCTATCCCTGGCACATGTACATATGTGTTTTAACATGCATATATTTTCTATCCCTAGCACATGTACATATGTGTATTAACATGCATATATTTTCTATCCCTAGCACATGTACATATGTGTATTAATATGCATATCTTTTCTATCCCTAGCACATGTACGTATGTGTATTAACATTCATGTATTTTCTATCCCTAGCACTGAGACAACCTAGAAGCACAGTCACTCCAACAGCAATGGGCACAACTAACACCAAAATTTTGATTTCTAATACCAGCCTATAAGGAACAAGGGTTTCCTGACAGAGGTATCTGATTTCTGGCCTGCGGCAGTATGTGTACAAAATAAACCTAGAACATCTTGTTAGGTTGGGAATGTGGTACAATGAGAGAGTTTCTAGCTTGAAAAATGTGTCACTAGTCAAATCTGGGCAATATAATAACAAAGTAAATATAGTAATAAATTATAAAACAGTGGATAAAATACAAAAACCTATGAGTTCACCCCATTAATAAATAGATACATAAATAAAATATCAAGGAATAACCTATAAATAGAATTAGAAAATTGTAATTTTGTAACTATTACAAAAGAGGGTTCATGCAAAATAGATGCTAATTCTCAGAGAATATTTTGGGTTTTTAATTTTTTTTTTACTTCAATAGCTTCTGGAGTACAAATGATGATGGCTACAAAGATAAATTACATTGTAGCAAATTCTGAGATTTTAATGCAACTCTCGCCTGAATAGTGCTTATTATGCCCAATATGTAGTCTTGTATCCCTCAAATCTCTTCCTTTCTCCCACTTCTGAGTCTCCAAAGGTCATTATATCACTGTGTATGCCTTTGCATTCTCACAGCTTAGCACACACTTATAAGTGAGAACATATAGTATTTGGCCTACCAAATTTCACTCAGAATAGTGGCCTCCAGCTTCATCAAAGCTGCTGCAAAAGGCAATATTTTATGTCTTTTTATGACTGAGTAGTATTCCATAGTGTAAATATACCCCATTTTCTTAATCTACTAATTCGTTGATGAACACTTAGATTTGTTTTATATCTTTGAAATTGTAAATTGTGCTGCAATAAACATTTGTGTACATGTGTCTTTTTCATATAATGACTTGTTTTCCTTTGCATAGATGCCAAATAGTGGGAATCCTGGATTGAATGGTAGATCTACTTTTAGTTCTTTAAAGAATCTTTACACTGTTTTCGATGGAGTTTGTACTAATGTGCATTCCTACCAGCAGTTTAAAAGAATACCCCTTTCACCACATCCATGCCAACATCTTGTTTTCTTTTGACTTTTTAATAATGATCATTCTTACAGGAATATGATGGTATTTTTTTGTGGTTTTAATTTGCATTTCCCTGATAATTAATGATGCTGAGCATTTTTTATATGTTTGTTTTCCACTTGTATATCTTTTAAGAAATGTTTATTCACATTGCAAAAGGAAAATAAATATTGGGACCCCAAATTACTACACTAAAGGGAAAAGTCAAGTTGGAAACTACTTAAGGAAAACCTGATTCCCATTCTATTCAAAGTCATCTCTCTGTTCACTGAAATAAATGCATTATCTGATTGCCTTCTTTGGAAAGGGTAATCAAAAACTCAAAAGAATGCAACCATTTGTTTCTCACCTACTTATAACTTGGAAATTCCCTTGATGCTTTGAGTTGTCCCACCTGAACTAACATACAATTTACACATATTGATTGATGTCTCATCAAAAATGTATAAAACCCCCCAATGCAATCCCTCCCCCCTACAAATGATGAATTGATGGGTGCTGACGAGTTGATGGGTGCAGCACACCAACATGGCACAAATATACATATGTAACAAACCTGCACGTTATGCACATGTACCCTAGAACTTAAAGTATTAAAAAAAAAAAAAAATGTATAAAACCCATCTGTGCCCTGACCACCTTGGGCATATACCACAACCTCCTGAGGCTGTATCATGGGCATGCATCCTTAATTTTGGCAAAATAAACTTTCTATGTTGACTGAGACCTGTCTCAGATATTTTCAGTTCGTATTTGGTGACCAACGGAAGGAACTCCGAGTGGAGGTGGCCCTGACCTCTAACAAATCTCTTATGGGGGCTTGGTACCAGCTTGGGCTATTTTTATGGCTCAAACCTATAAGACAATTTGCTGAGGCTTGGAAGCTACCCTCCCTCCAGAGGACCTCTGGTCTCCCAAAATTTGCTTGAAATCAACAGTTTATTTTGCTATACAACTCCTTCTCTAGAGTTTTACTTGCTTCCAACAAGGAGGGCAAGATTTCCTGCTTCCATGAGGATGCAAAGCAGATAACTCTTTTCCGGAGTTTGAGCTCACTTCTAAAAGGGAAGGCAAGTTGAGGTTATTTTTTTCTGCTTCTAGAATGGTAGAGAGCAGTCTTCAGCCTGAGATCCATCCCTAAGTAAGTAGCTTAATTGGGATATGGTCTCAGCTGAAGTTAAGATTAACAACCAACTGGTCTTAATTTCTCATTATCATTGCAGTGCTCAATCATTTCTTTGTTTTGCTTAACTGCTTTGTTGTTATTGTTGTTACTTGTTTATTTCTATTTTGGTTATTGTTTTCGGTCTTTTTCCCATTGGGTTTTACCGGCTCTATCTGACTTCATCAAATCTGAAGGAAAGTTCCAAATTATTGGGAAGAAGACATCTGAATTGGCTACATTTCTGCCAAAAAAAAAAAAAAAAAAAAGTGGGGTGTGGAGAAAAATGGCCAGCAAAAGAAATAAGGGAAGATTTTTATTATGACTACTTAAGGGGCTTTATTTACATAACAAGGCCACCTTTTTGCTAGCCAAGCCAAACTGAGAGAGCAATGACTGTTTCCCCATGCTGCAGTTCCATAGCTAAAGTTCTGCTTGCCTTTTTTTTTTTTTCTTTTTTTTTGTCCACCAGGACAGCATGTTTTGTTTCCTAAATGAAGCCCTCTCTAGTTTGATATTTGCTACTTTTAAAATATCAGCAATTTGGTCTAGCTAAGATATAGCAAATAGATTTTAAAAGATTTTTTTAAGGACATCAATGGTTAAAAGCCAGCTTAAAGTTAACATCCAGGATGTGTGTGTGTATGTGTGCATTGCATGTGTGTGTTTGTATTAAAAGGTTTTTATTTATTTATTTTTTTCCTTTTCTCTCCTTGGACCTTGTCCCTCTTTTTTTTTTTTTTTTTTTTGAACAAAAGTTTTTTTTCTTCTCAGCTGACTGAATTATGTTTCTTCATTTACTTCTGTTGTCTCTCCTTTCTCTTACCACCCTCTGCTGCATGAGAGACCTAAAATAGCTTATAATAGCCTGGATTTTCTTAAAAAAAAAAAGTTGGGGGAGATGGTGCCAGACTCCCTTTTCAGGAGTAACCTCTGTTGTTCTTTATGGTACTCCAAGGGTGTAAACAAACAAGTTTGGCTCAGATCTTAAATTGCTTGCTTTTATATTGTGTTAGCTGATTTTTGACTATAATAGTTATTACTAAGAGAGGAGACCACCCCTCATATCATCTTATGCCCAATTTCTGCCTCCAAAGAAAGAAGTAAAAACTATAAGGCAGAAATGAAATCCACAGGCAGACAGCCCGGCGCCACACCCTGGGTCTGGTAGTTACAGATCGACCCCGGACCTAATCGGTTATGTTATCTATAGATTACAGACATTGTATAGAAATGCACTGTGAAAATCCCTATCTTGTTTTGTTCCGATCCAAATACCGGTGCATGCAGCCCCAGTCATGTACCCCCTGCTTGTTCAATCAATCATGACCCTCTCACATGCACCGTCTTAGAGTTGTGAGCCCTTAAAAGGCACAGGAATTGCTCACTTGGGGAGCTCAGCTCTTGAGACAGGAGTCTTGCCGATGCTGCCTGCCGAATAAACCCCTGCCTTCTTTAACTCGGTGTCTGAGGAGTTTTGTCTGCCGCTTGTCCTGCTACATTACAACAGAAGCTATTCTTGAGTTTTTAAAGAAGAACGTAGTTTAGATACTTAAAATGTTTTTGTTTAAAATAATTTTTTAAGTGCACTGTAAAAGCAACATGTGGTCTAGACTCATAATAATTCTCCCTTTTTGGAGCCCCAGGATTTGATGTGGGCTCTGCCTAGAGCTTAGGGATCCAATCAAAAGATAGATAGTCCCTATCTAAAAACAAATGAGTCTCCTTATACAATCCTATATTTCTATAATTTCATGTTTGGTTTGGCATCTATCTTTAATCGTTCTCTAGCACCACAAGACTCTCTCTGTACTTTGAGATGTAAATTTTGCTATCTGATTTTTCACCAAAGAGTTCCTTTAATATGCGCATTTAGGGCTATCTAGCTGACAAATGCCTAGGGTAATAAAATAGGTTATCAAGAAATTGGAAATCTAAACTAGGAGAAAAAATAGATGTCTTATAAGTCTATAAGATCTACTTCTATCTACATGTCTAATACATCTATGCATTTATGTGTCATGTATATGATGTTTCATACTAAAAACATATAAAGAAGTTCTAATTAATTTGCTTACAAAAGCTTAAATCAAATACTTTATGAGAAAAATAGAGGCTTTGAGCCTAATGCCTTTTGAAGTTCACATGACTTAAGTAAATCTTTATTAAATAATCTGGTTTTAAGAATTTTTAATGAAATAGAATTAGAAATGGCTTCAGAATTGTCAACGCACATTATTTATCTCTGCTATATATCAAAATTTGTCATGAGGTTTATAAAGCTATAAATGCAGCTCAAAAGAAAAGTATTCTTGTTTATGTGAAATTTAAGAAGTAAGGTAGTTAATATTGTTTGGTTAATGAAAATAGCTAAATCCAGAGTTATTGGCAAAGAAAAATTTATCTAAACTTAAATTTCTTACTGAGAAAAACTTGAAATTCACAGGTTACAAACATAGACAATAAGGAAATAACTTTAAATAATTATCACAGTTTTCATAAGTAATCTGGGTGAACTATTTTTCAAAAGTAATTAGGTAAATGTAATGGAATAAATGCTTTTAGATAATCTTGTCATATAATTTAAAATCTAAAGTTATAGTAAGATAAATAATAGATATTCATTAAATATCTAGGCCATTTGCATTTTTTTTGTAACAGAATACAGTTGGAGAAACTGGTTATTTTACCAAGGTTTTGACTGGAATAGTATGCTTTCTTTTAAGGAATCAAACTTGACTTATAGAGCCAATAAAAGCCCCTTGAGAAATCTGGCCTTATACCTTGTCTACACAGTCCCTGTACAGGGCTCCTTACCTGTAGTAAGTAAAGAATGTCACTTTCTGACAGGCCTGGGAGCTCCAAATTATCGTGGGATCTCAAGAGCAGAGGAATTTACCCGACTCATAGGTATTTGATGTTACAAAGCCATGGCTTGGCTCGACTTTAAAAAAGTTTTATCTGAGATTTCTTCTATGGAACAAAGTTTCATCAAAGCCAACTTTTTAAAAGCCTATTTAAAAAATAATTGTTCTTCCTGCACTTTTCTATTATCAGGCCAAGTATAATAAAGCAAGTGAAACAGAATTGAAAAATGAGAAACTGAAGAGAGAAAAATTATGTTTCAAAAACTATAGCAAACTTGTTAGATTCTAGTCTTGCCTAATGTTTTTACATTTTTATTATTTTCTACAGTTTGGACTAAATTCTAATTTTTCCTGACTACAAGCCTCTAAAATAACATTTTTATATTTTTTCCTTCTTTGTTTTCTTTTCCCCCAATTTTTTCTAATTTGAAATCACTGAATACTAGTCTGTGCTTTCTTAAATCCCTGCAAATAGAAGCTATGCAACTTATACTTCAGAAGAAAATATCAGCAACCTATTTACATGTATAAGCCACTTTTATACCTACCTACTAATGTATGGCAGAGCAATATGACCTATATCAACTTTCCAGGATTTCTATTTTTTGTTCTTTTTTTTTTTTTTTTTTTTTTCT
>NC_045445.1:62928333-62937627 GCF_002776525.5 Piliocolobus tephrosceles | reverse complement strand
TTTTTTTTTTTTTTTTTTTTGTCTCTTTCTCTCTCTGTTATCTCTTCCTAGAACATTGGACTTCACAACCTGCTAAAAATGAGCTTGGCTAATAACATGGGACCTACCCATCTAGAAATAAACCACCCTAGCAAATGAGAAATAAGAGGAAACCTGAGACCAGAGACAAAAAGACAAAAAAAAAAAAAAAAAAAAAAAAAAAAAATGCTTTCTCTGAAAGATTTTATAAAGAAAAGGGGAGAAATGTAAAAGGAAATGAATCTTGGGCCTCGAAATAACTACACTGAAGGGAAAAATCAAACTAGAAACTGCTTAGGGCAAATCTGACTCCCATTCTATACAAAGTCATCCCTCTGCTCAATGAGATAAGTGCATATGTGATTGCCTTCTTTGGAAAGGCTAATCAGAAAATCAAAGAAATGCAACTGTTTGTCCTTTACCTACTTATGACCTGAAAACCCCATCCCTGCTTTGAGTTATTCCACCTTCCTGGGCTGAAGCAATGTATAACTTACACATGTTGATTGATGTCTTACGTCTCCCTAAAAATATATAAAACCAAGTTGTGTTCTGACCACCTTGGGCACATGTCACTGGGACACCCTGAGGCTGTGTCATGGGTACATGTCTTTAACTTTGGCAAAATAAACTTTACAAATTGACTGAGACCTGTCTCAGATATTTTGAGTTCACAATGTCAATTGCCAACTTTTTAATGGGATTATTTGTTTTTTTTCCTGCTAATTTGTTAAAGTTTCTTTTAGATTCTGAATACTAGTCCTTTGTTTACCATATAGTTTGCAAATACTTTCTCCCAGTCTGTGTGTTGTCTTTTTTTCTGATGATAATGTCTTCTGCTTTGCAGAAGCTTTTTAATTAAATTTGATCCCATTTATTTATTTTTGTTTTTGTTGCATTTGCTTTCAGGGGCTGATATGATTTGGGTCTGTGTTCCCACCAAATCTCACGTCAAACTGTAATCTCCAGTGTTGAAGGCAGGGCATGGTAAGAGGTGATTGAATCAATGGGGTAAAGTCTTCATGAATGGATTAACATCATACCCTCAATGCTACTCTTGTGATAGTGAGTGAGTGAGTGATTGAGTGAGTGAGTGAGTGAGTTATTGGACAACGTGGTCATTTAAAATTATGTGGTCCCTCCTCCCTCTTTCTCTTTCTCTTGCTTCAGCCATGAGAAGCACTGGCTCTCCCTTCACTTGTCACCATGATTGTAAGTTCCCTGAGGCTTTCCCAGAAGATTATGCTGCCATGCTTTTTACACAGCTTGCAGAGCCATGAATCAATTAAACCTCTTTTCTTTATAAATTACCCAGTCTCAGGTATTTCTTTGTGGCAATGCAAGATTGAACTAATAAAGAAAATTGGTGCCAAGGAGTGGGGCACTGCTATTAAGATATGTGAAAATGTGGAAGCAACGTTGGAACTATGTAACGGTCAGAGGTTAAAAGAGTCTGGAGGGTTTAGAAGAAGACAGGAAAATGAGAGAAAATTTGGAACTTCCTAGAGGCTACTTAAACTGGGATCAAAATGTGGATAGTAATATGGACAGTGAAAGCCAGGCTAAGGAGGTCTTAGATGAAGATGAGGACCTTTTTGAGAACTTGTGCTAAGGTCACTTTTGTTATGCCTTAAAAAAGAAGTTGAAGGAATTTTGCCCCTGCCCTAGGATTTTGGGAAACTTTGAACTTGAGAGAGTTGAGAGAGATGATTTAGGATATTGGATGGAAGAAATTTCTGAGCAGCAGAGTGTCCAAAATGTGACCTGGCTGCTTCTAAGCACCTAAGTTTATACATGTGAACAAACAAATGACCTGAGACTGGAACTTATATTTAAAAGGGAAGCAGAGGTAAAAGTTTGGGAAATTTGCAGCTTACCCATGTAATAGAAAAGAAAAGCCAATTTTCAGGGGAGAAATTCAAGCAGGCTGTAGAAATCAGCATAACTAAAAGGAAGGCAAGTGGTTATATCCAAGACAATGGGGAAAAGACCTACAAAGTATTTCAGATTCCATCACTGCAGCCCCTTTAATTACATGCCCTGAGACTTGGGAGGGAATAATGGTTTACTGGGCTGGACCCAGGGCCCCATTGCCTTATGCAGCCTCAAGACACTGCTCCCTGCATGCTAGTTACTTCAGCTCCAGCCATCCAGCCACAGCTCAAACAGGTTCAGGTAAAACTCAGGGTGCTGCTTCAAAGGGTGCAAGCCATAAACCTTGGCAGCTTTCATGTGTTGTTGAAGCCTGTGGGTGCACAGAGTGCAAGAGTCGAGAATTTGGAGCCTTCACCTAGATTTCCGAAGATGTATGGAAAAGCGTGAATGTCTAGGCAGAAACCTACTGCAGTGGCAGAGCCTTTATGGGCAACTTCTAATAAAGAAGCATGAAGGGGAAATGTGGGGTTGTATCCCCCACATAGAGACCCCACTGAGGCATTGCCTAGCAGAGATGTAAAAAGAGGACCGGCATCCTCCAGATCCCAGAATGGTTGATACACTGGCAGCTTGCACTGTGCTTCTGGAAAAGCTGCAGAGCCTATAAGAAGCAACTGTGGGGGCTGAAACTGGAAGTTCACAAGTGTGGGGCTGTCCAAGGCCTTGGGAGCACACCTTTTGCACAAGTATGCCCTATATGTGAGACATGGACTCAAAGGAGATTATTTTGGAGCTTTAAAGATTAACGACTGACCTGCTGGGTTTTGGACTTGCATGGGTCCTGCAGCTCCTTTCTTTGGCCAACTCCTCCACTTTAAAATGGAAGTATCTATCAAATGCTTGTATCACCATTATATCTTGGAAGTAAATAGCTTGTTTTTGATTTTAGAGGCTCATGGGTGGAAGACACTTATCTTGCCTCCGATGAGACTTTTTTCACTCACGTCCATGTGAAGAGACCACCAAACAAGCTTTGTGTGAACAACAAGGCTGTTTATTTCACCTGGGTGCAGGTGGACTGAGTCCCAAAAGAGAGTCAGCAAAGGGAGATGGGGGTGGGGCCATTTCATAGGATTTGGGTAGGTAGTGGAAAATTACAGTCAAAGCGACTTATTCTCTGGCTGGCAGGGGCAGAGGATGCAAGGTGCTCAGTTGGGGAGCTTTTGAGCCAGGACAAGCCAGGAGAAGGAATTTCACAAGATAATGTCATCAGTTAAGGCAGGAACAGGCCATTTTCACTTCTTTTGTGGTTCTTCAGTTACTTCAGGCCATCTGGATGTATACGTGCAGGTCACAGGGGATACGATGGCTTAGCTTGGGCTCAGAGGCCTGACAACTTTGAACTTTGGACTTTTGAGTTAATGTTGGAATGAGTTAAGATTTTGGGGAACTGTTGAGGAGAAATAATTGTATTTTGAAATGTGAGAAGGATATGAGACTTGGTGAGGTCATGGTCAGAATAATAAGATTTGGATCTGTGTTTCCCCAAATCTCATGTCTAATTGTAATCCCCAGTTTTGAAGGTGGGGCCTGCTGGGAGGCAACTGGATCATGGGGGCAAAGTTCTCATACATTGGTTAGCACCATTTCCTCAGTGCTGTTCTTGTGATAAGGAGTGAGTTATTATGAGATCTGCTTGTTTAAAAGTGTGTAGCACCTCCTTGCTTTCTTTCTCCTACTCCAGCATTGTGATGTGCTGGCTCCCATTTCAGCTTTTTCCATGAGCTTAAGTTCCCTGAGGTCTTCCCAGAAGCTGATGTCACCATGCTTCCTGTATAGCAAGCAGAACCAAGAGCCAATGAGGCCTCTTTTCTTTATAAATTTTCTGGTCTCAGGTATTTCTTTATCACAATGGGAGAAGAGACTAATACAGGATATTGGCCATGAATTCTCTGCCTAAGCCAATATCCAGAAGAGATTTTCCAAGGATATATTCTAGAATTGTTATGGTTTCAGGTCTTAGGTTTACATCTTTGATTCATCTTGAGTTGATTTTTGTATAAAGTGAAAGATAGGTATCCAGTTTCATTCTTCTACATGTGGCTAGCCAGTTTTCTTTTGTCTTGTTTTGCTTTTTTGCTTGTTTGTTTGTTTGTTTGTTTCTGAGATGGAGTCTTGCTCTGTTGCCCAGGCTGGAATGTCCTGGCATGATCTTGGCTCACTGTAACCTCTGCCTCCAGGGATCAAGCAATCCTCCTGCCTCAGCCTGCTAAGTAGCTGGGATTACAGGCACATGCCACTGTTATGGGGGTGGGTCCTTGCTACCAGAGCTCTCAAGATGGTGGTGGGTCACTTCCAAAATGGCAGTGGGCCACTTCCAAGATGGTGACAAGCCTCGTGTTCTCTGACCTGGGGTTCTTGGCCTCACAGATTCCAAGGAATGGAATCTTGGGCCACGTGGTGAGTGTTATAGCTCTACTAGAAGCCGTGGGTCATGGAAAAGAACCGTGGAACCCAGTGACTAGCGTTCAGCTCAATTAGGACGAACCCAGGCACTTAGCCATGCAGGAACAATGGCAAGCCTTTAGTCCGATCGGGAGTGGCAATGGGCACCTCGCTGGATCAGGATCACAGTGGACACCCTGCTAGATCCGGAGGGATGGAAATCAGCAGTGGGTCTGTGACAGCGGCAAACAGCAGTGGTGGACGGAGAGTGAAAGGTCAGCTGAAACCGTAACAAAACACTGACGGACCAGAAGAGTGCAGCTGTAAGATTTAATAGAGTGAAAACAGAGCTCCCATATAAGGGGAAGGGACCCAAATGGGGTTGCCATTGCTGGCTCAAATGCCTGGGTTTATATCCTGATCCTTGTCCCTCCTGCTGTGCTCTCAGGAAATAGATGATTGGCTATTTCTTTACCTCCTGTTTTTGCCTAATTAGCATTTCAGTGAGCTCTCTGATTGGTCGAGTGTGGGCTAAGTTGCAAGCCCTGTGTTTAAAGGTGGATGCAGTCACCTTCCAGCTAGGCTTAGGGATTCTTAGTTGGCCTAGGAAATCCAGCTAGTCCTGTCTCTCACCATCACGTCTGGCATTTTTTTATATCAGGGTTTCACCATGCTGGCCAGGCTTGTCTCGAACTCCTTATCTCAGGTGCCTCAGCTTCCTAAAGTGCTTGGATCACAGGTGTGAGCCACTGCACCCAGCCTGGCTAGCCAGTTTTCTAGCGCAATTTATTAAATAGAATGCCCTTTCTCCATTTTATGTTTTTGTATGTTTTATCAAATATCAGTTGTTTATAAGTATCTGACCTTATTCCTGAGTATTTTCTTCTGTTCCACTGGTCTGTGTGCCTACTTTTATACAAGTATCATGCTGTTTTGGTAAATACAGCCTTGTAGTGTAACTTGTAGTCTGGTAGTGTAATATTTCCAAATTTTTTCTCTTTCCTTAGCATTCCTTTGCATATTAAGGCTCTTTTTCAATTCCATATAAATTTTAAGATTGTTTTGTCTATTCTGTAAAAAATAATGTTGGTATCTTGATTGAAATTGCATTTAATCTGAAGATTGCTTTGGACAGTATGGTGATTTTCACAATGTTGATCGAATTTCTGTCAAATTTCTATCCATGAGCATCAGATGCATCTACATTTGTTTGTGTGTCATCTCTGTTTTGTGTGTGTGTGGTTTTTTGTTTTTTGTTTGTTTGTTTGTTTGTTTGAGATAGATTCTCATTCTGTTGCCCAAGTTGGTGTGCGGTAGTGTGATCTTGGCTCACTGAAACTTCCGTCTCCTGAGTTCAAGTGATTCTCCTGCCTTAGCCTCCTGAGTCAATGGGACTACAGGTGTGTGCCACCACGCCCAGCTAATTTTTTTGTATTTTTAGTAGAAATGGGGTTTCAATGTGTTAGCCAAGATGGTCTTGATCGCCTGACCTTGTAATCTGCCTGCCTCATCCTCCCAAAGTTCTAAGATTACAGGCGTGAGCCACTGTCCCCAGCCTGCCATCTCTGTTTCCTTCCAGCAATGTTTTGTATTTCTCCTTCTACAGATTCTTCACTTTCTTGGTTTACTTCTATTCCTAGATATTTTTATATTGTTTCAGCTATCGTAAAAGAGACTTCTTGATTTGATTCTCAGCTTGGTCATTGTTGGTGTACAGCAGTGCCACTGATTTGTGTACATTGATTTTGTATCCTGGGACTTCACTATATTTGTTTATCAAATCTAGGAATCTTTTGGAGGAATCTTTAGGGTTTTATAGGTATAAAATTATATCATTAGCAAATGGTGATAGTTTGACTTTCTCCTTTCCAATTTGTATCCCCTATGTTTTTTATCCTGCTGGATTGCTCTGATTAGAACTTCCAGTACTCCACTGAATAGAAGTGGTCTAAGTGGGCATACTTTTCTTATTCCAGTTCTTAGGGTAAATCATTATATTCAGTGTGATGTTGGCTGTGGGTTTGTCATATATGGCTTTTATTATTTTGAGGTAAGTTCATTCGACGCTTTGTTGAGTGTTTTTATCATAAAGTGATACAAGATTCTATCAAGTGCTTTTTCTGCCTATATTTAGATAATTATATAATTTCTTTTAGTTCTGTTTATGTGATGTATCACATTTATTGACTTGTGCAAGCTAAACCATCCCTATATCCCTGAGATGAAACATAATTGATCATGACATATTATATTTTTGGTGTGCTGTTGGATAAGGTTAACTAGTATTTCTTTGAGAATTTTTGCATTTACGTTCATGAAGATAAATTGTCTGTAGTTTCCTTTTTTGTTATGCTCATTCCTGGTTTTGGTATGAGGGTGATACTGGGTTCATAGCATGACGTAGAGATGATTATCTCTTTCTCAATCCTTTGGAATAGTTTCAGTAGAATTGGTACTAATTCTTCTTTGAGTGTCTGATAAAATTTAGCTCTAGATTTATCTAGCCATGGGCTTAATTTTTCTTCACACTTTTAAAAAATTACTGATTAAATCTTGCTGCTTGTTATTGGTTTGTACAGGGTTGCTATTTTTTTCCTCCTTTATTTTAGGAGGGTAGTGTGTTTCCAGGACTTTATCTATTTCCTCTAGATTTTCTAGTTTGTGTACATAGAAATGTTCACAGTAGTCTTGAATGGTCTTTAGTATTTTTATATTGTGTTGGTTGTGTGCATTTCTATATTGTGTTGTATATTCTGTGTTGGTTGTAAAGTCTCCAGTTTCATTTCATTATAGCTCATTTGAAACTCTCTTATATATTGGTTAATCTAGCCAATGGCTTATTGGTTTTGTTTCTTTTCAAAGAAACAGCTTTTTGTTCTATTGATCTTTTGGGATTTTTTGTTTTAATTTCATTTAGTTCTGCTTTAATCTTTATTTCTTTTCATATGTTAACTTTGGATTTGTTTTGTTCTTGTTTCTCTAGTTTCTTGAAGTGTGAAATTAGATAGTCAGTTTGTGTCATTTCAGACTTTTTGATGTAGGCATTTAGCACTGCAAACATTCTTCTTAGCAGTGCTTTTGCTGTTTTGTAGGGGTTTTGATAACTTTTGTCACTATTATCATTCATTTCGACATTTACATTTTTAAAATTTCGTCTTGATGTTATTGTCAACCTAAAAATTATTTAGGAGGAGATTATTTAATTTCCATGGATTTGTAGTTTCTTTTGGAGTTGATTTTTTATTCTATTTTACTGTGGTCTGAGAAGATACTTGATATAATTTTTATTTTTTAAAAATGTTTGAGACTTGTTTTGTGGACTATCATATGACATATCTTAAAGAATGTTCTATGTGCTGATGAGAAGAATTTATATTCTGTAGCTCTTTGGTAGGATATTCTGTAAACGTGTTAGTTTCTGTCTCAGATACTTTTCAGTATACACTAGCTAATATTGGCAACAATATTGTTTTGAGTGGTGCTGTTTATATACGTAGTCATAAAGCTCACAGCTCACATTTATTTGGGGGAATATGTATGTTTTTTCATTATACACAGAAATATAAACAATGAAAATTTATTTTAATATTGATACATCTTGAATTTCATAATGGGGCATAATAAGTTAGGTTAGATGGCAATACTGACTTGATTCCTTGTTTGAAACCCTGCAGGCTCCATCCCTTGCACCCTTCTGTGTCAGCACCTAACTCTTTTACAAGATAAGCAGTCCCACAGGATACCAGCAGAGTGCAAGATACTTACAAGATTCTGATACCTGATATAGGTCCAGGAAAAGGGACAAAAACTCCTTATTCCTGATGTATCATCTCCAATATCCAGCCAATCTGCACAAGAAACCCAATAAATTAACAGCTACAAATTCCTGCCTTGGAGCTAAGAATTTTCTTTTTCTTTCTTTGTCCTACTTGCTCAGCTGGGCTCAAGGTTTAGCTTATAGTGACTTTTTTTTTTTTTTTTCTCATTTTAATAGTAAAACACATCTTTAGGTGCAGGTTTTATATGCTAATAACATATATAATGCATTTTAGAGTTTATAGATGCTAAGTGCATGTGCCAACTGCAGATCTGCCTTTGCATAGCTTACCTCATGCGTATTTTATAAATATGTAGGGAGAGGGTCAAGGTGGTTGGCTAGAAGCAGCTAATGTGTGCCATGCTCGTGGAGAGAAGAAACGGTAGTGAGTAAATACTGTATCTTCCACTAAAACATTCCAGTGAACACAATGGGATTCATTAAGAAAACAACTTGACCCACAGAGAATGAAGAGACGCAAGACTGAACAACTGCCAACAAAGAAGTGGCACTGAGCTAAACAGAGTCCCTTCCATATGGAAATGGCAAGTGATTGAGAAATCTAAGGGACCCACACTTCTTTTATGTATCTTTGCCACTGTTGGATCGAGAGATTCTCTCAGGAGCCCACTCAACCAGGGCCTTCAGATTGCTATGCAGAGCTATGTGGAGTCTGGACAGAGCCACCACTCAAGCACACACAGTAATCCTGGAAGCCTTGGATCCTGGATATCACAGCATTAGCAGCTGAAGCTCCAGCAAAGTGGCAGGTTAGGCTCCCTTACCTACCCTGGGGAAAAGGGCTGAACCTGAAGGGCTAAGCAGCACCAGTCTGAAGGCTTCGCTTCCACTCTACTTCAGAGAATAAAGACCACTAATTTGGGACCCAAGCCACCTCCTACTGGAACTCTGAGGCCAGTAACAGCTCCACACTTCCCTGGGACAAAGTTCCCGGAGGGAGGGGTGGGCTGTCATCTTTGTTAGCTCTCACGCTTTGCTGTCTGTTACCTTCATGCTCTGGAGATTCTGAGGTAACTAGGGTCTTTCTGGGACCCCTAGCACAGTGAAGCTGCCTTACAAAAAAAGCATCCAGACTGGTTGTTTTTTTTTGTTGTTGTTGTTTTTTGTTTTTTGTTTTG
>NC_045445.1:62914255-62928233 GCF_002776525.5 Piliocolobus tephrosceles | reverse complement strand
ACACCATTCCCCTGCCTCAGCCTCCGGAGTAGCTGGGACTACAGGCGCCCGCCACCTGGCCTGGCTAGTTTTTTTTTGTATTTTTAGTAGAGACGGGGTTTCACCATGTTAGCCAGGATGGTCTCGATCTCCTGACCTCGTGATCCGTGCGTCTCAGCCTCCCAAAGTGCTGGGATTACAGGCTTGAGCCACCGCGCCCGGCCCAGACTGTTATTAATGCAGGCCTTTATCCCAGTTCTCCTCATTGGCCAGGACCTCCAGATCTGAGAATCCAGCCATTCCTTACTGGAGTTCTTGGGCCATCAGCAGCTCTGAACCTCCCTGAGACAGAGATCCCAGAGGGAGGAGTGGGTTGCCATCTTTACTTATTTACATACTTTGCCATTGTTGCCTGTGGCCTCTGGAGAGTCCATGGCGACTAGAACTTGGCACAGACCCCCAGTGCAGTGCAGCTGCCCCACAGAAAAGTGACCTGACTGTTTCCCATGCAGGTCCCTGTCCATACTTGTCCTCACTGGGCAGGACCTCCTGATCTGGGACTCTAGCCTAACCCCTGTCCTTGCCTTCTCCAAGGAGGAAATCCCAGATTCAATCCACAACTCCTCCACCATTACAGCTGCAGTAGTACAGCCTTAACTGCCTTCAAGCTGGGAAAAGAACAGAGAGACTAGTCATTACACTGGCACCTCCAGTACAGTGCAGCCAGCATACATAGAGGAGTCCAGTCTCTCTTCCCTGGGAGCCCCCGTGCCCCCTTTTCACCAGGTAGATCCCGTGGCTCAGGACTGCAGAACAGCCACCCCAACCATTGCTGAGCATATCCCCTGGTAGTGACTCTGAGTTTCTTTGGGTAGGAGCTCCCAGAACCAACTGACAGCCCCTCTGCCACGGCCACAGTAGTGGTTCTGTCCCATCTGACCTCAGTCTGGAGAAGAAACAAAGAGCTTGAGGCCTTCACCTGGGCTTACAGCACATCTCAGCCAAAATATGGAGAACAACCCTGTCTCTCTTCCCTGTGAGCCCTAGACACCCTTCTCTTTGACAATCAGAGCCCCTAGCTCAGGCTCAGGCCAGCAGCAAAGCTACCCCTACTCACTGGCTGAATACTCCCAGTAGCAATGGCTCTGCCTTTCTCATAGGTGGAGCTCCCACAGAAGACGAAAATCCCCTTTGCCATTGCCTCTCCAGTGAAACTGGCCATGCTGCCCTTGGACTAAGGAAAGAGCAAAGAGTTTGAGTGCCTCATCCATACCTCAAGCAAGCTGTAGTTGCCCTAAGGAGAGGCCAGGCTGTCTCCCACATATCTTACACACTCTACTGCTTATTACCAGGAGGGGACCCCCAGTTTGGGCCTATAGTGCAGCCACCCCATTCTGAGCCAATCACACTGATTGACTGAAGCTTTACATCTCTCTGGGTCGGACCCCCAGGAACAAGTGGAGTAGCAATGACCACAACTACTGCTAAGCTCCCTTTCCCTGCTGCCTCCAAGCTGGGGAGGAAAAATGAAGTCTGAGATTATTCCAGGGCTTGGGTGTGCAGCCCAAAACTGCTAAGCTGAGATCTGTAACCAGCACTCAAATGGGAGAGGAGACTACATTTTCAGAGTATTAAGAGAGAATGTAGCTGCAACCAACAGAAGAAAAAAAGAAAAGAAAAAAGAAAAACAGGAGTCACATAACAGAACCAGCACTTACTTACTAACTAACCATTATGCCTAAGCACCACCTACTGGATCACACACCAAAACTTAAAACACCAAAATTACTTTCTAAGCATACCTTCCTTTGAAACCAAAGACAAGAATTCAGTTACTGATAAAGGCCATGTACAATGCCTCAACCATCTGAAAACTCCAAGAAAAGGAGTCTACTGACTACTCAATTTACACTGCAGTTAAAGAAACACCCACAAGTGCAGGTGAGAAAAATACCAACACAATAACTGGCAACTCAAAATGCCAAAGTGTTTCCTTTCCTCAAAATGACTACAGTAGTTCCCCAGCAAGGGTTCTCAACTGAGCTGAGATGGCTGAAATATCAGAAGTAGAGTTCAGAATATGGATAGAAATGAAGATCATTGAGATTCAGGAGAACATGAAAATTCAATCCAAGGAAGAAAAGGATCACAAAAAATGATGGAGCATCTTATAGAAAAAACAGTTAGTATTAAAAAAGAACCAAAGTAGTCTGATAGAGCTAAGAACACATTATAAGAATTTCATAATGCAATTGCAAGTATGAACAACAGACTAGACAAAGCTGCAGAAATAAACTCAGAGCTTGAAGACAAGCTCTCTGAAATAGGACAAACAGAAATAAAAATGAAAAAAATAATGAAAAGGAACAAACAAAACCTCTGATAAATATGGGATTATATAATGAGATAAAAATCTGTGACTTATTGGAGTATGTACTTGAAAGAGATGGGGAGAAAGCAGGCAACTTAGAAAACATATTTCAGGATATTGTCCATAAAAACATTCACAAACTCGCTAGGGAGGCCAACATTCAAATTCAGGAAATGCAGAGAGCCCCTACAAGATACTGCAAAAGAAGACCATCGCCAAGACATCTAATCATCAGGCATTCCAAGGACAAAATAAAAGAAAAAATATTAGATGCAGTTACAAACAGCAGGTCACCTACAAAGAGAACCCCATCAGGCTAACAGCAGATCTTTCAGCAGAAATTCTATAAGCCAGAAAAGACGAGAGACCTGTACTCAACATTCTTAAAGAAAAATCTTAAACAAGAAATTTCATATTCGGCCAAATAAACTTGGTAGGTGAAGGAGAAATAAACTCCTTATTAGATATCCATACAATAATAGTTGGAGGCTTCAAAACTCCATTGAAAGTATTAGACAGAGCCAAGCAGAAAATTAACAAAGGTACTCAGGACCTGAACTCAACACTTGACCACATGGATCTAACAGACATCTGCAGAACTCTTCATCCTAAAACAACAAATTGTACATTATTCTCATCACCACATAGCACACACACCAAAACTGACCACATAATCAGACATAAAATTATCCTCATAAAATTTTTAAAAAATGAAATCATACCAATCACACTCTTAGACCACAGCACAATAAAAATGGAATTCAATACAAAAAAAAATTGCTCAAAACCACACAATTACATGGGAATTAATCAGCCTCCTCCTGGTTGACTTTTGGGTAAATAATGAAATTGAGGCAGAAATCAACTTTTTTGAAACTAATGAGAACAAAGAGACAAAATAGTTGAATCTCTGGGAAACAGCTATGTCAGTGTTAAAGGGAAATGTATAGCAAGAAACACCCACATCAGAAAGTTGGAAAGATCTCAGATTAACAACCTAATGTCACAACTGGAAGAAGTAAAGAAGCAAAAGCAAATCAACCCCAGAACTACAAAAAGGCAAGAAACAACCAAAATAAGGCTGAACTGAAGGAGACTGAGGCTTAAAAATCCATACAAAATCAACAAAACCAAGAGTTGATTTTTAGAAAAATAAATTGTAAGACTGACCACTAGTTAGACTAATCAAGAAGAAAAGAGAGAAGATAAAAATAAACAAAATTTGAAAGAACGAAGCCATTACCACTGACCCCACAGAAATACCAATAACCATCAGAGACTAACATGAATATTTCTATGCAAAAAAACTAGAAAATCTAGAAGAAATGGGTAAATTCCTGGACACATACACCCTTCAAAATCTGAAACAGGAAAACACTGAATCCCTGAATAGGCCAATATAAAGCTCTGAAATTAAAAAAGTAATAAATGTACTACCAACCAAAAAAGGCCTAGAACTAGATGGATTCACAGTCAAGTTACGTAAGGTATACAAAGAAAAGCTGGTACCATTCCTACTGAAACTATTCTTAAAAAAAATGAGGAGGGACCCCCCCCCCCCAACTCATTCTATGAGGCCAGCATCATCTCAATATCAATACTGGACAGAGACACACACAAAAATGAAAACTTAAGGCCAATATTCTTGATAAACATAGATGCAAAAATTCTCAACAAAATATTAGGAAATCAAATCCAGCAGCACATCAAAAAGCTAATCCACCATGATCCAGTAATCTTTATCCCTGGGACGCAATGTTGGTTCAACATACAAAAATCACTAAATTTAATTCATTACAAAAACAGTGCTGAAGAAAAATACATATGATTTTCTCAGTAGACACAGAAATGGCTTTCAATAAAATTCAACATCGCTTTATGTAAGAAAAACTATCAACAAACTATGCATTAAAGGAACATACTTTAAAATAATAAGAGCTATCTATGACAAACTCACAGCCAACATCATACTGAGTGAGCAAAAGCTGAAAGCATTCTGATTTATAACCAGCACAAGACAAGGATACCCTCTTTCACCATTTCTATTCCACATAGTATGAAAGTCCTAACCAGGCAATCAGGCAAAAAAATAAATAAATAAATAAAAAATAAATAAATAAATAAATAAATAAATGACATCCAAATAGGATGAGAGGAAGTCAAACTATCCCTTTTTGCAGATGACATGATTCTATGTCTTAAAACATAGTCTCTGCATGAAACCTCTTAGATATGATAAACAATTTCAGCAACATTTAAAGATACAAAATAAACATATAGAAATCAGTAGCATTCCTGTACTCCAACAATATCCAAGCCGAGAACCAAATCAGGCATGCAATCCCATTCACAATTGCCACAAATTAGATAAAATATCTAGTAATACAGCTAACCAGGGAGGTGAAAGATCTCTACAATAAAAATTACAAACCACTGCTCAAAGAAATCAGAGATAACACAAATAATTTTTTAAAAATTATGCTCATGGATAGGAAGAATTCATATCTTTAAAATGACCATACTGCCAAAACCAACTTACAGATTCAAAGTTATTCTTATGAAACTACCAATGACATTCTTCACAAAATTAGAAAACACTATTTTAAAATTCATATGAAACAAAAAAGAAGCCTGCATAGCCAAATCAATCTTTAGCAGAAAGAACAAAGGTGAAGGCATTATGTTACCCAAATTCAAGCTATACTACAGGGTTGAAGTAACCAAAACAGAATGGTACTGGTAAAAAAATAAAAACAAACAAACAAAAAAACAGACACGTAGAACAATGGAACAGAACAGATAGCACAGCAATAATGCCACACACCTACAACAATCTCATCTTTGACAAAGGTGACAAAAACATGCAATGGGGAAAGGGTTCTCTTCAATAAATAGTGCTGAGATAACTGGCTAGCCGTATGCAGAAGATTGAAACTGGATCCCTTCCTTACACTATACACAAAAATCAACTCAAGATGGATAAAAAAGTTAAATGTAACAGCTAAAACTATAAAATCCACATAACATAACCAAGGAAATACCATTCTGGAAATAGAAAGTGGCAAAGATTTCATTACAAAGACACCAAAAGCCATTACAAGAAAAGCAAAATCGATAAATGTGATTGTAGAGGACCACATGCTCGCAAACGAGATGTTCCCGATAGTTATGCTCTTGCAAACAAAGCATGACGTCTCTTCTCTGCAAACAGGAGGAACAAAGGAGTCAGCTGTAAACAGGAGACTCTGGGAACTGGTTAATGTTTAAACATCTTAAAAAATTGGAAAGTTAGGGAAAGGTCAGAAAAACAACTCATGACATAAAAACAACTTGTGTTATAAAAACAACTCGTGTCTTGTGATGTGGTAAAATTCCACAAGCATGTATAAAATAAAGCAGAGTGTGCTGCTCGGGGCGGCCGCCATGTTTGTCTTGTCTTGTGTTGTCTTGTGTGTTCATTCCTTTGTTTAGGAAACACGCGGACCCCAACATATGATCTAATTAAACTAATGAGCTTCTGCACAGCAAACGAAACTATCAACAGAGTCAACAGACAACCTACAGAATGGGAGAAAATTTTGCAAACTCTCATCTGACAAAGGTCTAATATCCAGTATCTAGAAGGAACTTAAATTTACAAGCAAAAAAACCAAAAACAACACACACACACAAAAAAAAAAACATTAAAAAGTGGGCAAAGGACATAAATAGACACTTTTCAAAAGAAGACATACATGTGGCCAAGGAGCATATGAACAAAAGCTCAGTATCACTGATCATTAGAGAAATACAAATCAAAACCACAATGAGATACCATCTCACCGAGTCAGAATGGCTAATCATTAAAAAGACAAAATACAACAGATGCCGGCAAGGTTGCAGAGAAAAGGGATCAGTTTTACCCTGCTGTTGGGAGTGTAGATTAGTTTAATTATTGTGGAAAAGAGTGTGGTGATTCCTCAAAGACCTAAAAACAGACCTATCATTTTACCCATCAAACCCATTACTGGCTATATACCCAAAGGAATATAATAAATTGTTCTAAAATAAAGACATATGCACGTGTGTGTTCATTGAAGCACTATTCCCAATATCAATGACATTTAATCAACCTAAATGCACATCAACGGTAGACCGGACAGAAAAATGTGTTACCTATAGGCCAAAGAATACTATGCAGCCATACAAAGAATGATATAATTTTCTTTTCAGTAACATGGGTGAAACTGGAGACCATTATTCTTAGCAAACTAATGCAGAAATGGAAAACCAAATACCACATGTTCTCTCATATATAGGAGCTAAATGATGAGAACACATAGAAACCAAGAGGCTAACAACTGACACCAGAGCCTACTTGAGGGTGGAGTGTGGGAGGAGGGAGAGCATCAGAAAAAAATATCTATCAGGTACTAGGCTTAGTATTTCGGTGATAAAATAATCAATACACCAAACCCCCATGACATGTGTTCACCTATATAACCTGCAAATGTACCCCTGAACCTAAAATAAAAGTGAAAAGAATACAAATAAGCATAAATAGATGAATAAATAAACATGTAGGTATGTATGTACAAGTCCCATACAAGGAATTCCTCTTAAGGCAATAGCTGCTGTCTGCCTTTGGCAGCCAGCATACTCTCAGAGTATGCTTTCAGTTTAAAATAGGCTTCTCTACCTACTCTTACTTTACATTTGCTCTCAAATTATTCTGTGCAGTTAAATCAAGAACTTGAACTGGCCCACTGACAACAACAGCAATGATGAATAGTAAATTAGTGTTTGTTTTACTTGCAGTATGAATCAGACAATAATGCTTTCCTTAGACATAATCATTGCATCATTCATCATTCACAATGGAAATAATGTTTCATGAAGTTGTGTTTTGTTGTGGTTAAAGCTCGTATTATCATTTTGTGAATCCAAATATTCTATATTTTACTTTTCTTATTTTATTTCTCCTTGATTCTCTTACATACTGTTCTCTTTAAAAATTATTAACTAATATTTATGATTGTGTAATCCTATGGAACCCAAGAGATTTTCCTCATTATATTACTTATTTATCTTTTCTTCCTTTTCCTTTGTGGAAAATGATCTGAAACAATTGTTTATCTTTTATGATTAACTTACCAAATATTTTTGCCACTGAACCAGCTTTTCTGTTGTTGTTATTGTTTAAAAGTGGGCACGTGGATTTTTCTTAAAAATAATTTTATGACTTAACCCTCTAACAAATATTTTCATTTTAAGTGGATGCCCTTTCTAATATATATATAAATTTTAAAGATCAGCATCTTTGCAAAATTCCTTTTTGTTTAACATACATTTTCCCTTACAAGTTCAATTTTGTATTTTTGTCTTTCTTTATTTTATTCCTTTTTTTTTTTTTTATTCTATGTATTGTCGTCAGGACCAGATAACCTGCTGTCTTCTACCCTCTTAAAAAAAAGCAATTAGTTGGCCGAGTGCAGTGGCTCATGCCTCTAATCTCAGCATTTTGGGAGGCCAAGGCAGGCGGATCATGAGGTCAGGAGATCAAGACCATCCTGGCTAACATGGTGAAACCTTGTCTCTACTAAAAAAAATACGAAAAATTAGCCGGGCGTGGTGGCAGGTACCTGTAGTCCCAGCTACTCGGGAGGCTGAGGCAGAAAAATGGCGTGAACCCGGGAAGCAGAGCTTTCAGTGAGCCCAGATCGTGCCACCGCACTCCAGCCTGGGCGACAGAGCAAGATTCCATCTTAAAAAAAAAAAAAAAAAAAAAAAAAGCAATTAGTTCTGATTTAGTGTTTTCATTCTTCTTTATAATTATAATCTGCATTGTTTTTCTTATTTATTATTTTCTAACTCGCATGTAAAGTCACTACATATAACTGTTGTTTCCTTATAGATTCAGTTATGTCCAAAGCTATCACTTTTCTACATTTTTTTTTTTTGCAATTTTAGTGTGAAATCAAATGTTCCAGCTCTTCTGTGAATCCCCACATTTCTAAATCTCTGAGATTTGAGCCCTTTGAAATATATTCTGATTTGATCCTTTCTTTTAGCAGGTTATGTGATATGTTCCTTTTTTCTTTTCCAATATCTTTGCTTGACATTAGCCTTAATAAAATATTTATTTACTGGGCATCTCCAAATTTTCTTTCTTTATTTGTTAATATATTTGCTTTTGTAATTTTGACCCCATATTTTTACAAAGGGGATGTAAGATGGCTTACATAAATACATGCAATTCACACATCATTCATTTGCAAGCTCTCACAACCTCTAGGAGAAAAGATTAAAACTGCCTTTCTGCTACATACTGTACTAATGTTGGGACATCTGAATATTGTAACGGTATGAACCAGAATTTATTATAACATTAAGAACAGAAAAGACAGAGGGAGGAAGAGCAATCAAAATGGCTTAATTTACTTTATTCTATATTATTTTAATAGGGATAGTTTACAAATTATCAATTTAAAAATATATTTCATTTAAAAAAAAAATTTGCCTGGAAGTTTTCAGTAAGTTATCTTTTGGTCAAATTATTCTCTTGAGACTATTTTTGGGCACCCATCAAACTTACTTAACCAAAAGTTTCTATGCTTATCTTAATCTTAGAGCTGTACATTGAATATTAAAACTATACTCTTGCCTGAAACCTTTATTACATTCTTAAAATGCATGTTTATCTTTTTCTTCTTCACATACTGAAATAAAATAAACAACAAAAATGATAGCAATAATTTGCCAAAAGTGTATAAATACAGAAAATATGATCTATTCAGATAGATGTCTTGTGCTTTTTTAAAATTTTGAAACAAGCTGAAGCTTAAAGAAAATTTGCAAGTACAGTACAAATAACTTTTTCCATAATCTATTTGAGAGTGAATTGCTGACTGATGATACCCTATGAACCCCAGCTCTTGTTTTGTGCATATTTCCTACCAACAAGGACAATCAATCACAGTACAACTGTCAACATTGGGAAATTTTCCTAAGCACAATACCATCAGCTAATCATCAGACCCCATTGAAGTTGTGTCAAATGTCCAAATAACACCCTTTATAGTGAAAGAATTTGTTTCAGAATATACACATTGACTTTATTTATCATATTTCCTTATTCTCCTTCTTTGGTTTTCGTGATCCTGGCACTTTGGCAAAGTACAGACAAGTTACATTGTAGTTTGTCTCTCGATTTGGGTTTATTTGATCGTTTCTTATAATTTGATTCAGGCCATGCATCTTTTGTATCATTATCCTGGGAGAAATATTGTGTTCTTCCTACTGTGACCAATGAGGTGGCATGCCATTTTAATTTGTTTGATCACTAATGATGTTCATTTTGATCATTTAAGAGAGTGTTCACAAGACTTCTCCACTGTAAACTTTGTGTTTTTCCCTCTTTGCAATCATAAATTATTTTAATAATTTAATTGATGTAAATATCCCATTCTTTATCTAATGTTTGATTTATTTTTTAAAATGTATATACTTATGGTTTCATAATTTTGTAATTTATTTAGTGGGTTATAATATGCTACAATAGTTATTTATTTTAATGCTCAAATTGTCTGATTCAGCAGTAAGAGACCCTTTAAAGTGCCTCCAATATGCTTTTGATACATCCCCATCATTTCTTTAGCATGTTCTTCTTTACCAGAATCAGAATATGTATGAGGATTTTCTTGTGCTCTCCATGTCCCAGATCTAGAATTATCCTTGTTCCAAGAAATTCTGGTTCTTTTTAGCGGAAAATGGTGTTTAGAAACTGGTATCTGGATGCTAACTCAATCCCAAACCTCGACACCACAGGGTTCAGTCTAATATTATCTCTTTTCTTATTTCTAATTCTCTTTTTCAGCAAGGAGGAATAAGGTTCATGTAAATATATTTACTTACCTAGTTACCCCTCCTCTGTGTAACCAATCCACTATGGATACCACTGTCATCTTTCTCACTAACTAATTGCTCTATTAATACTCCTGTCAATTTTTTGGCTCTTGAAGCAAGTATGAGGATAAACTCAAATATCTTGTTTTTAAATTCCCGTGCTGACTCATTTTTAATAGCTTTTTACACAGAAACTTTTAAAATATTCTTAATATCTGAAGAAATCACACTTTCTGTTTTCTGCTTGTTCATATTTTTTCTCTCTAAGAAAATTTAGTTTATCATACTAGCTGAAATATTTATTAGCTATACTTCTATTATATGAAAATTATATTATTCAGAACTCACAGGATCCTTTCTTGAAAAATAACTTGGGACTTTTCCAGTCCATAGCATTTTGTATGTGTTCATGTAACATATTTGTAGCAAATTTTTCCTGCTTTTGCACTGGGATATTTTCGTATGCTTTTGTTGATATTATATATTCCAAGTGTTATCTATTCTAATGGAAACATGAGGTTTCTCAATTTTTAAGATCATCTTATGTATGGAACACTCTTTGATTTAGTTTTTTCTGGACTATGGCACTTGGTGCTTACTATTTCTAAAAGTAACCATGCCTCTAGGTTAAATAGGGGAAACATAATTCAGGGAATTTTCCAGAGATTATTTATCAATTACAAAGGGGAGGAAGAGATTCCATTACAGTGGGAGAAATATAACAGACACCACTGCAATCAAGTGGTAAAAGTTAATCAGTATTAAAACCAGTATTACAACAAATTGACATGACTTCTCTGAGGTTCTGGCTAAAAACACACAAGCTCACTCTAATCATGAGGAAACAATCAGACAAACCAAAAGTGAGAGCAATTTACAAAACAGCTCTGAATTTCTTAAAAATGTTAATGCCATGAGAAAAAGAGTTTGGGGAAGTCTTCTAAATTAATAGAGACAAAAGAGAGCATAAAAACTAAATGCAATGCTCAATCCTGAATTAATTCATGAATTTAAAAAATCATATTTTAAAGATATTATTGGGAAAATCAGTGAAATTTTTGTAAACTGTTGAGTCGTCAATACCTTATACTATGTTTACATTTTCTTTATTTGAAATTGTATAATAGTTATGTAAAACAATATCCTTGCTCTTAGAAGACAGATGCACAGATGCTAGCAGTATTAGGGATAAAGAGTCACGAAAGTTGCAAATTACTCTCAATAGCTTGAGAAAAAAATAATTATATATAATATATTAATTATATATACTTTCATACATAATATATTAATTGTATATACTTATATATATTTATGTATTTAAGCCCACACAGAGTCACAAATACATGCATGCACAAATATACAAACGAAAAAGAAAGAAATCAAGCAAAATGGTGAAACTAGGTGAAAGATGTACACTTCTTACATTTTTTCTGTAACTTAAAAATGTATTAAATAAAAAGTAAAAAAAAAAAAAAAAGAAAAAATATATTCTGTTTTATTCAAAAACCCTGTAAAAATCTATTTTTATTTCTGTCTTTAATCACCTTTATCTGTTGGTGGGAATGACAGTATAATTACTGTGGAGAACGGTGTGGAGGTTAAGCAGAAAACTAAAAATAGAGCTGCCATAAAATCTAGCAATCCCACCCCTAGGTATGTACTCAAAAGAAAGGAAATCAGTATATTGAGGAGATATCTGGACTCTCATGTTTATTCCAGCACTATTCACAATAGCCAAGATTTGGAAGCAACCTGTATCTATCAACAGATGAATGCATCAAGAAAATGTGTTATGTATACACAATGAAGTGCTATTCAGCCATTACAAAAAAATGAGATCCTGTCATTTGCAATAGCATGGATGGAACTGGAGGTCATTATGCTAAGTGAAATAAGCCAGGCACAGAAAGACAAATATTACATGTTTTCACTTCTTTGTGAGATCTAAAACTCAAAACAATTGGACTCACGGAGATAGAGAGTAGAAAGATGACTGCTAGAAGCTATGAAGGGTAGTGGGAGTGTGGAGGGTAAATGGGAATGATTAATGGATACAAAATTAGTTAGAAATAATAAATAAGTCCTAGTATTTGGTAGCATAACAGGGTGAATATAGTAAAAAATTAATTGTACATTTTAAAATAACTAAGAGTATAATTAGATTTTTTGTAATACAAAGGATAAATGCTTGAGTTGATGAATATCCCATTTTTTCTGGTGTAATTATTATGCACTGTATGTCTGTATCATGTCTCATGTATTCCATAAACACATATACCTACTATGTATCCACAAAAATTAAAATAAACACATAAATAAAATACTATCTTATATCCACCCTCAATTTTATAAGTTACACCTGAAATTTCTTTCTTCTTCTCCTTTCTTTGATCCATGTGTTTAATAGCTAGTTATAATTCTCTGAATAATTTTTACATGCCTAATGACATACACTACTTTTTTGCTTCCATTTCACAATCTTTACATGTTTTAAGCTATAAGATGCATAACTAACAACTAAACTGAAAATCATATAAACATAAATATACATTGGAGCAACATTTCAGAAAAGATGCATTGTTAATATTTTTAATTAAAAAAATCAAAAATATAAACCTATAATCACATTACATTAAGAAACTGTAATGACTAAATTTCCTCTTTCCTATCCCCAGAATATGAGTTAGTTTTAAAAGTAAATACGGATTTGAAAAAAAAAAACATGCTTTGAAAGATGAATTAGAATAAATAGAGAAAACAGTGACAATTTTCTCATTACAGGTAATAAACTTGATATTTTTTGTTTTTTAGTCTATGTACTATTTGAAGATCTGAAGATTATATTAGTCATCTTGGCAGATATTAAATGAATAACACAAATACTAGCTTCTTAGTTCAGCTTTGTTTCTTTAAGGAAAACAACGTTCTTAGACATCTTCATCTTTTATAAAAAAAATTTGTGCGTTTGTGTGCATGTTTGTTAAGAGGATGAGGCTAACTCTCTAAAGAAAATCTTTCAGACTTCCTTATATACTTTCTTCTATTTAGCTTTTAAAACAGATTTGCACATTTAATTTATCTGCTATTTTATCTAAGTATGTTAATTTATATTTTATGTAAATGATAGTTTTTTTCATTTTATTATTATTCATTTTATTTTGTATGTCATTTCAGAGGTCAGTCTTATTTGGAAAAAATACATTACTAATATTTAGTAATTCTAATTCAGCTTTTGAGGCTTTTAGCAATCATTTCTAATTTGGAGCTATTCTTTGTGTACTATGACTATTCAGTGACTATTGAGCACCCCAAAATTACAGTGTTATGTGGTATGAAAGTTATAGAAAAAAGAAGATATGAAGCTTCAAAGAATTTGCCCTCCATTTATCCAAGTATCCTCCGGGATAAAACAATTTAGCTACACAATATAGACCAGACATTTTAGTGTACTATTAATATATGTTCATTATAAAAATTTAATACAGAAAAATATAATGAAGAAAACAAAATCCCCCTAACTTCTACCAGCTAAAGTAACTACTAAAACCACTTTGGAGAATATAGTTCTAAATATCAATTGATACTAATCTCTCTCTTTCTCTGTCCCTATCTATCTATATATTTTCTTCCTCTACAGAGATATCCAAGTGCGATTTTATATTAATAGCTTCACACTACACAAACTATTACGCATTTTGCAATTAAGCATTAAATCGTTTTTGGTATATAACTTAGATATCAGTA
>NC_045445.1:62883919-62913855 GCF_002776525.5 Piliocolobus tephrosceles | reverse complement strand
CAATAATTGCCAATAGCTGCTTAGGCTCTTATCTTTTTTGCTATTATTTTTTGCTGTGACCATTTTTTGCACATAGATATTTTCATATTTGATCAATGATCACTAATATAAATTCCTTGAAGAGTATTGCTTGGTCAAATCTAACCCAATTTTAAGTACTATTATACTAAAATGTTTTGGGGTATATAAATTTACACTTCCATTTCTTGACCAACACTAATTATTTCTATTTTTCTTTAGTCTTTGACAGCATGTCATGCCATTTTACATTTCTATTATTCACATTCTCATTTCCAAAGCCCTTTTAATGTCAAAGTATTTTTTGATAACTGGCTGATTAACATGGCCAGTTATGTTGTTTTTTCCTTTGATATATTCTCAATCATATTTGCTAAATTATTCTCTTTCTGACTGGTAAGATTTATTTACACATCTTTTAATGTATTATAGACCATATTTGTATTAATATTTTTGAGATTTTATGTGGCTTATTTTCTCTTTTTTTGCTTTCATCATCAAGGTATTTTTTACACAGAATTAAAATAAAATAGGATGAGAAGATGTCATTCTACTATGTGTTGTGGAATAGTTTAAATAGCAGAGACAGTATCTATTCCTTAATAATTTTAAGAATAGCCTTATGTTAACATCTGGGTCTACCCTGTATTTGTGGGGTGAAATGACATATTGTCAATGTGTTTATTCTTTTCAATTTAGTTTATTTTTTTCTCTTTTTTGCTCTAAGTGGTTTAATTCATTAATTTGCAGTGTTCTTTGAATGAAGAATTTAAATTTCCAGTATTTCTGTATTTATACATTGTTCTCTTTTTTTTATTTGTATCTAAGGACAGTAATAAATTATATGTTGTGTATTTTGATAAAGGATTTCTCTCATTTATAATTTTATTTTCTATTTTCTAATTCATTAATTTCTTCCTACTTCTCTCCTTAATTGTGAGTTTATTTTTTAAAAGTTCTTGTATTAGTTTCATCATGCATTTATTCTGTTTTGGGGGGGAATATGATTTATAAAGTTATGAATTTAATCTTATGATAGCTTTAGCCTATTCCCATAAATATTGTTAAATACTGTTTTAATTTTATCATTATCTACATCTAGAATCTTTACTAAGGAACATTTCAAGTCCCAAAACTGATTGGCAAAAGCTATATGAGGTACTATGTTAAAAATAGTAGGGGTAAGGCCGGGCACAGTGGCTCCCGCTTGTAATCCCAGCAGTTTGGGAGGCTGAGGCGGGCGGATCACCTAAAGTCAGCAGTTTGAGACCAGCCTGGCCAACATGATGAAACCTCGTCTCTACTAAAAATACAAAAATTAGCCGGGCATGGTTGCGGGCGCCTGTAATTGCAGCTACTTGGGAGGCTGAGGCAGGAGAATCGCTTGCACCCGGGATCTGGAGTTTGTAGTGAGCTGAGATGGCACCACTGCACTGCACTCCAGCCTGGGTGACAGAGCGAGACTCTCTCTCTCAAAAAAAAAAAAAAGAGAAGTAGGGGTTTAGTGAAACATAGCACTATGTCTTTCATGAAAGTGGAAGTGATGTATTACCGGTATCAGATTTGTAAGAGATGTGCTATCCCCATGTTGATATTCTTCATTCACAGTTTTGATGTCATTCTTAATCTAATTATTAAAATAAAGTTGATTTTTGTGATAGATTATTTTCAGACTCAGTTCATGACCTTTGCCTCACACACTCTTTCCTGCCCCAGTGATTGTGGACATTTTTTCTCAAGTTTTAAACAATTTTTTTCTTTTCTTTCTTACCTTTCCTTTTCCCTCCCTCCCTCCCTCCCTCCCTTCCTTGCTTCCTTCCTTCCTTCCTTCTTTGCTTCCTTCCTTCCCTCCTTTTCTCCCTCATTCTCTCCTAATATCCCTCTATACTTCCTTCTTTTCTTTCCTTCATAAAGTGGTATGACATAGGTCTTGATCAATGAGGAACAATATTGATTCAAACAGAAATGATACTGGCTGCAAATAGTTGATACTGGTTGACCAATGCACACAGGCTTAAATATATGGTTATTTTTGCTCCTCACATCATTTCTTCATTCATTTACACTTCATTTGTCCGGGATGTGTGTAAAAGTTTCTTTAAACTGTTTTTTTGTTTATTGCCTTACACATCTGTATATTTATGTTTCTTTTGGGTTCTGGAAAATTCGCAACCAGTATTGCTTTTAATATTTCTTCTCCAATTTTTTCTATTATACTGTTACTCTCTTTAGATTTACAGTCATGGGCCACATAACACCGTTTCAGCCAATGATAGACCTCACATAGAAAGGTGGTCCTATAAAATCATAATACCATATTTTTAGTGTAACTTTTATATGTTTAGATATGTTTACAAACATAAATACTTCTTACTATTGTTTTACAATTGCCTACAGTATTCAGTAGAGTAACACACTGTTCAGGTCTGTAGTCTAGGACAATAGGCTATACCATATAGGCTAGTTATACACTAGACTATAACATCTAGGTTTATGTAAGTACACTTTATAATGTTTGCACAATGACGAAATCTCCTAATGGTGCATTTCTCAGAATGTATCCCTATCATTAAATGACACATAATTGTACATTAGACACTTTCTCATTACCATCATTGCTTTTAACCTGGCATTCTTACATTCTATTTCCATATATATATAAATCTTTTTTTTTTTTTTTTTTTTTTGAGATGGAGTTTTGCTCTTGTTGCCCAGGCTGGAGTGCAATGGTGTGATATCCACTCACCGCAACCTCTGCCTCCCTGATTCAAGCCATTCTCCTGCCTCAGTCTCCCAAGTAGCTGGGATTCAGGCATGCACCAACATGCCCAGCTAATTTTGTATTTTTAGTAGAGATGGGGTTTCTCCATATTGTCAGGCTGGTCTCTAACTTCTGACCTCAGGTGATTTGCCCGCCTTGGCCTCCCAAAGTGCTGGGATTACAGGTGTGAGTCACTGTGCATGATCAAGATATATATCTTAAGTAAGATATATATATATATATATATATCCTTAGTACATTTAGTATGTTTAGTTGTGTATATATATATCTTTCAAGTTTACTGATTGTCTATTTCATCATCTCTGCTACTAATATTTAAACCATCAATTGATATTTTATTTTTTCCACAGAGATCTTATCCCAAACAGAATACTTTTCATTTCTAGAAATTCTATTGTTTTTCCAATTTTTCTGCCCTTGATGGTCTCTTTTTCCTTGTTTTTTTTTTTTTTTTATTTCATCATTCATTCATTTATTTTATTAGCTATTTCATACATAGCTAGGTTATGTACTGTATGTGATATTACTAAAATCTGAAGTTTTTGGTCATCTAAATATGTTTTTCTTTCTTTGTGTGGTTATTTCAGATAACTCTGTACTTCTTTGATTTATTTGTTTTTATTTGTCTTTTACCTTAATCTGTGGGAATCCTGAATGTCTAAAATGCACTAAAATTCTTTTGTTTGGGGTTTGTATTTGCTTCTGTCAAGAATTAGTAGGCACTACTAATGTGGAGCTTCTTTAGAACCAATTAAGGTATAGTAACTGAAGAGGAGAGTCTTATAATTTGTTTCTCATCTTGGTGGGAACCAAGATTTGGATTAAAGTGGAAACAATAATAGAGGCATTGATGTATGGGAACCCTAATTGTATTTTATTTTTATTTTTATTTATTTATTTTTTGAGATGGAGTTTCACTCTTCTTGCCCAGGTTGGAGTGCAATGGTGCAATCTTGGCTTACTACAACCACCGCCTCCTGGGTTCAAGTGATTCTTGTGCCTCAGCCTCCCAAGTAGCTGGGATTATAGGCACCCGCCACCACGCCCAGCTAATTTTTTTTTGTATTTTTTGTAGAGACAGGGTTTTGCCATGTAGGTCAGGCTGGTCTTGAACTCCTGACCTCAGGTGATCCACCCTCTGGGATTACAGGCATGCGCCACCATGCCTGGCCCTGTATTTTCTTATATAGTTCATACACTCCTACTCTAGTTTCAGGTGGTGCTTTCATGTCCCTCCTTGTAGAGATTTTTCTAATATATAAGGAGCTCAGAAATAAAGTACATACTAGTGATCATTCACCCAGGATGTACTTCGCTTTTAGTTGCAGAGACTTTTAGAATATCTTGCATTCCATGCTGCTTGAAAACTATTTGTTCTTTGATATAAACAGAACATTTAAAAAGGTCAGATGTGGAAATGTAGACCAAACCTTTCTTTCAAACATTAAAAATTACCAAAGTATTGCATGAATATTCTTATACCCATATGGCAAAATGCTGAATGTTAAAATATGCACACACAGAAAGATGTGACGATAATGTATTGGCTAAAGTGAAACTGATACTTTGTGATGGAGTCTAAAGCTCAAGCTTTCTTTAATATCTTTAATATTAAATATTCTCATTTCCAAAAATTATTTTAAAATAGCCAGTTGTCTATTCCATTATATAAGACATAAATAAAATTGTTGAATGATATTAATCTTTAGTGTGATTCTGGAGGAAATGGATTCCATAGAGTCTTTTTAGTTAATGAATCAGGAACAATCATCATACTCAAATATGATTTCCCAATTTTTAGATTTCTTTTCTTCCTTAGGAACACCAAATATTCTTGGGTTTGGTCATTTAATATAATCCCAAATGGTTTTTCTTGTCTCTATCTCCTTCAGTTCTTCTCTGATCTTAGTTATTTCTTGTCTTCTTCTAGATTTTTAATTTGTTTGTTCTTGCTTCTCCAGTTCTTTCAATTGTGATGTTAGAGTGTCAATTTTAGATCTTTCTCACTTTTTCCTGTGGGTATTTAGTGCTATAAATTTTTCTGTAAACACTGCTTTAGCTGTGTCCCAGAGATTCTGGCACATTGTGTCTTTGTTCTCATTGGTTTCAAATAATTTATTTATTTCTGCCTTAATTTCGTTATATACCCAGTAGTCATTCAGGAGCAGACTATTCAATTTCCATGTTGTTGTGCAGTTTGGAGTGAGTTTCTTAATCATGAATTCTAATTTGATTGCACTGTGGTCTGAGAGACTGTTTGTTATGATTTCCATTCTTTTGCATTTGCTGAGGAGTGTTTTACTTCTAATTATGATGTCAATTTTAGAATAAGTGTGATGTGGTGATTAGAAGAATGTTTATTCTGCTGATTTGGGGTACAGAGTTCTGCAGATGTCTGTTAGGTCCACTTGGTCCAGAGCTGAGTTCAAGTCCTGAATATCCTTGTTAATTTTCTGTCTAATATTAACAGTGGAGTGTTACAGCCTCCCACTATTATTGTGAGGGAGTCTAAGTCTCTTTGTAGGTCTCTAAGAACTTGCTTTATGAATCTGGGTGCTCCTGTATTGGGTGCATACATATTTAGGATATTTAGCTCTTCTTGTTGCATTGATCCCTTTACCATTATGTAATGTCCTTCTTTGTCTCTTTTGATCTTTGTTGGTTTAAAGTCTGTTTTATCGGAGACTAGATTTGTAACCCCTGCTTTTTTTTTTTCTTTCCATTTGCTTGGTAAATATTCCTCCATCCCTTTATTTTGGCCTATGTGTGTCTTTGCACGTGAGATGGTGCAAAGATGGTGTGCTCCTAAATACAGCACACCAGTGAGTCTTGACTCTTTATCCAGTTTGCCAGTCTGTATCTTAATTGGGGCAAGTAGCTTGTTTACATCTAAGGTTAATATTGTTATGTGTGAATTTGAACCTGTCATTATGATACTAGCTGGTTATTTTGCCTGTTAGTTGATGCAGTTTCTTCTTAGGGTCGATGATCTTTACAGTTTGATATGCTTTTGCAGTGGCTGGTACCAGTTTTTTCTTTCCATATTTAGTGCTTCCTTCAGGAGCTCTTGTAAGTCAGGCCTGGTGGTGACAAAATCTCTCAGCATTTGCTTGTCTATAAAGGAGTTTATTTCTCCTTCGCTTGTGAAGCTTAGTTTGGCTGGACATGAGATTCTGGGTTGAAAATTCTTTTCTTTAAGAATGTTGAATAATGGCCCCCACTCTATTCTGGCTTGTAAGATTTCTAATGAGAGATCCACTGTTAGTCTGATGGGCTTCCCTTTGTGGGTAACCTGACTTTTCTCTCTGGCTGCCCTTCACATTTTTTCCTTCATTTCAACCTTGCTGAATCTGACAATCACATGTTTTGGGGTTGCTTTTCTCGAGGAGTATCTTTGTTGTTTTCTCTGTATTTCCTGAATTTGAATGTTGGCCTGTCTTGGTTGGGGAAGTTCTCCTGGATAATATCCTTTAGAGTGTTTTCCAACTTGGTTCCATTCTCCCCATCACTTTCAGGTACACCAGTCAAAGATAGGTTTGATCTTTTCACATAGTCCCATATTTCTTAGAGGCTTTGTTCGTTCCTTTTCATTCTTTTTTCTCTACTCTTGTCTTTACACTTTATTTCATTAAGTTGATCTTCAATTTCTGATATCCTTTCTTGCACTTGATCAATTTGGCTATTGATACTTTGTATATGCTTCATGAAGTTCTCGTGCTGTGTTTTTCAATTCCATCAGTTATTTATGTTCTTCTCTAAACTCATGATTCTAGTCAGCAATTCCTCTAACATTTTATCAAGTTTCCTTGAATTAGGTTTGAACATGCTCCTTTAGCTTGGAGGAGTCTGTTGTTACCCACCGTCTGAGGCCTACTTCTGTCAATTTGTCAAATGATTCTCTGTCCGGTTTTGTTCCCTTGTTGGCAAGGAGTTGCCATCCTTTGAAGGAGAAGAAGCATTCTGATTTTTTGAATTTTCAGCCTCTTTATGCTGGCTTTTACTCATCTTCGTAGATTTATCTACCTTTGGTCTTTGATGTTGGTGACCTTTGGATGGGACTTTTGTGTGGATGTCTTATTCTTTATGTTGAGGCTGTTCCTTTCATTTCTTTCTGTTTGTTAATTTTCCCTTTACCAGTCAGGCCCCTCTGCTGCAGGTCTGCTGGAGTTTGCTGAAGGTCCACTCCAGGCACTATTTGCCTGGGTATCACTAGTGGTGGCTGCAGAACAGCAAAGATTTCTGCCTGTTCCTTCCTCTGGAAGCTTCATTCCGGAGGGGCATGCACCAGATGCCAGCTGGAGCTCTCCTGTATGAGGGGTCTGTCTATTCCAGCTGGAAGGTGTCCCCTAGTCAAGAGACTCAGTTGTCAGGGACCCACTTGAGGAGGCAGATTGCCCCTTAGCAGAGCTTGAGCGCTGTGTTGGGAGATCCGCTGCTCACTTCAGAGCCAGCAGACAGAAACGTTTAAGTCTGCTGAAGCTGCACCCACAGCTGCCCCTTCCCCTAGGTGCTCTGTCCCAGGGAGATGGGAGTTTTATCTGTAAGCCACTGACTAGGGCTGCTGCCTTTCTTTCAGAGATTCCCTGCCCAGAGAGGAGGAATCTAGAGAGGCACTCTGGCTATAGCAGCTTTGTCGAGCTGCAGTGGGCTATATTCAGTTTGAACTTCCAGGCCGCTTTGTTTACACTGTAAATGTAAACTACCTTCAGACTTCTCTGCTGGCAGCGAGAATTTCAAGCCAGTGGATCTTACCTTGCTGGGCTCCATGGGGGTGGGATGTGCTGAGCCAGACTACTTGGCTTCCTGGCTTCAGTCCCCTTTTCAGGGGAGTGAAGGATTCTGTCTCACTGACATTCCTGGTGCCACTAGGGTATGAAAATAAACTCCTACAGCTAGCTGAGTGTCTGTCCAAATGGCTGCCCAGTTTTGTGCTTGAAACTGAGGGCTCTGATGGTGTAGGCACTTAAGGGAATCTCCTGGTCCGCGGGCTGTGAAGACTGTGGGAAAAGCATAGTGTCCGGGCCAGAATGCACATTCCTCATGGCACAATCCCTCATGGCTTCCCTTGGCTAAGGTAGGGAGTTCCCCAACCCCTTGCACTTCCCCTGGTGAGGCAATGCCCCACGCTGCTTCTGCTCACCCTCCTTGGGCTGCACCCACTGTCTAATCAGTCCAAATGAGATGAGCTGTGTACCTCATTTGGAAATTCAGAAATCACCCTCTTCTGCATTGATCTTGCTGGAAACTGCAGACCAGAGGTATTCTTATTCAGCCATTTTGCCAGCCCAAAAAGATGTTTCTTATTAGTATTCATTTCAACTACCTGAATAAAGCCTCCAAATTTAATTTTAATAAGAGTTTTTGTGAAAATAATTTGGTAAGAAGCAGAAAATAGAGGGAACATGTTTTCAAACAAAATTTAGAAGTTTAATTTTTATTTAAATTTCCCTTTTAAATTGGCAAGTAATAATTGTACATATTCATGGAGTACATAGTGATATTTTGATACATATAATGTATACTGATCAGACCAGTATAATCAACATATCCATCAATTCAAATATGTATTATTTCTTTGTGTTGGAAATTTTCAATATTCTGCTTCTAGTTATTTGTTACTATCTAGTATATTTGTTAGTATAATATACTAAACATAGTATATTATTGTTAACATCCTATGTTAACAATAGAACACTACAGATTATTGCTCCTATCTCGCTATAATTTTGTTGCCTTTAACAAATCTCTATCTCTTTCTTTCCCACACCCTTCAACTCCTCTAGTATTCTCTGTTCTACTTTTTACTTCTGTGAAATCAACTTGTTTTTCTTAGCTTCCACATATGAGTGAGAACATGTGGTGTTTAACTTTCTGTTTCTGGCTTATGTCACCCAACATAACGTCCTCTAGTTCCACTCATTTTGCCACAAATGACAGGGTTTCAGTGTCTCTTATGGTTGAAGGGCTCTCCATTGTGTATATATACCACAGTTCCTTTATTTATTCATCTTTTGTCATACACCTATGTTGATTCCATATTTTGGTCATTGTGAACACAAATGAGGGTGCAGACGTCTTTTGATATAATGATTTCCTTTACTTTGGATCCATTCTTAGTAGTGGGATTGCTGAATCATGAGTTGGTTTTGCAGTGGCTTGATCTGGGCTCACTGCAACCTCCGCCTCCCGGGTTAAATCAATTCTCCTGCCTCAGTCTCCCAAGTTGTTGGTATTACAGGTGCCCACCACCATGCCCAGCTAATTTTTGTATTTTTAGTAGAGATGGGGTTTCTCCATATTGCCCAGGCTGCTCTCAAATTCCTGACCTCAAGTGATTCACCTGCTTCAGCCTCCCAAAATGCAGAAATTACAAGTGTGAGCCACTACCCCCAACCTATTTGTAGTTTTCTGAGCAACCTACAAAATGTTCTCCTTAGCACTACACCACTCCACATTCCCACCAACAGCGTATAACAGTTTCATTTTCTCTGCATCCTCAACAGCACTTGTTATCTTTTGTCTTTGTAATAATAGCCATCCTAACAGGAGTGAGATCATACCTCATTGTGCTCCTGACTTGCATCTTCCTGATGATTAGTGATGCTGAGAATCTTTTCATATATTTTCTAGCCTTTCATATATCTTCCTCTGGGAAACATCTGTTCAGATTATTTGTCCATTTTTTAATCAGACTCTTTGTTCTTTTGCTGTTGAGACATTTGAGTTCCTTGTATATTATCTTTTGGGGAATTACATTTAGGTCATTGATCTATGTTTGAGTTTATTTGTGTATAGAATGAGGAGGGAGTGTAGTTTCATTGTTCTGCATATAGATATCTAGTTTCCCGGGCACCATTTATTGAAGAGACTGTGCTTTCCCCAATGAGTATTCTTGGCAACTTTGTCAAAAATCAATTGGCTATCAATATTTGCATCAATGTTTGGATCCTCTATTTTGTTTCATTGGTTATATGTCTGTTTTTATGGCAGTCCCATGCTATTTTGGTTATTGTAGCTTTGTAGTATATGTTGATGTCTTTTAATATGATACCTCCAGCTTTCTTCAATTTGCTCAGGATTGCATTGGTTATGTGAGGTCTTTTGTGGTTCTATACAAAGTTTAGTAACTTTCTTTCTATTTCTGTGAAGAGCGTTAACTTGTACCTTGATAGAGATTACATTTAATCTGTAGATTGCATTGGATAGTATCTTCATTTTAAATACTAGTTCTTCCAATCTATAAGCACAGGATGTCTTTTTGTTTGTGTCCTCTTCAATTTCTTTCATTATTAATTTATAATTTTTCTTGCAGAGATCTTTCACCTACTTGGTAAAATTTATTCTTACAAGTGTTTTGTTTTGTTTGGTTTGGTTTTGTTTTAATAGCTATCATGAATGAGACTGTTTTCTTGATATCTTTTTTGGCTTGTTCATTTTTCAAGGACTTTTCTTGATTGAACACACTTATTTAAGCACTTAGATTTCTTCCTTATTTAAGTTTTAATAAAAACATATGCTCTTGAAAGCATGGAGAGCTTATCATACTACAAAGGTAGTTTTTAAATTTCTAAAAATATAATGCACAATTGATGCATATGAAATGTGATAAAATGTCACCAACATGCAACTAAACTTTTTAAAAGTATCAACGTTTTTGTCTTTAAAAAACTTAAGAAGTTATTTGTCTTAGTGAAAATGTACATACTCAGTGTTAGAAAGTTCATCTTTTTTTAGCCTATGTGTGCCTTTTTTTTTTTTTTTTTTACAGTTTTTGTTTTTACTGTTTTAAGATCAAAACTTCTTATTGTAAGGTCAATATTAATGTTAATTGTTGCATAAAAAACATTTTGTTATATTTATCAATAAACCACGATACTAGTTAGATGTTAGTTGCAATGACACTTCATGAAGAAATAAATACCGTTTTCTCTATAGCTCTGAAGCTCATATATTTCTACTAGTTTATAAATACTGATACTAATACTTTCTCTCTCTCCCATTTCTAAGAGATTTCTCCATGCACCCAAAACTTATTTTTGTGTGTGAAAAGTAGGTGGCTACATGGGTTGAAAAAAAAATCAGCTGAAACATAAAGAAAAGTTTTTGAACAATGTTTTTCATGCTCATAAAAGTGTGGCCAAGTATCAGAATCAGTTTTTCCACTTGGCATAAATATTTGCTATTCTTAATATTATGTGTGCTTACTTGTTATTGGACTTTCATATTCTTTAACATTTAAAAAATGGAGGTTACCTTTTTTTCTGCAATTTAGTTATGTTATTCTGAAAGAGAAAATGATTTTAATATGACAATAATTTGGGAACTCTTTTAGCAATTACTGGTAGTAAATAAAACTAATAATCATTGTTGTTCAGGAACTGAATTTGTTTACGATAACATTTTTTCAAGCTCAGCCCCAAGAAGCCATTTCACTTTTGCTTAGTGATTTACTAATAAGATACACATTATTACACACACCAATGTTCATATTATCTTAAAATGCTTTCAAATAGAATGGGAATTTTTGCGACAACAAAAAATTACACAAACAAGCATGTATGATTGTGTAAATAAAATGTTTCTACAAGTGAGGCACAAATTCAAATAAACTTATTTAGCCACTATTCTGGAGGAGTTGCTGTTTATTCCTTTATCTAATTTGGTTACCAAAATTTTTATTATGGCTTATCAAATGTGCCCAGTGCATCAAGTTCTGCTTATCATAAGGGTTACATTTAATCAGAACTATGGTCAGTCATAAAAGAACCTGTATTTATCAAATCAGTGCACAATATTCACAAGAAACCACGAATAATAAACAAATTAAAAAATACTGTTGAGGGATGGGTGGCAAGATGGCCGAACAGGAAAAGCTCCTGTCTGCAACTACCAGCAAGATCAATGCAGAAGGTGAGTGCTTTCTCCATTTCCAACTGAAGAACCTGATTCATCTCATTGGGACTGGTTAGACAGTGGCTGCAGCCCACAAAGGGTGAGCAAAAGCAGGGTGGGGTGTTGCCTCAGGTGGGAAGTGCAAGGGGTCGAGGAACTCCTCCCTCCCTTAGCCAAGGGAAGCTTCCTCACCATGCCTCGAGGAATGGTGCATTCTGGCCCAAACACTACACTTTTCCCATGGTCTTCACAACCTGCAGACAAGGAGATTCCCTCGGGTGCCTATACCACCAGGACCCTGGGTTTCAAGCACAAAACAGGGCAGCTGTTTTGGCAGACGCTGAGCTAGCTGCAGGAGATTTTTTTTTTAATATTCCAGTGTTGCCTGGAATGCCAGCGAGACAGTACTGTTCACTCCTCTGGAAAGGGGGCTGAAGCCAGATAAGATCCACTAGCTTGAAATTCTCGCTGCCAGCACAGCAGTCTGAAGTTGACCTGGGACATTTGAGCTTGGTGGATGGAGGGGCATCCACCATTAATGAGGGTTGAGTAGGTGGTTTTCCCCTCACAGTGTAACCAAAGCCTCCAAGCAGTTCAAACTGATTGGAACCCACTGCAGCTTGGCAAAGCTGCTGGAGCCAAACTGCCTCTCTAGATTCCTCCTCTCTGGGCAGGGCACCTCTGAAAGAAAGGCAGCAGCCACACTCAAAGACTTATAGACAAAACTTGAGCTTGGTGGAAGGATGGGCGACCCCCATTACTAAGACTTGAGTAGGCAGTTTCCCCCTCACAGTGTAAACAAAGCGGTTCAAACTGGGCAGAGCCCACTGCAGCTCTACAAAGCTGCTATAGTCACACTGCCTCTCTAGACTCCTCCTCTCTGGGCAGGACATCTCTGAAAGAAAGGCAGCAGCCCCAGTCAGGAACTTATATATAAAATTCACATCTCCCTGAGACAGAGCACATGGAGGAAGGGGTGGCTATGGGTGCTGTTTCGGCAGACTTAAACGTTCTTGCCTGCTGGTTCTGAAGAGAGCAACAGATCTTCCAGCACAGTGTGTGAGCTCTGCTAAGGAACAGACTGCCTCCTACAGTGGGTCCCTGACCCCCATGCCTCCTGACTGGGAGACACCTCCCAGCAGGGGTCAACAGACTCCTCATACAGGAGAGCTCTGGCTGGCATCTGGCAGGTGGCCCTCTGGGATGAAGCTTCCAGAAGAAAGAATAGGCAGCAATCTTTGCTATTCTGCAGCCACTGCTGGTGATACCCAGGCAAACAGGGTCTAGAGTGAAACTCCAGCAAACTCCAGCAGACCTGCAGCAGAGGGGCCTGAGTGTTAGAAAGAAAACTAACAAACAGAAAAGAATAGCAGCAACATCAGCAAAAATGACATCCACACAAAAACCCCTTTTGAAGGTTACCAACATCAAAGATCAAAGGTAGATAAATCCACGAAGATAAGGAAAAACCAGCACAAAAAGTCTGAAAATTCAAAAAACCAGAATGTCTCTTCTCCTTCCAAGAATCACAATTGCTCGCCAGCAAGGGAACAAAACTGGACAAAGAATGAGTCTGATGAATTGATAGAAGTAGGCTTTAGAAGGTGGGTAATAACAAACTCCTGCAAGCTAAAGGATCGTGTTCTAACCCAATGCAAGGAAGCTAAGAACCTGGAAAGAAAAAAATTAGAGGAATTCCTAACTAGAATAACCAGTTTAGGGAAGAACATAAATGACCTGATGAAGCCGAAAAACACAGTATGAGAACTTTGTGAAGCATACACAAGTATCAATAGCTGAATTGATGGAGTGGAAGAAAGGATATCAGAGACTGAAGATCAACTTAATGAAATAAAGCGTGAAGACAAGATTAGAGAAGAAAGAATGAAAAGGAACAAACATAACTTCCAAGAAATATGGGACTATGTGAAAAGATCAAACCTATCTTTGATTGGTGTACCTGATATTATTCAGGAGAACTTCCCCAACCTACTAAGACAGGCCAACATTCAAATTCAGGAAATACAGAGAACACCACAAAGGTACTCCTCAAGAAGAGCAACACCAAGACACATAATTGTCAGATTCAGCAAGTTTGAAATGAAGGAAAAAATGTTAAGGGAAGCCAGAAGGAAGGCCAGGTTACCCACAAAGGGAAGCTCATCAGACTAACAGCAGATCTCTCTGCAGAAACCTTACAAGCCAGAAGAGAATGGGGACCAATATTCAACATTCTTAAAGAAAGAATTTTCAACCTAGAATCTCATACCGAGCCAAACTAAGCTTCATAAATGAAGGAGAACTAAAATCCTTTGCAGACGAGCGGATGCTGAGACATTTTGTCACCACCAGGCCTGCCTTAAAAGAGCTCCTGAGGAAAGTACTAAATATAGACAGAAAAAATGGTACTAGCCACTGCAAAAACATATCAAATTATAAAGACCATTGACACTATGAAGAAGCAACCTCAACTAATGGGCAAAACAATCAGCTAGCAACATAATAACAGGATCAAATTCACACATAACAATATTAACTTTAAATGTAAGCAAGCTAAATGCCCCAATTAAAAGACACAGACTGGCAAATTGGATAAAGAATTAAGACCCATTGATGTGCTGTATTCAGGAGACCCATCTCACATGCAAAGACACACATAGGCTCAAAATAAAGGGATAGAGGAATATTTACCATGCAAATGGAAAGCCAAAAACAAACAAACAAACAAAAAAAAAAAAATAGGAGAGGTTGCAATTCTAGTCTCTGATAAAACAGGCTTTAAACCAACAGAGATCAAAATGACAAAGAAGGACATTACATAATGGTAAAGGGATCAATGCAACAAGAAGAGCTAGGTAGCCTAAATGTATATGTACCCAATGCAGGAGCAACTAGATTCATAAAGAAAATTGTTAGAGACCTACAAATAGACTTTGATTCCCTCACAATAATAGTGGGAGACTATAACACTCCACTGTCAATATTAGACAGATAAATGAGACAGAACATTAACAAGGATATTCAGGACTTGAACTCAGCTCTGGACCAAGTGGACCAAATAGACATCTACAGAACTCTGTACCCCAAATCAACAGAATCTACATTCTTCTCAGCACCAGACTGCACTTATTATAAAATTGGCATCATAAATGGAAGTAAAACACTTCTCAGCAAATGCAAAAGAATGGAAATCATAATAAACAGTCTGTCAGACCACAGTGCAATCAAATTAGAAATTGGGATTAAGAAACTCACTCAAAACCGCAAAACTACATGGAAACTGAACAATCTGCTCCTGAATTACTACTGGGTACATAAGGAAATTAAGGCAGAAATAAATAAGTTATTTGAAAACAATGAGAACAAAGACACAACATATCAGAATCTCTATGACACAGGTAAAGCAGTGTTTACAAGGAAATTTATAGCACTAATTGCCCACAAGAGAAAGTGGGAAAGATCTAAAATCAACACCATACCATCACAATTAACAGAAGTAGAGAAGCAAGAGCAAACAAATTCAAAAGCTAGCAGAAGACAAGAAATAACAAAGATGAGAGCAGAACTGAAGGAGACAGAGACACAAAAAATTCTTCAAAGAATTAATGATTCCAGGTTTTTGAAAAGATTAACAAAATAGACCACTAGCAAGACTAATAAACAAGAAAAGAGAGAATAATCAAATTAATACAATAAAAAATGATAAAGGGGATATCACCACTGATCCCACAGGAATACCAACTACCATCAAAGAATACTATAAACACTGCTCTGCAAATAAACTAGAAAATCTAGAAGAAATGAATGAATTCCTGAACACATACACCCTCCCAAGACTAAACCAGGAAGAAGTCGAATCCCTGAATAGACCAATAACAAGTTCTGAAATTGAGGCAATAATTAATAGCCTACCAACCAAAAAAAAAAAAAAAAAAAGCTCAGGACCAGGCAGATTCACAGCTGAAATCTACCAGAGGTGTAAAGAGGAGCTGGAGCATTACTTCTGAAACTATTCCAAAAAGTAGGAAAAAGGGATTTCTCCCTAACTCATTTTATGAGGCCAGTGTCATCCTGATACCAAAACCTGGCACAGACACAACAACAACAGCAAAAATTTCAGGCCAATATCCCTGATGTACTTCAATGTGAAGATCCTCAATAAAATACTGGCAAACTGAATCCAGCAGCACACCAAAAATCTTATCCACCACGATCAAGCCTACTTCATCCCTGGGATGCAAGGCTGGTTCAACATACACAAATCAATAAATGTAATCCATCGTATAAACAGAACAAATGACAAAAACCACATGATTATCTCAATAGATGCAGAAAATGCCTTTGATAAAATTCAACATTCCTTAATGCTAAAAACTCTCAATAAACTAGGTATTGATGGGACGTATCTCAAAATAATAAGAGCTATTTATGACAAACCCACAACCAATATCATACTGAATGGGCAAAAGCTGGAAGCATTCCCTTTGAAAACTGGCAAAAGACAAGGATACCCTCTCTCACCACTCCTACTCAACATAGATTGGAAGTTCTGGCCAGGGCAATCAGTCAAGAAAAAGAAATAAAGGGCATTTAAACAGAAAGAGAGGAAGTCAGATTGTCTCTGTTTGCAGATGACGTGATAGTATACTTAGGAAAGCCCATCATCTCAGCCCAAAATCTCTTTAAGCTGATAAGCAACTTCAGCAAAGTCTCAGGATACAAAATCAATGTGCAAATATCACAAGCATTCCTATACACCAATAGTAGACAGAGAGCCAAATCATGAGTGAACTACCATTCATGATTGCTACAAAGAGAATAAAATATATAGGAATACAACTTCCAAGGGATGTGAAGGAAGTCTTCAAGGAGAACTACAAACTGCTGCTCAGGGAAATAAGAGAGGACATAAACAAAAGGAAAAACATTCCATGCTCATGGATAGGAAGAATCAATATTGTGAAAATGGCAATACTGCTGAAAGTAATTTATAGATTCTGTGCTATCCCCATCAAGCTACCATTGGCTTTCTTCACAGAATTAGATAAAAACTGCTTTAAATTTCATATGGAACGAAAATAGAGCCCATATAGCCAAGACAATCTTAAGCAAAAAGAACAAAGTTGGAGGCATCACACTACCTCACTTCAAACTATACTACAAGGCTACCATAACCAAAACAGCATGGTTCTGGTACCAAAATAGATATATAGACCAATGGAACAGAACAGAGGCCTCAGCAATAATGCCATATATCTACAACCATCTGATCTTTGACAAACCTGACAAAAACAAGCAATGGGGAAAAGATCTCCTATGTAATAAATGGCATTAGGAAAACTGGCGAGTCATATGCAGAAAACTAATACTGGACCCCTTCCTTATACCTTATACAAAAATAAACTCAAGATGGATTAAAGACTTAAATATAAGACCTAAAACCATAAAAACCTTAGAAGAAAATCTAGGCAATACCATTTAGGACATAGGCATGGGCAAAGACTTCATGACTAAAACACCAAAAGCAATGGCAACAAATGCCAAAATTGACAAATGGGATCTACTTAAACTAAAGAGCTTCTGCACAGCAAAACAAACAAACAAACAAACAAACAAAATTATCATCAGAGTGAATAGGCAGTCTAGAGAATGAGATAAAATTTTTGCCATCTCTCCATCTGACAAAGGGCTAATATCCAGAATCTACAAGGAAGTTAAACAAACTTAAAAGAAAAAAAATCAACAACCCCATCAAAAAGTGGGCAAATATATGAACAGACACTTCTCAAAAGAAAACATTTATGCAGCCAGGAAACATGAAAAAAAGCTCATCATCACTGGTCATTAGAGAAATGCAAATCAAAACCACAATGAGATACCATGCAACTACTAATGTTTATCTGTTTCCAACCTATAATCCAAAGCTATCACCATTAGCTTTGTTTCTCAAATTACTTCAGATTTTGTCATTGGAGCTGCTCTTTCATATGGGCTCCTGTGTCTTTTTAGCATGAGTCTGCCCTTCCACCCTTCCTTCCTTCCTTCCTTCCTTCCTTCCTTCCTTCCTTCCTTCCTTCCTTCCTTCCTTCCCTTCCTTCCCTCTTTCTTTCCTTTCTAAGTTGCTTCTGTGTACTGAGCCAGAAAGAATATACATGAGTGCATGTATACTAACCCATATATAAATACATACATCTATAGTTATTTATGTATTTATATATTCGTGTCTATGTTAACATCAATACTGATATTTCTCAGCTAGTTTACCCCACAGGGTTTATTCTTGCCTTCCTTGTTTATTTTATCTAGTCAAAACACTGGTTGCCAAAGTTACTTAACTTTGTTATTTTTCTCTTCAACCCCATTCAGTGAAGCTATATTATACATTTATAATACAATTGGTTCATTTTTCTTGTCTGCAATCCATCCTGGGATTTCCTGACATCGTGCTTTTGTTTTGTTTGCAATTTCCATACAGTAAAGTTCATCATTTGTATTGTACAGTTCTATGGGTTTTGAAAAATGCTTAGTCATGTATCCACCACCATAGTGCCATGCAAAACAGCTCCATCCTCCTAAAATTTTCCTGTATGGCCTGTTTGTAGTCAACTAATCTTCCTTCTCACAATCCTTGGCAATTACAGGTCTGTTTATCATTCCTATAGTTTTACTTTTACCCAAATGCCTTTCAAATGAAATAATACAATACTTAGCAAAATATATATCAGATTTAGCCATACTGTTGTGTGAATCAACTGTTCCGTTTTCTTGCTAAGTATTAGTATGTTCTATGGATATGTTACAGGTTGTTTATCCGTTAACCTGTTGAAGCTTGTCTTGGTTCTTCTTTTTGTGATTATAAAACAAAGTGCTATAAACATGTGTTTTTATGCTTTTACTAAATACCAGTTTCCATTTTTTTTTTGTTGTTAAATATCTAAGAGTGGAGTTACTGGATCATATGATAAATGTATGTTTACTTTTGTAAAAAAATTGCTAAACCATCTTCAGAAGTGGCTGAACAATTTTGCATATCATCTAGCAACTAAAGTTGCTGTTAACACGCATCATTGCCAGAATTTTATCTTGTCAGGTGTGTGTGTGTTTGTTTCGTTGCAATTCTAATACTTATGTAGTACATTGTGGTTTTAATTTGCGTTTCCCTAATAACTAATGATGTTGAGCATTTTTTCATATGCTTTCACATATCTATTTTGGCGAAGTGTCTGTTTAGACTTTTACATTTTTTTTTAAATTTATTAAAATTTATTAATTTTGTTGCTTTTTGCCTTGTTGACTTTTTAGTGTTATTTATATATTATGCATGTAAGATTTTATTGGATACATTATTTGATTTGCAAATACTTTTTCTTAGTGTATGTTACCTTTTCATTCTCTTTACAGTGTCTTTTACAGAGGAAAGTATTCTAATCTTGATAAAGCCTAATTTAACATTTTTAAAGTAGATCATGCTTTGCATTTTATCTTTAAATCTTAAAGATTATGTAGATTGTCTTATGTTTTCTTTTAAAAGTTTTATAGTTTTGCTATACATTATGGTAAATTACATATTTCAATTATTTTTTGGATAATGTATAGTATATGCTGTGGTTTATTATTTTGCATAGGGATTTACAGTTGATACAGCAATATTTGTTAAAAAAACTTTATTAAATTATTGAATTTTTATAAAAAGAAGCAATAAACGATATTCATATAGATATATTTCTCAGCTGTCTATTCTATTCTGTTGATGTGTATATTTATTTTTTTCCAATACCACACTGTTTTAATTATTATAGTTTTATAATAAATCCTGAAATTGGTTAGTGGGAGCCCTTTAGCTTTTTCTTCTTTTTCTGAGTTGATTTAACTGTTGTAGTTTCTTTGTTTTCCATACATATTTCGGAATCAGCTTCTGATATCTGAATAAAAACTTGCTGGGATTACGATAGAAATATCATTAAGCACATATAGCAAATGAGAAAGAATGGACATCTTAACAATATTGCATCTTCTAATTCATGAACATGGAAAATATTTTTTTCATCTCTATAGATTTAGATATTTGATTTCTTTCACTAGTGTTTTGTAAGTTTCAGTGCAGACATTCTTCACATGTGTTACATTTATACCCAAGTACTTAATTTTATTTAGTACTATTGTAACTGATGTCATTTAAAAACTTCAAATTCCAACTATTAATTGTTGTAATATAATAATATGATTGATTTCTGTATATTTTCCTTGTATTATGAGACCTTGCTAAGTTCACTTATGAGATATAAGAACTGTTTGTACATTTTGTATGCTGACTGACATGTCTTCTGAAAAGAGAGGCAGTTTTGTTTCTTAGTATACACTTTATATGTCAATTCTTCATTTTGTCTTATTTTGCAGGCTAAGATCCTCAATGTGATGCTAATAGGAGTAGTGAAAGCAGATATTTGTCTTGACCTTGATATTACAATAGCATTCATTCTTTCACCATTATGTATAGATGTTAGCTGTGGGTATGTTCAATGTTATTTAATAGGCTGTTTCCTTCTCATTGCATTTAACTTTAAGTGAAAGATTAACTGTGTAAACTTTCATCTTCTGTCCAATTTAAATAACAAAATGTTCTAATCATATTTTAAATTTGGAAGTAACTATTTCTAGTTATGTTATTAAAACTTTCCCAGAAACCTGTTGCTCTGCATCCTCACCAGAATTTGATCTTGTCAGGTATGTGTGTGTTTGTTTTGTTGCTACTCTTATACTTGTGTAGTGCATTGTGGTTTTAATTTGCATTTCCCTAATAATTAATGGTGTTGAGCATTTTTTATAGTTTCCATATATTTCTATTTATTAAGTAGAACAATATAATCTACTTAATAAAAAGCATCTGATAAAACTGTACCACCAGTAAGAGAAACAACTCTTTGTATGCAATTCCTGTTTAGGAAGTTATAATTTAAGGTTAAGGCCTTAAGATATACCATCCCCTACAATTTATTCAGAACTTTTAGTCTGAGTACACGTTGCTTCCTACACATTTTATTCATGTATTTATTTCTCTTTCCTATGTGTAGTTTTCTGTTTTTTAAATATAACTGGTTAAAATTTTCAAGTATTGATATTTGATCAGAGAATCTAGAAGTAGAGATTAAAAAGAACGATTGAATCTCATTCCACTGTGGAAATGCATTGACCACCCAACTAACTGTGCTTCATCAACATAAAGCTACAGTTGGGTCCATTAGTCCCTGCAGAAAGAATGCCAGAGGGGCTTTTCTTATTTAGAAAAATTTTTTTTTTTTTTTTTTTTTAACATGTATTACTATTTCATACTATCATGCTTTTGCATTTGGGAGGTAAATTGAAAAGAAAGATAAATTCTTTAGCAAATGTTTCTTTTCAGGATAATATCTTTAAATATCTTTCATTGTAAAGAAATCATTAAGACTATCACAGAAAGTTTCAACTTCTCTATTACATGAATTTATTATTACTTAGGAGTTCAGAAAAATCTCAAACAGAACAATCTCTGCAGGCAGAGATTAGTTTTGTGAGAAACTAATGAATAGTAATGCATGAAGCAAATAAATGGATGTAAGGGTAGGTCAGAGATATTTGTGAGAGAAATGACATCTAGAATGAGTTGAGGTAGACAGAACCTTTTAGTTATCTCAAGGTGAATTGATCCTTATGAAATGTTTGCTATGTGAAGCTTTATTTGAAGATACCATTCTCCAATTCACAGGAAGAAATAACTTTAGGATTAGGCTGAGTAAGTGGCTGGGTTATAAGACCAAGTGTAACAACAAGCAAATGAATCTGCAGTTGTAGAATGTGGTTAGATCAGTTTGCCATATGTATCTACATAGTTTGACAGACTACAGATGCATCTTCCGGTGGAAGCGTTTCACCTGAATCCAGACAAACAATAGGAAGCAGGTATGTGCATCGTGTAGTCAGTTTACCACAGGACCACTGACTAGAACTTGATCAAGAATATTTCTTTCTGCTTGCCTGTGACTTCATAATAGTCACATAGCTTAATTAATTAGTTATAATACTTAAATGCACGAAATGGAATGGCAAGTTTAATTACCTTTTTATTATCCATAGTATTTGAAAGCAGTCAAGATCCTTTATGTGTTACTACTCTATAAGTTAGCAATGACATTAATAAAATTTATATAGCCAATTAGGGAGATATAGCCAGTTATACGAAAGCATATCCTCACTGTTCTGTTTGTAACAAGGCTATGATGTGAATAAAGATGCTTTAAGAATGCCTGAAATGCCTACCAGGTCTCTTCTTTTTCATGATTTATACCACAACCTTTTTTCCAGATAAAAACTCAATGTTAAATATGTATTATATGTGTGTATATATATTATATGTGTGTATATATATTATATGTATATATTATATGTGTATATATATTATATGTGTATATATGTGTGTGTGTGTGTGTATGTGTGTGTGTGTATGTGTATATATATATAAAATGTTCTCATTTGGTAAAAACATATCTTCCTTTCTTTTTACCTAGCACAAAACAACCATGTATAATCTTGAAATCCCGCTTGTTAAACCTGTATTTAATTTTATACCTTTTTTTTCTGTAGAAAAAAGGCATTTTTTTGAAAAATAAGACATATGATGGTGGACAGTAAATTGCTTTAGCCGAAAAAACAAAACTACAATGGTAACTTTCTAAAGGAGTTTTTAGAACTGTATGAAATTCGGTTTCAAATAAGAAACTTTTATTGAATCAAAAGATTAAAAAAATCTTCCATGGGAGATACAATCTGCACCGACAGCTTTGATATGTAGCAGCTAAATTATTAGTTCATCAGATGAACCAAATGTGTAAGCATTACTACCTTTGTAATACAATGGTAAAAATTCAGTTTATGGTCATTAGAGAAATACATATCAAAATCACACTTAGATACCATCTCATGCCAGTTAGAATGGCAATCATTAAAAAGTCAGGAAACAACAGATGCTAGAGAGGCTGCAGAGAAATAGGAATGGTTTTACACTGTTGGCTGGAATTCAAATTAGTTCAACAACTGTGCAAGACAATGTGGCGATTCCTCAAGGATCTAGAACCAGAAATACCATTTGACCCAGCAATCCCATTACAGGGTGTAATACCCAAAGGGATATAAATCATTCTATTTTAAAGATACATGCACACATATATTTATTGTAGCCATATTCACAATAGCAAAGACTTGGAACCAACTCAAATCACTATCAATGATAGACTGGATAAAAAAATATGGTACATATACACCATGGAATACTATGCAGCCATAAAAAGGAATGAGATCATGTCCTTTGCAGGGACATGGATGAAGCTGGAAGCCATCATCCTCAGCAAACTAACACAGGAACAGAAAATTAAACACTGTATGTTCTCACTCATAAGTGGGAGTTGAACAATGAGAACACATGGACACAGGGAAGGGAACAACACACACTGGGGCCTGTCAGGGGTGTGGCAGAGGGGAAAGAATCAGAACAAATAGCTCATGCATGTGAGGTTTAATACCTAGATGATGGGTTGACAGGTGCAGCAGACCACCATGGCACAGGTTTACCTATGTAAAAAACCTGCACCTTCTGCACAGGTACCCCGGAAGCTAAAATAAAATAAATTTTCAAAAAAGAAAAAAAAATACTGTTATGTTTTTGGTGTTAATATAATTCCTTCCATAGTAGATAATTAATTAAAAATTATAAGCCTGGGTGGCCAGGTAAATTGTTCTCGATTCTGACCCTATTCAGAAGTTATGGGGATTTTTTTGTCAGTTTTATTCTTTTTGACACTCTCATCTCAGTTCCATGCTGATTTATAAAATCAATCATTTCTTCATTTTAGGGCTAATATAAAAAATACAAGGATGTATTTCTCATATGTAATGTACCTATACCATATACCATATACACTTTATATGTATATAAACATGCTCTGTATGTTATATATACTTTTAATGAATTTATCTGTTCACTTATTAAAATTTTACAGAGAAAATTGATCACTAAATTAAAAAGTCTACAAAATATGGTTATACTTGAGATACTCCCTATTGGATATCTTGAAGCTCCTCCCTAGCCCATTACTTTAAGTAGATAATAATTTATCTCCTTTCCCGTGATTTGGATGATTCTGGGGAAAAAAAAAAAATGGAGATACATTTTCTAAACTCAAAGTGTAAATTGTGAGAAATCTATTGTCTTAATAAATAACATTTGAAAAATAAAAGTTTTTTGTTATTAGTTAAATTGATTTAAGATAGCACTGTGTTTAAAACTTAAAAAAAAGTTAAAGAAACATCCACATATGAATGTTACACAAACAATAGAGTCAATGGACAGAATCTGGAAACAGTACTTATTTCTATTTATTGGTAACTTTTCATAACTCATAGCTCTGCTATCTTTAAGTTAGTAAATTATCTATAACTTGTAGTAATAATTAATATATCTGGAATTTACCCACAAACAGAAGTAATGTGTAATTTTTCATTTTAAACTCTTCCAACCAACAAATAACATTGATATAGGGTATTTTCATATTAGAAGCTTACTCTGCTTTTGACTGATGAATAACCAGATTAAAGCTTGGATGGACAAAACCCCATTGGAAATTATACTCAGCAAAATTCAGAAAAAATATTTGAAAAACAAATGAAAATATATAAAAATTAAACTTTTTAAAAATTATGAAAGCATAAATCTGCTGAATATAATTTCAACTTTTAAAAGAATAGAACCCACATTTTCTCATGCCTTAACTTTTTTTTCTCCAAGTTATTACCTTTGGTCAATCACGAGCAATATTCTTGAATATTGAAAACACATTTTAGAAGTCATGTCTTTGCTGACCTTTTGAAGATATTTTCCCATTAAGAATAAATAAACCTAGTGAGTAATTATTTATGTAATTGTATAGAAAATAACATTTTTCTTCTTTTGTATTTCTACATTGATAAAACTCAGTTTGAATCATAACTTCTAAAGGTATCTTTTCACTCTTTTAGCAAGATTAATTACCATTTTATTCCATTATCTTCTTTACATATGTTAGTTTTCTCCTGTTTTTTTTTTTTTCTTTTCCCCAATATAATCTATTTACTTAGTCCATTAATCTTTCAATGGTCTGTTCATTGTTTTCTTTTTTATGTGATCTCCTCATTCCCTCAATACTAGCTGTACATTTTGAAAATATAAATGTTTTGTATATAATAAATATTGTATGGGAAAACATTAAAGCAGTCTCCTTGAAAACAGTTTTTAAATATGTAATAAAGAGCTAGGAAAACCTTATATTCTCTCAATTATCATACTGACAGAAAAAGTAGAATTTCATAAAACATGTAATTTTTTCTTGGCAGAGTAAATCAGTAATATGAAGACACATTTTAATTAGTTTTGAATCAAAAAGAAACCAAGTTAAAATTTTATCAATTTTTAAAAATGATTTCTGAAAGTAAGCATCAACTGAGACTAAAAAATCTACACAAGTAGATTGTTCACATTGCATTTTACTGTGTAATCACAGTTCAGTATGTGGCTAATTTAAGTATGTTATGAACTTCATACATGAATAAGAGCCAAAAGCTGAAATAAATAGTTCCTTGGTATGACTTCTCAGTTTAACATGAACCAGAAATGCAGTGAACAATTTGAAATACACTAGAATTATCAAAACCTGGATAGTATTACTTAATATGGGAACACATATTTAGAACGATATGATCATGATAATTTTAAAATACGTGATCTTTAACATTGCTTACAGTTACAGGAAGTTTCTCAGAGTATTTAAAGTGAATATCAATTTGATCACCATTTCTATTTTTTAATTGTTTTCTTTGTTATTTTATATATGTATATTTTCTTATTGCAGTATTTTTCAATTACCAGAATATTTTAAAATAAATTACATTATAAATATTGAATAAACAAATACACATTTACTCATGCAAGTCTCTTTTTTTCTAAATTTGTGCTTGGAGTTTAAAAATAAACATGGTAGAAAAAATTCAAAATAGGAACACAAGGAAAGCGACATTGATTTTAAATGTTTTATACTCTCATGAAGTAAAGTAGTTTGTGCAAGTGTCACAGACACTGAATAGCTAAAATGCGTAATTGCAACCTCTTTGTGAAAAACAACTAAATTTTAAGACCAGAACAAAGAGGCAGCCTGGAAAGCTGTAATCAGAATTGTAGGATGAAGGTTACATTATTTATATAACCTTCTCCTGTAGGCTCTATAACATATTTTATTCGTTCTATAACTTCACTAGTTAGGATAAGAGATTATCTCCAGAAAATATGTATAATTATGGCTTAGTCAGAGACTATACGAAACAATATGCCTTAATGCCAATGCCACAATGTTCTGATTTGGCAGTGCTTTTATGAGCTATCTTATAGGTACAAAGAAGATATATCTTTGTACAGTTAGTAAATTGCTACTTTTCATGAACTTTTGCATGTTTTTCTTAAATAAATTGGTTTGTCTCCTGATTAAAATGAAACATCAAAGTCTGTTCAGATTATAAAGTTACTTTATTATAATAGATTTTTAATTTCTAATTTTCTTGTTTCTACAGAGAGAACTTGAATTTATTGTTACCCTATGAATTGTGAAAAACACACACACACATTTTTAAAAAATTAATGGATGCCTGTTTCTTGATTAACAAGGCAAATGTACATACAAAAATGTAGTGAAGTGAACATTTTTGTTAAAACATACGAATAATGAGCAAACAGAAATCTCCATTCTGTATTAAGAGCTTGTACAAAGAATCTTTCTGTGATGGTACATGACCTGAAAAACAGAAGTACAAACATAATGATTCTCTCTGGGAGTAAAATAAATAACTAGGAGTCTGATTTTGCCATTGATTTTATTTTTGACCTCAGATAGGTTTCTGGTCTTTCGTCTTCTCTTCATTTCATATATTAACTGGAAATAAATTACTAAACCATTTTCAAGCCTTTTTTGAAGAGCACTTGATTCAGGTATATATAATACACAGTTACCTTTGTTTTGTTATCATTTTTTCAAGTCATTTTTGTTATTTTTACTTTTATCTTGGATTTGTATGTGTGTGTATGTTTGTGCATTTTCAAATAGACAGCATTTTCAATATTCATTTGTATTGAAAAATCATTCACATGTATTTTCTGTATATATTTTGGTTTGATTCATAGAATAAGTATTCCACAAAAGTGCCTTAGCTCTTTAACAGGTATTCATTTAAGTGAACACCACTGTAATTTGTTAGTCTCCTGTGATGATTCAAGATGTTCCTCACATTCTGGTTTAAAGTTTGAAAAGGAACAATTTGCATATATTTTTAGAGTTGAACATGCTGAGATGTAGAGAATAAGATGTTGTCTAATAAGACATTCGTTACATATAGTAGTTTTAAGAATCATTTTTAAGTTCAAATTTTAACATAGTGCAAGATAATAACTATGTTGAGAGCTACTACTGCAGTTCAGATGCTTTTATTTTAATATCTTTTATGCAATTTGCAAAGACACTTTTTTGAAAACAAAGCCTGCTACTGGATCTACCAAAGAATAAATTTATTATTTAAAAGCAACTATATCTCACATTAGTAGATCAAAAGAGTCCACATATTTTCAATATATTTTATGGAATAGACTTTTGAAAGTTTTACCTTAAGACTTTTTCTAGTCAATTTTCAGTAACTTGAAAAATATCTAAAACACTTCCAAGAAAGGAAATGTCACCTTTACTAACACTTTTCTCCAAATGCATTTCTTCCAAAGTCATTTCTAATTAATATATATGTAATTATACATTCAATGTATGCTCATTTTAGAAAAGTGGAAAATAAAAACGTATACAATCTAACAACAGAGAAATTGGCACGTATGATAATTTTGCATATATTTCCCATTATATTTCCATTCAAATGTTGAAATAATTGGAACTATGCTCCACATGCTGTTTGTTTATTGAAAACTTGCATAAAGAAGATCACTGTCTGGGACTTTGTCCCTGGTTCCTGAGAAGTAACCTCTAAACCCGTGGAGTTTTTTAAATGATAGAAGGTTTTGTTATTAATTGTGGGATCTGGAACCAACTTAAGTTTATGCTAATGAGGTGGATCATGTCAGAATATTAAATAGTTTATGGTAGTAAAATGACCAGCAGAATGGGGGCTTGTCATAAAAGAAAAAGCAAGTGCCATCATAGAGTTGGGGCTTTGGGCTACTTGATGTCTTTGTCTAACCTCCAGACAATGGAATGAGGCTGAAGATTGAGCTCAAATAACCAATTATTTGGTCAGTGATACCTATATAATGAAGCCCTCCAAAAATATGGAAACTAAAGCTCAGGTGAGTTTTCTTGGCTGGCAATGCACTGTGAAAACAAAATTAAAATTCTAAGGCCCCCAACCATCTGAATGGACTTCCTCCTCAGCCAGGGCTCTTAAAATTTAACTTGAAAGACTGGTTCGGGCCATGATAGAAAATAGCGGTCGGACATCCTTATTATACCTCTCTGGCATTAATATCAACACAGATTTTAAGTCTGCTAAAAACCATTTTACAACCTATTCTCCCTAAAGCCTGCTACCTAGAGGCTTCATCTGCATGATAAAACTTTCACCTCCACAACCTTATTGCAACCCAGGCATTCCTTTCTATTGATCTCAGTTATTTGGATAAACTCAACCAATTGTCAATCAGAAAAATTTGAAATCTCCCTATAAGCCGGAAGACGCCCCACTTCAAGTCCACTTTTCTGGATCAAATACAAGTATTTAATAAATGTATTTGATTGAAGTCTCATGCCTCTCTAAAATGTATAAAACTAAGCTGCATGGTGACCACCTTGGGCACATTTTCAGGACCTACTAAGGTAAGGGCTGTGTTCTGGGCCATGGACACTCAAATTTGACTCAGAATAAATCTCTTCAAATATTTTACAGAGTTTGATTCTTTTCATCGATAATAATTTGGCACCCAAACACGTGGGGCCTCAGAGAAGACGCAGGACTCCAAAGGAGTCGCCCAAACTCAGAGCTAAGGTAACAGCAGGGGCCCATTGAAGCCTCCACGACTTTGAGCTTCTCCTCTAGTGGAACTGGTAAGTGCTCCTGAGCCCAGAAACTCCCTTTGATTAAAGGCCCTCGATGTATTCTGAGCCTTTATTTTTGCTCTCCTAGGAAGCTGTTGTTTAAGGATCCTAATTCTAGTTCAGAGGTGCATTTTAAAGGGTCTTCTCCACTGCTTTTTCTCCTGAAATTAATCTTGATTTGGCTTGGCTGGGCGCATTTGCATGAGGAACTGTAATGTTGTTTTCATAGGTAAATGAGAGACTGAGTTTACTCAGCTTGGAAAAGAAAGGGCATTTTGTTCCTTCCAGCTGAAAGGCACCCCTGGGTTACTGGGGACCTCGTGGGATTGTCTGGGGTGTTGATCCTCCGTGATTTACAGTAGCCCTACAGGGAACCCCCAGTGAAATTAGTTCAAAATAGACTCGTCCTGGAAGTGTATACAGGAGCTGGTCACTTCCTGCTTTGAGTCCTGCTGACGGGGCTTAGACCTCTGGAGAGGGAAAGAGACATGTAAGAGGGCAGCAATGACTCAGTGATAATTTTACAGGATATCTGGGGTGTCAGTTTTTCTTGTTGGAAACCTCTACGGCCGCAGCGCCTTTGCCTGAGTTTTGTCCTGCCTCCAGGAATAATGAGATATGCAAACAAGTGAAAGGTGCAGAAGAAGAGTTCTATTTAATGTTAGAACAGCTCAGATGAGTGGGTAGCTCCTCTCTGTAGGCAGGTTGCCTGGTGAAACGTTAAGATCTTAGCAGAGAGGAGACTCTGGAGAGGGCGACTCCTCTCCGCAGCAAGTCATTTTGACATCACTGCAGGTCTCTGAAGCTCTCAACAGAGAGGGTAGCGCCTCTTTGTTGGCAGGTTGTCTCTGCAGCTCTCAGCAGAGACTGGTCATCCCATCATCTCCAGCTATCAGCAGACAGAGTACTCCTCTCTGCAGCTGGTTGTCTCTCTGTCTTCTGCTGTGTTCATCCTCTGGCCATCCTCTGGCCATGAAATGTATATATATAATATATAATTAAATATATAATATTATATTATATTATATTATATTATATATAAAATATATAATATTATATATAATATATAAAATGTATAAAATATAAAATATAAAATATATATTATA
>NC_045445.1:62882410-62883519 GCF_002776525.5 Piliocolobus tephrosceles | reverse complement strand
ATAATATATTATTATATGCATATATATATAATTTTTTTCCAGAACAATGCTTATGTTTTTTATAGCTAATTGCTATAAGTCTGTAACTAAAATCAAGCTTACAGTAGCTCCACACTTAAAAATCAGTTAGTCTTGTTTTATATCTTCACAAACACAAAACACCATTTTTAGACCTTTATTAATTTAACAAGCAAAAATTACTTTATCCTTTTAATTTGTATATATGCATAAACTATGAACATATACAGTACATTTTTATATATTTTTGGACCATTTGTGTTTTCCATTTGAAATATCTGTTCCTATCTTAATGAAAAATTACTTCTTATTAATTTTCTTAAAGTGTGGTAAAATACACACACAATACATAAAATTTACCATCTTAACCATTGAAAGTTTGCAGTTCAGTTATATTAAATACATTCATATAATTGTGCAATCAACCTGTTAAACTTTTTCATCTTGCAAATCTGAAACTCTATCCCCAGTAATTACAACTGCCCATTTTTCCCTTATTGAACTCCTGGCAACCACCATTTTATCTTATGTGTCTATAAATTTAACTAGTCCATGTACATCACTTAAGTGGAAAGACATGCTATATGTATTTTTCTGACTTATGTATTTTGCTTAGCATACCATCCTCAAGGTTCATCTATGTTGTGTAATGTGTCGGACTTTTTTTTAAGGCTAATATTTTATTATATGGACATACCACATTTGGTTTAATCATAAATGCATATGACATTAAGGTTGCTTCACCTTTTGTTCATTATAAATAACACTGCTATAAATGTGGGTGTGCAAATATCTCTTTGAGATCCTCCTTTAAATTATTTTGCATATATACTCAGAAGTGGTATTGCTTAATCCTATGGTAATATTTGTAATTTTCTGAGGAATCACCATCATGTGTTTCACAATGGCTATATGACTTTTCATTCCCACCAACAGTGCACAGGTGATCCAATTTTTCCACATCCTCATCAATGTTTGTTACTTTTTGTTTTTCTTTTTTTCTTTTCCTTCCTTCCTTCCTTCCTTCCTTCCTTCCTTCCTTCCTCCTTTCCTTTCCTTTCCTTTCCTTTCCTTTCCTTTCCTTTCCTTTC
>NC_045445.1:62798110-62882400 GCF_002776525.5 Piliocolobus tephrosceles | reverse complement strand
TCCTTTCCTTTCCTTTCCTTTCCTTTCCTTTCCTTTCCTTTCCTTTCCTTTCCTTTCCTTTCCTTTCCTTTCCTTTCTTTCTTCTTTCATAGAGTTTCACTCTTGTTACCCAGGCTGGAGTGCAATGGCACAATCTTGGCTCACTGCAAACTATACTTCCTGGGTTCAAGTGATTCTCCTGCCTCAGCCTCCCAAGTAGCTAGGATTACAGGCATGCACCACTATGCCCAGCTCATTTTTTGTATTTAGTAGAGATGGGGTTTCACCATGTTGGTCAGGCTGGTCTTGAACTCCTGACCTCAGGTGATCCACCTGCCTTGGGCTCCCAAAGTGCTGGGATTACAGGCATGAGCCATTGCGTCCAGCCACTTTTTATTTTCTTTAAAATAACTATTCTGATGGGTGTGAAGTAATATCTTATTGTGGTTTTGATTTGCATTTCCTTAGTTATATGAGCATCTTTTCTTATGGTTGTTGGCTTTCTTTATTAATTTTTTATTCTATATACATTTTTCTCCTTTTTGAATTTATTCCACATGTATTTATTCTATATAAATTTTTCTCCTTTTTGAATTTGTTCCACATGTATTTATTAATTATTGATTATCTTACTTAGGATTTTGTAGGGTTTTGGGCACTTACATGACTCAAAGTAAGATATTATCGGGTGGTGCACTAAATTATTTTATGAATATATTAGTCATCTGGGTAAACCTGCTTCAAAATATATTTAACCTTATAGTATTAAGGCCGTGTACTATACAGTGATTTCTAACATTCCCAGTATGAATATACTTACTTTATTTTACTTATGATGAAAGTATGTTTTAAAATATAAATATTGCTGTGATTTGAATATGTATCCCAAAGTTTATGTGTTTGAAACTTAATCCCAAAACTTATATATTGATCATGTATAGATGGACGTAGGGCCTTTTGGAGGTAATTAGGGTTAGATGGGGTCCTGAGTGTGGAATCCTCATGATGGATTAGTGACTTTATTGGAAGATAAAGAGAGACCTGAGCTGGCACACCCTTGCCCTCTGCCCTCCACCATTTTACAATTCAGCCAGAAGGCGCCTACCAGATACCAGTGCCATGCTTGTAGATGTCCCAGACTCCAGAACTGTGAGCTAAATAAAAGTATTTTATATATAAATTATCTAGTCTATGGAATAATGTTATGGCAACAGAAAATTACTAACAAACGTATTTAGAGAATAAGGTACAAACCCAGGTACACCATGAAAAAACAAATGTTAATTCTCTTAGTCTTTCTAGCCTGCTGGGTAGCTCATATATGACAGAAATTTGTTTCTTACAATTTTGGAGAGGGGGTTGCTTTCCAAGATGAAGGTATCAGCAGATTTGGTGTCTAATGAGGGCCCATTTCCTTATAGATGGCCACCTTTTCACTGTAAATTCACATACCAGAATATTTACACCTTTTCACTGTAAACTCACATACCAAAAATGATGGGAATCTCTCTTGGATCTCTTTTATAAGGGCACTAGTCTCATTCATGACAGCTTTATCCCCATAACCTAATCACCTCCTACTACTATAAACTTGAGGGTTAGGATTTGAACATATGAATTTTGGGGAGAATACAAACATTCAGATCATAGTATTTTCCCCTGATGCCCCTGAATTTTTGCCTTCTTTACCTACAAAATACATTCATGACATCACCAAAGCCCTAAAAGTCTTCATTTCTTCTAGCACCAACACAAAACTGCAAAGTACAAAGTCTCATCTGAATATCACCTAAATTATTTGTGGGTGAAATTCAAGGTAAGTTTCATTCTGTGAAACATTGCTCTCCAACTGTGAAATTGTAAAATCAAACATGTTATGTGCTTCCAAAATACAGTGGCTAAACAGACATAGGATAAACATTCTTATTCCAAAATGGAGAAATATAAGAGAATAAAAACTAACAGTTTCCAAGTAAGTCTGAAATACAGCAGGGTAAACAGCATTAAATTGTACAGCTTGAGAATAATCTTCTTTGGTTTAGTGCTTTGCCCTCCAGGCCAACTGGAGACTGGAGGTGGGCACACCTTCCAGACATATTGGGGCAGGGCCCAACCTTCTGGACACACTGCAGTTGGGATCCTGCCTTTTAGATACACTGGGGTGTGTGGACCTGCTCCAATGCAATGGGTGGCCCCACCACCATGTTAGATCTCTGTAGTCATCTCAATTCCGATGTGAATTTGTGTTTGAGTTGTATGCCCATGGATCCCCCAGGCTGGAATCATATGCCAGGGTCTCTACCAGTATGCAGTAATGGAAACAGCCTCATTCCCTCTGCTTTGCTGGACAGTTTTTTGATAGTGGTTCTCTTTCATGGTTCTGAGTTCACTGGGTCTTTTGCACTCTAGACCTATAATAGAAAGGGCAACCCTGATGATTTCTGACTTTATTTGGGGGTCATTCTTTTGTTTTCTTGAATAGTAGGTCCTGGCTACCATTTAAAAGGCTGACTAATCTTTTTATCAGGTGGTCATTTAGCCACACCCTTCTTTTTCTCTCCCAAAGACACTTTCTTATTCTTCACAATATGGATAAGTTAAAAATTCACCAAATCTGTAATTTCTGCTTCACTTTTGATAAACAATTCCATTTTTCAATCATTTTTACCTTCTTTCATTTTACAACAAGCCAAAGGAAACTAAGCCACACCTTAAACACTTTGCTTAGAAATAGCATCAGCTAAATACCAACTTCTGCTTTCTCCAAAACTCTGGGACACAAACAATTCAGCCATGTTCATTGTTATGTTACAGCAAGAATCACCTTTCCTTTAGTTTCCAATAACATGTCCCTCATTTTCATCTGAGATATCAGAATGACATTTACTTTCTATATTTCTACCAACATTCTGTTTACAATCATTTAAGTATTCTTTTAGAAGAGTGAGTCTCTCTTTATAGCTCTCCTCGTCTCTTTCTAGGTCATGATTGGAAATACCCTAAACAATCCACAAATAGCAGTGTAGATTTTTTTCAGCACGCAAATCAAAACTCTTCAATCCTCTGTCTATCACCCCATTCCAAAGCCCCTTTCATATTTTTAGGTGTTTATTCCAGCAGTAACTCAACTTCTTGATAATTTTTTTTTTCATCCATTTGGGATACTATCACAAGATACCATATACTGGGTAGCATACGAACAACAGAAATTTATTTCTCACAGTTCTGAAGTTTTGGAACTCCAAGATCAAGGTGTTAGCAAATTTGGTGTCTCTTGATATCCCACTGCCTCATAGATGGCTATCTTCTCAATGTAATATCACAGGGTAGAACGGATTGTAACCGCGCAATGGGTTCACCTTGTTCACTGCCTAGACAGAGCCAATTTATCAGGACAGGGGAATTACAATAGAAAAAGAGTAATTCCTGCACAGCTGGATGTGCGGGAGACTGATGTTTTATTATTACTTGAGTCAATCTCCCTGAGAATTCAGGGATCAGAGACTTTAAGGAAAATTTGGTGCATAGGGAGCCAGTGAAGCTGGAGTTCTGATTGGTCAGGTTGGAGACACAGTCATAGGGAGTCAAAGCTGTTTCTCTTTGTGCTGGGTAAGTTCCTGGGTGGGCCACAAGAGCAGATGAGCCAGTTTATCAATCTGGGTGGTGCCAGCTAATCCATCAAGTGCAGAGTCTGCAAAATATTTCTAGCACTGATCTTAGAGTTTACAATAGTGATGTTATCCCCAGGAGCAATTTGAGGAGGTTCAGAAACTTGTAGCCTCCAAATGCATGACTCCTAAACCATCATTTCTAATCTTGTGGCTAATTTGTTATTCCTACAAAGGCAATCTAGTCCTCAGGCAAGAAGGAGGTTTGTTCTGGGAAAGTGCTGTTACTGTTTTTGTTTCAAACTATAGACTATATACTAAGTTCTTACCAAAGTTGGTTCAGCCTATGCTCACGAATGAAAAGGACAGCTTGGAGGTTAGTTAGAAGTAAGATGGAGTTGGTTAGGTCAGATCTCTTTCACTGTCCTAGTTATAATTTTTCAATGGTGGTTTCAGGATAAGGGGTCTCCTTTGGGATTCTTTTATGAAGCCATTATAAAGTTCCATTTATGAGAGTTCCATACTCTACCTCAGTGATTTCATTGTTTCCCAAAGAGTTCACCTCCTAAGGTCATCATTTTGGGGTTTAGGATTTCAACATATGAATTTGGGGGAGACACAAAGATTCAGAGCATAGCATTAACATTTTCTCATACTTATATTTGAAGCAAAATAATTACGAAACTATACATGTAGTTCAGATCTAACTTATATGCCTTCATCACCCTCATTCCTTTCCTCTTCAAAGATCAAGTGTTATGCTGTAAATGTTACATTTCTGGTTCATATTTCTATTCTTTTTCCTGTATAAAGAAATATTTGCAAAGAAACTACGGATTTTTGTTATGTTTATAATATATATACTTTTTTACCGAACAAACTTCTTTGTATCTGATATTTTACAGAATGTATTATACCATGGCGTTTTCTTTCACTCAGCATTTTTTTCAGGATTGGCTCCTGTTGATACCTAGAAATTTAACTCAATGATTTTAGCTGCTGTATACTATTCCATTGCATGAGTATATTATAATTTACTTATGTAGGTATCTGTTGAAGCATAAAATTATGCAATGAACATTTCTTATTATTAAAATTATTTTAAGAAGTCACAAACAGCTCTAGTTATATAAAAAACACATTTAAATTACTGGAAGAAAGTAAACAAGGAATGATTTTTGTGTGTTTGTTTTTCTTAAAAAAAAAATGGCAAGAAAAAACACATTCTAGTGTCACCCCACAGAAGGCTCCCTTGCATTTTATATTAGAATTCTAAAAAGATTGATTGCTGTGGTTCGAATGTAGATGTCCCTTCAAAATCCACATGTTGGAACTTAATACTCACAATGATGATATTAAACCACGGTATCATCGGGAGGTAATTAAACCATGAGGACTATGCACTCATGGATAGGTTTAATGCCCTTATATAAGAAGCTTCAGAGTGTTGCCTCCAACTTTTACCCCTCTTCCATAGAAAGATATTTGGACGGTGTCATCTATGAGGAAAGGGTTTTCACCAGAAACAGAACCTGCCAGTATCTTAATCTTGAACTGTCTAACTTTCAGAACTGTGAGAAACAAATTTATACTATTTACAAATTTTCTAGTTTGTGGTACTTTTATAGCTGCATGAAGATTGAGAAAAAAATTGGTACAAAGAAGTGGCATATTACTATAGCAAATACCTAAAAATTCTGAACCATGATTTTGGGGAACTCACACTACCTAATATTAAGAGTCATGTTAATTCTATAGTAATCAAGAGTATGTGGTCATTTGGAAAAATCAACAAATCAGAATGGAGTTCAGCAATAAACTCACAGACATGATATATTGATTTTCAGAAAAGGTGCAAAGGCAATGGGCAAATAGGCAAAGCTAGACTGCAGGCTAACCTGAGTCTTGGCAGAATATCTTGAATGCCCTTGGAACAAGGAAAGATAGGCAGCATGGTGGGAGTTGCCATGGGGATTCGGGACTGGATAATGAGTAGAAACTGGAAGAGTTTGAGAGTGATTGCTAGAAACAATCTATATTGCTGTGAAAAGAGTGTTAAGGGCTATTCTGTTGAGGGATCAGAAGAAGGTGGGAACTGTGGGGAAAGGGGGAAAGTTTCTAGAGATGATATAAATGGTCATAATCCAGCTGCTGGTAGAAATATGAATAGTAAAATCAACTCTGATTAGGTCTCAGATGGAAATGAGTGATAAGGTATTGAATACTGAGTGAAAAGACATCATTGTTATAAAGTGGCAAATAACTTAGCTGAACTATGCCTTTGTCCTAGTGTTTGTGGAAGATAGAACTGAGTCATGAATTGGGATATTTGGGAGAAGAATTATCCAAGCAAACGGTTAAGGATGTGACATGGCTTCTCTTGACAACTTACAATGAAATGTGAGAAGAGAAAAAACAAATTAAAGATAGAATTTATAATCAAAAGAGAAATATAACTAAATAATTTTGAAAATTCTCTGCCTGGATATGTTCCAAAGGATCAAAAGGAATGTTTAGGAAAGAAAACCAAGAGAATGGAAAAGTGACCATTTGATTAAAAGATTATTATGGATAGAAGACAGTCAGATACTATTCATTAAGAAATGGAAGAATGATCTCAAAGGCATTTCTGAGATCAGCAAAAGCTACTGCTCCCATCACAAGCCCAGAGTGCAATGGCCTGGGAGACACAACTATGTCAAAAAAGAGGCCTCAGTTTCCCTGGGAAACTTGGAGATCATGTCTCAGCACCACTTCAATCCTCTGTTCTCTTTATTTGGCAAAGTGCTCTGCAGCTGCCCCAGCTGTGGCTCAAGTGGACTCAGGTGCATATCAGACCACCCTTCTATAAGGTACAGACCACAGACCTTGGTGGTTTCCACATGGCGTGAACTCTGCAGATACACAGCATGTGTGAGCTGTGGAGCCATAATTATTTCTGCCTAGATTAAAAAGGATGCCTGAGAGCATCTTATGGCCCAGGCAGAGAATTACAATGGGGTTAGGACAACCAAAGAGAGATCCCACTAATGAAATGCTCAGTACAGATCGGAGGATGGAGCCACCTAAGAGGAACCTGACATAGGCAATGTTTAGTAGATCCATGGGGTCGGGTTTGACCCTAAGACCCTAGAACTGTAGAGAAACCAATATGTAATCCCAACTGAGTAGAACCACAGGCATAAGACTTCCACCAGTGCGAACAGTTGTGTGGGCTTTGTCTCACAAAATTATAGGGGCAGAATCACCTAGAGCCTCAGGGCCCAATTCCCACCCCAGTGCATTCAGAAGGCAAGACATGGGGACAAAGAAGATTATTCTCAAGTTTCATGATTTAATTTTTTTTTTTTTTTTTTTTTTTTTTTTGAGACGGAGTCTCGCTCTGTCACCCAGGCTGGAGTGCAGTGGTCGGATCTCAGCTCACTACAAGCTCCGCCTCCCGGGTTTACGCCATTCTCCTCCCTCAGCCTCCCGAGTAGCTGGGACTACAGGCGCCCACCACCTCGCCCAGCTAGTTTTTTTGTATTTTTTAGTGGAGAGGTGGTTTCACCGTGTTAGCCAGGATGGTCTCGATCTCCTGACCTCGTGATCCGCCCGTCTTGGCCTCCCAAAGTGCTGGGATTACAGGCTTGAGCCACCGTGCCCGGCCTGATTTAATAAATTTTTTTGTCATGTTGAATTTCGGACTTATCTGGGATTTGTCACTCTTTTCTTTCTGCCTATTTCTCCCTTTTTGAATGAAAATGTCTCCCGTATGCCGTTGTGTTCTGGAAATAGAAAATTTCTATGATTTCACAGGCTCACAACTGCAGGGGAAGTTTGTCTCAGGAAAAATTGTACTTTGAGTCTCACTCACATCTAACTTATAATATTTAAAGGATACTGTGGACTTAGACTTTAGAAGTAATGATGAAATGAGTTAGTACATTTTTGGGCTATTGGGATTGAATGAATGTTTTCTGTGTGCAATATGAACATAAATTTTGGGGGTCTAGGGGTAGAATGCTAAGGTTTCAATGTGTATGTACATGTGATGTTCATATGTTAAAACATAACCCCTTAGGTGATGGTGTTAAGAAGTCAAGTCCTCAAGAGGTAATTAAACTATGAAGGCTCTGTTCTCATGGATGGGATTAATGCCTATAAAAGGCTTTGGAGAGCTGCCTCTTTCTGCCTCTTTCACCATGTTAGGGCACATAGACAGCATCAACTCTGAGAAAAGGGCCCTAAACAGACAACTAGCATGCTCATGCTTTGAACTCCAACTTCTCAGCTGCCAAAACTGTGAGAAATAAATGTCTATTATTTATGGATTATGCAAACTGGAATTTTGTGATAGAAACATGAAAGAACCGAGACACTAGGATTATCGTGTTTCCTAGTTTCTGCTTTTTCTTAAATTTGTGTCCAGCAACACATAGTCATCACTGGGGGAAAATTTTTCATGTCTGCGTTCTCCTTTATGATATTTTCTGTAAATTTTAATCTTCTCTATTTTTCTTTGAAAATTTTTTATTGTGGTAAAAGGTACACAACTTAAAACTTATTATTTTAACTATTTTTAAGGGTATAGTTCAGTGGCATTGAGTGTATTCACATTGTTATTCAACCATCGCTACATCCATCTCCAGACAGTTTTCTTCCTCTCAGGTTAAAACCCAAAATCCTTTAAACAGTAACTCACCATTTTCCCCTAATAACAACTGCTGGGAAGCCTTACTCTACTTTTCTTCTTTATAGATTTGACTACCCTAGTTACCTCTGAGGACTAAGCTCTGATTTTTTATCATGTCCAAATTCCTTTCTAAGGGGTCTGGGGAGTCATGCCCTACAAACCATAAATTTTCATTAGATGGATTTTATTTAACCCTGTATATTGTGACTTACTTTCTGACTCTGGCACGACAAGGGAAAAATCTAAGCATTTTACCCCAAAATATATTTCCTTGCCATACCTAGAAATTGCCCTTCAAAGTGTCTTGTGGAAAAAAATCACATTCTATACAGAATATCTTTTCCCCTTTATTTTCCCTCCTTTCTTTCTGATACAGGTGATAATCAAGTAAAAGCCAGGCACCCTTTTAGGTTCAATAAGAAACATTTTACAACCTGCTCTCTCTCTCTCTCTCTCTCTGAAGACTGCTATCTGAGAGATTCCTCTGCACAATAATACTTGGTCTCCACAATCCTTTATCTTAACATGAACAGTCCTTTCCATTACTCCCAGGTCTTCAGATAAACTCAACCAATTGTCAACCAGAAAACGTTTAAATTTACCAATAACCTGGAAGCCCCCGCTTTGAGTTGTCCCACTTTTCTGAACCAAACCTATGTATTTCTTTTTTTTTTTTTTTTTTTTTTTTTTTGAGGCGGAGTCTCGCTCTGTCGCCCGGACTGGAGTGCAGTGGCCGGATCTCAGCTCACTGCAAGCTCTGCCTCCCGGGTTTATGCCATTCTCCTGCCTCAGCCTCCGGAGTAGCTGGGACTACAGGCGCCCGCCACCTCGCCCGGCTAGTTTTTTTTGTATTTTTTTTTTAGTAGAGACGGGGTTTCACCGTGTTAGCCAGGATGGTCTCGATCTCCTGACCTCGTGATCCGCCCGTCTCGGCCTCCCAAAGTGCTGGGATTACAGGCTTGAGCCACCGCGCCCGGCCACCTATGTATTTCTTAAATGTATTTGATGTCTCATGCCTTCCTAAAATATATAAAACCAAGCTGTACCCCGACCACCTTGGGCACATGTTCTCAGTACCTCCTGAGGGCTGTGTCACGGGCCATGGTCACTTACATTTGGCTCAGAATGAATCTCTTAAAATATTTTACTGAGTTTGACTCTTTTTGTTGACACCTCATATAACTCTATTTATTCTGTTGTTACTGGCTTATTTTACTAAGTCTTACACACTGTATTTAAGGTTCATCTATGTTGTGGTATGTGTCAGAATTTCCTGTCTTTTTAGGATTAACAAGTATTCTCTTTTATGTTTATACCACATTTTGTGTATTCATTCATCTATGAATGAACACTTGTCTTGCTTCCATTTATTGGCTAATGTAAATAATGCTGTCCTAAACACAAATGTGTAAATATTTATTTGAACTTTGCTTTAAGTTCTTTGGAATATATACTGAGCAATAAAATTGCTTTAATATGTAGTAATTCTATGTTAAATTATTTGAGGAACTGCCGTACTGTTTTCATAGTGTCTTCATTGTTTTACATTCCTTTCAGCAGTCCAAAAGGGTTTCTATTTCTCCACATTATTACCGACATTTGTTATTTTCTGTTATGTGTATGCCTATCTGTGTTTTCATAATAGTCATTAAAATGAGTGTTACTTGGTTTATCATTAAGGTTTAAATTTGCATATCTCTAAGGATTAGTTACCATATTGTTTATCCTTACTATGGTACTGGCTATTTTGGATATTCTGCTTTTTCATATAAACTTTAGGATCAAGTTGCTGACAACCACCAAATAACTTGCAGAGATTATTGGGGAGAACTGACATATTTACAATATTCGTCTCCTATCTATGAACACCAAATATCTCCAAATATGTTAAGTTCTTCACTGATTTTGTTCAACAGAGTTTGTAAATTCCCTGTAAAAATCTTGTACATGTTTTATTAGAATCATACCTAAAAATTTCATTTTGGAGAGTGTTAATTTAGTTGGTATTGCATTTTAAATTTCAAATTGTCCTTGTTTGTTGCTGGTATATAGGAAATTAATTGTTTTTTATATTAATCTTGTATTATATCCTGCAACCTTACTATAATTGCTAATTAGGCCAGGAATGGTGACTCTTTGCCTGTAATTCCAGCTGCTAAGGATGCTGAAGTGGGAATATAGATTGAGCCTGATAATCTCTCTCTCTACATACACACACACACACACACACACACACACACACACAATTCCAAGGATGAAACTCACTTGATCATAATAAATTATTTATTTGACATGCTGATGGATTTAATTTGCTAGTATTATGTTGAGGATTTTGCATCTGTGTTCATCAAGGATATTGGTCTGTGCTATCCTTTTTGCTGTTGTTGTTGTATCACTGCCTGGTTTTGGTACAAAGGTGATACTGGATTTGTAGAATAAGTTATAGAGGGATTCCTCCTCTTCAATTTTGTTGAAATTATTTTGGTATCAGCTTTTGTATGTACATTTGGTAAAAACTGGCTGTGAATCTCTCTGGTCCTGGCCTTTTATTTGCTGGAAGATTTTTATTACTAATTTGACTTCATTGCTCAATATTGATCTGTTCAGAGTTTCTATTTCTTCCTGGTTCAATCTTGGGAGGTTGTATGTTTCCAGCAAAGTATCCATTTCTTCTAGATTTTCCAGTTTGTGAATTTAGAGATGTTCACAGTAGTCTCTGATGATCTATTGTATTTTTGTGATATCAATTGTAATGTCATCTTTATCATTTCTTCTCTCTTTTTTTTTTTCCCTAGTTTAGTCTAGGTAGCAGTCAGTCAATATTGTTTATTCTTTCAAAGAACCAGATATACATTTAATTGATTATTTGAATAGTTTTTTTTTTTTCTCAATGTTATCTAATTCTGCTGTGTTCTCTGTTAATTCTTTTTTTCCCACAGCTTTTGGTTTTGTTTGTTCTTGCTTTTCTGTTTTCTTATGATGCAACCCTACATTGTTAATTTAAAATATTTTTAGCTTTTTGATGTAGGTGTTTAATGCTGCAAACTTGCTCTGAGCACTGGTTTTACTGCATCCCAGATATTTTGGTATGTTTTGTCTCTATTTTCATTCTTGTTAAAAAAAATTGTTGATTTCTGTCTTAATTTTATTGTTTGAACAGGAGCCATTTGCGAGCAAGTTGTTTAGTTTCCATGTATTTGTTTTGTTTTTAGAGTTCTTCTTGGAATTGATTTCTGATTTTTTTCTACTGTGGTCGAAGTGGATGCTTGACATGATTTTGATGTTTTTGAATTTATTGAGATTTGGTTTTTTACCACGCATGTGGTAAATTTCAGGGAATGTTCTGTACACAGGTGAAAAAAATATGTATTGTGTGGTTTGGGGGTAAAATGTTCTGTAAATGTCTATTAGTTGTATTTGATCAATAGTACAGTTTATATCCAGAGTTGCTCTGTTGATTTTCTGCATCAATAATCTGGCTAGTGATGTCATTGTGGTGTTGATGTCCGCTATTATTATTGTATTGTTGTTAATCTGTTTTCTTAGATTGGGTCGTACTAGTTTTATTAATCTGGGTGCTCTAGTGTTGGGTGCATATATATTTAGAATAGTTAAATCTTTCTGTTGTGTAGAAACCTTTATCTTATAATGGCCTTCTTTGTCTTGTTTTCTGCTGTTGGCCTAAAATCTATTTTATCCAATATGATAAAGATTACTCCTGATCACATTTATTTTGCATTTGTGTGATATTTCTTTTTCCACCCTTTTACTTTGAGTCCTAATGTACCTTGAAACAGTACATGGGTCTCTTGTAGACAGTAGATGGCTGGGTCTTATTTATTTATTTATTTTATCTAATTTGCCAGTCTGTGTCTTTTGAGTAAACCATTAAGGTCAGTTTCATTCAAGGTCAATACTGATGTGTGAAGTTTTGTTCCTAAAATAGTGAGATGTTTGCAAGTGAGATGTTTTAGAGTTTCAATTCTGGAGATTTTAAAAATAATATCTATGAGTTTTATAGCTGTGTGTGCTTTCTGATGGTGATTATTATCCTCTTGTTTCCATGTTTAAAACTCCTTTAAGCATTTCTTGTAGGAATTGTCTTGTGATGACATATTTCCTTAGAGTTTACTTGTCTGAGAATGACTTCATTTCTCCTTCATTTAAGAAGCTTAGTTTGACAGCACAGAAAATTATTAGCTGGCATTCTTTTCTTCTTCTCTAAGGAGACTAAAAATAGGCCCCCAATCTCTCCTGGCTATTAGGGTTTCTGGTGACAATTCTGCTGTTAATCAGGTAAGTTTTACTTTTGTGTTAGTGCATTCTAACATGGCTGTAAAAAATACCAGAGACTGGATAGGTTATTTAAAAAAAAAAAGAAAAGAGTTTTAATTGCCTCGTGGTTGCATGGTTGCATGATACTAGTATCTTCTCACTTCTGGAAAGGCCTCAGGAAACCTCCAATCATGGTGAAAGGCAAAAGGGAAGCAGGCTTGGCTTATATGTCCAGGGTGAGAGCAATAGAGTGAGGAGGAAGGTGCCAAAATCTTTTAAACAACTAGATCTTGGGAGAACTCACTATCACAAGAAGAGCACCAAAATGATGGTGCTAAATCATTCATGAGAAACCACTGCCATGATCCAATTACCTGTCACCAGGCCCTTCCTCAAACATTGGTGGCTACAATTCTACATGAGATTTAGGTGAGGAAACAGATCCAAACAATATCATTCCTCCAATGGCCCCTCCAAATCTCATGTTTTTCTCACATGTCAAAATACAGTCATGCCTTCCCAACAGTCCCCCAAAGACTTAACTTATTCCAGCATCAACGCAAAAGTTCACAGTCCCAAGTCTCATATGAGATAAGGCTAGTCCCTTCCACCTATGTGCTTATAAAATAAAAGAAAAAAGAGTTAGTTACTTTCAAGATACAATGGAGGGATAGGCATTGACTAAATAATCCTGTTCTAAAAGGGAGAAATCAGCCAAAAGAAAGAGGATATAGGCTCCATGCAAATCTGAAACCCAGAAGAGCAGTCATTAAATTTTAAAGCTCCAAAATAACCTCCTTTGTCTCCATGCTCCACATCCAGGACATAATGATGCTAGGGGTGGGCTCCCAAGTCCTTGGACGGCTCTACCCCTTGGGCAGCTTTGCAGGGAACAGCCTGTGCAGCTGCTCTCATGTGCTGGTGCTGAGTGCCTGTGGCTTTTTCAGGTGCATGGTAGAAGCTATCAGTGGCTCTACTATTCCAGGTTCTGGAAGACAGTGGTCATCTTGTCACAGCTTCACTAGGGAGTGTCTCAGTGTGTACTCTGTGTAGGGGATCCAACCTGACATTTCCCCTCCCACTCCCGTAGTAGAGGTTCTCTATGAGGGCTCTGCCCCTGCAGCAGTTTTCTACCTGGACATCTAGGCTTTCCCACACATCCTCTGAAATCTAGTAGTAGAATCCCTAGCCTCAATTGTTGCACTCTGTGGACTCCACAGGCTTAACACCACATAGAAACTGCCAAGGCTTAGAGGTTGCACCCTCTGCAGCAGCAGCATGAGTTGTACCTTGGCCCCTTTTGGCCATGGCTGGAGCTGGAAAGACTTGGATACAGAGATCAATTTCCTGAGGCTGTACAGGGTGGCAGGGCCCTAGGCTTTACCCTCCAAACCATCTTTTCCTCTTAAGCCTCTGGTCATGTGATGGGAAGGGCTGCTATGAAGGTCTGTGAAATGGCTTTGAGGCCTTTTCCCCTTTGTCTTGGCTATCAGCATTTGCAATCTTTTTAGTTACGCAAATATCTGCAGCCTGCTTGAATTCCTCCCATGAAAACAGGCTTTTCTTTTCTAACACATGACCAAGCTGCAAAGTTTCAAAATTTTTATGCTCTGCTTCCCTTTTAAATATATGCTCCAGTTTTACATCATTGCTTTGCTCACACATATGAACATAGGCTGTTAGATGTGGCCAGGTCATACCTTGAATGCTTTGCTGCTTAGAAATTTATTCCACCAAATGCCCTAAATGATCAGTCTCAAGTTCAAAGTTTTACAGATCCTTAGGGCAGGTTCACAGTGCTACCAGGTTCTTTGCTAATGCATAACAAAAGTGATTTTTGCTCCACTTCCCAATAAGTTCCTCATCCCCATCTGAGACCTCATCAGCCAGGACTTCATTGTCCATATCACTACAGGCATTTTGGTCACAACAATTTAACAAATCCCTAAGAATTTCCAAAATTTCCCTCATGTTTGTCTTCTTCTGACCTCTCCACAATCTTCCAACCTCTGCCCATTGTCCAGTTCCAACACTGCTTTGACATTTTTAGAAATCTTTAGAGCAGTTTCCCACTACTTGGTACCAATTTTCTGTGTTAGTGTGTTCTCACATTGATATAAAGAAATAACTGACGCTGGGTAATTTATAAAGAAAAAAACTTAATTGGATCACAGTTCTGCAAGCTGTACAGGTAGTATGATGCTGACATCTGTTTGACTTCTGAAGAGGCCTCAGGAAACTTTCAATCATGACAGAAGGTAAAGAGGAAGCAGGCACATCTTACATGGCCAGAGCAGGAGCAAGAGAGAGAGGGAGAAACTGCCACACACTTTTAAACGACCAGGTCTCATGAAAAGTGACCTTCACAAGAATAGCAACAGGAGGATAGTGGTAAACCATTCATGAGCAATGTGATGGTTAACTTGATTGAATTGAGGGATACAAAGTAGTAGCCCTGGATGTGTCTGTATGGGTGTTGCCAAAAGAGATTAACATTTGATTCAGTGGGCTGGGGAAGGCAGATCCACCCTTAATCTGGTGAGCACAATCTAATCAGCTTCCAGCGTATGTAAAGCAGGCAGAAAAACATGAAGAAACGAGATGGGCATAGCCTCCCAGCCTACAACTTTCGCTCATGCTGGATGCTTCCTGCCCTTGAACATAGGACTCCAAATTCTTCAATTTTGGTACTCGGACTGGCTCTCCTTGCTCCTCAGCTTGCAGACAGCCTATTCTGAGGCCTTGTGATCATGTAAATTAATATGAAATATACATATATGTTATATAGGAGTTGTGACAAAATGACCACTGTCCTCCAGACCCTGGAATAGTAAAGCCACTGACAGCTTGTATAGTTTTATATATATAAATATAAATATCCTATTAGTTCTGTCCCTCTGAGAGAACCCTGACTAATACAAGACACTTCTGCCATGATCCCATTACCTCCCACAGACCTCACCTTCAACACTGAGGGTTATAATTTCACATGAGATTTGGATGAGGACACAGATTCAAACCATGTAAACTTTATAGATGATTTGACCCTTTTCTCTGGCTGCCTTTAAGAATTTTTCTGTATCATTGACCTTGGATAGTCTGATAACCATATGCCTTGTTCATGTGTGTATTTTTACAATATCTTGAAGGTTTTCTCTAAAATTCTTGTATCTGCACAACTGATTCCCTAGAGAGATTATGGAAGTTTTCTTGAATTATTATGTTTTCTAGGTGGTTTACTTTTTCTTCACTCTCAGGAATGTCTATAAGTCATAAGGTTGATCACTTCACATAATTCTATATTTCTCAAAGCTTTGTTTTTTTTAATTATTTTTTCTTTATTTTTGTTTATCTTAATTCAAAAGACTGGTCTCCAGGCTCTGAAACTCTTTCTTCTGCTTAGTCTAGTCTACTGTTAAAGCTTTCCACTGTATTCTGAAGTTTCTTAAATGATTTTTGTTTAATTTTGAGAAATTCTCTTTTTTTAAAAAAATATATTCATCTCTACCTTTATTTCCTCAATTGCTTTCATGATTTCTTTGTGTTAATTTTCAGCCTTCTCTTGTACTTCATTATACTTCCTCGTAATCCATGCTTTGAATACCTTATCTGTCATTTCTGAGTTTTTACTGGTTTTGGGGTCTGTTGCTAGAGAGCTAATATGATTTCTTGGTGGTGTGACTACATTCTGGTTTTTCATGATGTTCATGCTGCTTCCTTCTCATCTGGAGAAGTTGGCACTTCCTTTTGAATTTATTTTTGCTTGGATAGTCTCTCTCTCTCTCTCTCTGCATATATATATTCTTCTTTTAGGGAGGGTGACTATAGAGTATGTTGGGTAGGGCCTTTTGTCTTTGCTCCTATAGCTATTTGCACTTCTGTCAGCAGGTATTTTTCTTGGTCTGTGCAGTTTGACCTGCAGGTCAGTAGGTGATGCTTATGCATAAGAGGCAATAGAGGCAGGAGCAGCTGTGAATGTATTTGATTTGTGTTTACCTTGAAGTATTTTCTGCTTTCCTTAGGTGATGCGCTGCACATTGGAATGTCTAGTACCCTGAGCTTCAGGTTCAGTGCGGTGGGGGGAACACAGCTGAGCAGAGCTTGACTCCCTGACTTCCTCACAGTTTCCCCAGTGACAAGCACAGCTGACTGTGGTGGCTGGGGGGAGCTCCTGGTGAGATGCACTGAGGTCATTGCACGGGGTAAATGGTTGTGCCAGCTCCGTGTGCTGGATAGGCAGGAATGTGATTAGCTCTTCTATCGCACTCCTGTCCCACTGCTTATGATTCAGATTCACACTTTTGTCTGCCTTCAGGCTCCGGTGTAACTGAGACACATGGAAAATGCCTGTCCTGTAGCTCTCTGTGGGAGTGGTTTCAGGATGGAACCTCTTCACTCGGCCCAATACAGACAGCTTTAACGGCTCACCTGTTCTCCAATGTCGCAAGGCTGATGCTTTGTGTTGAGAGGGGTAAGGGCTCCACATTTTGACCCATGCAGGTGGGTGGCAGTTGTGATGGTGTCTGCTAGTTGGGCTGGCCTGACCTCTGGTGGGTAGGCAGGTGCCAGGAGTGGTGGACTGGGCTAGATAATTTCTTGACTTTCAGGCTCCTAAGTGGCCCACTGGATGGCATACATGAGTCCAGAAGGAGCTAGACAAGGATTATATTATTCCAGAATTTAGGAGCTGCTGTGATTAGGAGGGATGGGTTGGTCTCTGGGTCACTGACAAAACTGTCAGGTTAGGGCAGGCAGAATGCTCAGGCAGTGAAAGTCAGAGGGAAAATCACAGGTTTTAGGTGCTGGGCTGCAGGTGAAATGGTCAGAAAAGAGCAGGGTGGCTGTGCTGCGAGCTTCTTACTGGGAAAGTTAGGACCCCATGGGCAGTGAAGACTGGCAACTGTGGGGCGTATGGCCTGCCTGCAGTTTCCGGCCATAGAAGGAGCACTGGGTTTCACTGTTGGGAGCATGTAAAGTTGCCTCGCCTACCTATATCTTCCCTGGTCCTAGGGTGGCAGGGGTGCGCAGAGGCAGCAGTGACACATGCCCAGGATGGCCTATCAAGTTCAGCTACAGCCACAGTCTTCAGATGGGAATAGGGTGGGTGCATTGGGAGACAGTTGCTGTGTAAGTAAGCTCCACCCAGAATAGAGCTAAAAAGTCAAGTGGTCACACAGTGTGCAGTCTACCGTCTCCACCACACTGTGGCTGCAGGTTCTGTCTTACACGCATGCAAAAATGCCCCACCTCTTCATTACATTCCTAGCCTGTGGGTGGCAGTGGAAGAGGCAGGCGTAGTAGCACTTAGGCCCTCAGAGGAATGCTGAGCTGTGGTCACAGTGTTCAACCTGGGGAAGGGGAGCTGCACTGCATCACAAGGTTGTCACTGAAACAGGCAAGCCCTACATGGGAGGAAGCCACAGAGGTGGGAGATCGTGCATTGCATAGTCTGTCCATGCCCCTGTGCCTTGATTTTGGGATCTACTTTGACAGTTCCCAAAAGTGCCCTGCCCCCATGGATAGCAGAGGCAAAGGCAGCAGTGTCAGAGGCTGCAGAGTCTCTGGGAGTTAAGCTGCAGTTGCAGTGTTCAGGTGGGGATGGGGCTGGTGTGCTGGAGGCCTGTCTCCAAAGCAGACAAACCCAGTTTGGTGGGGTTCAATGGAGGTGAAGGGTCATGTAATGTGTCATCTGCCTGCTGCTTTGTACAATGGGAGTGGCATCTGTCCTGAGGGTAGTGTCTGTCCTGGGAGTGTGCAAAAGTGCCTGGCCTCTCTCCTTGGCAAAGTGGTGGCAGCTGGCATGGAGCTGCTTGGGTATCAAAAGCTTGTTGAATTCCATGTGGGCTTGAGTGGTACCTTTGCTCAGTCTCCAGGTAGCTCCCTGTTTCAATCTGGAGACCAGCTGGGGGAGGGGGTTCAAAAGGACTCTCCTGTCATGAGGGTTGTAAAGGTCCATGATGGAAGTGTGGAACCCCTGGGGTCTCTCACTCACTCACGCTTTCCATATGTTAGGAGGCCTCTCCCAGATTCACACCAGTACTGGCTCTTCAGGCTGCATGGCTTCACTCTCCTCTGCTTTCTATGGTTCCCAGTGCTTCTCTGGTGAATTTAAGGATACTCCCTTAGACAATCCACTGGAAGTGCCAATATGTACTTACTATTTTAATTCTTCTCCATGATATAGGCATTCACTAGCTGCTTCTAGTCAGCCATCCTGAACAGGGAGAGCTTCTCCCATATTTAGTGTGAGACCTGCTCCAGCTTCTAGAGGTAAATTTAACTCACATGAGTATGGTGTACCTGCTTTGACTGGGTCCTCCTGGAGTTTTAACTATCAGACTCATACACACAAAGCCTTAAGCAATTTATCAATTATAGCTTGTGTTTTCCTACTCCTTCACTGTTACCTGTTGTGGTTTGTGCTTATGAGTTTCTTCCCCAATAAGTTCTGACTCTCAGTAAGCCTATCTGCATCTCCAATCTTGGGGGCAATGGTTTTCTCTGTGTGCTTGCATTTCTTATTTATCCAGAAGAGTAGTACATTTTTCAGGCTTCTCAATTTTTTTCCTTGCTAGAAAAAAGTGGCATCTTCCAAGCTCCTTACATGCAGAACTGGAAAACTAAAGCCCTATTTGCAGAATGGTCATGCACAGAATATGTTCTTTAATTTCATTTTTACATGTTAAAATCTAATGTTAATTGTTATAGTAAATATCAGTTAATAAAATATTTGTTTTATATTTTCTCCAGACTTTTTCATTTCATATAAATATTATCATATATGTGGTCTTTGTAACTGCCTTCTTTTGCCTAACATTATGTTTTCAAAATTTATCTAGTATGTATCAGTATGCTATTCCCTTTTATGGTTAAATAATATTTCACTGTATGCCTACATAACAGTCTGTTTATCTGATCATCTTTTGATGAACATTTGATTTCTTTCCGCCTTTGGACTGTTATTTATAATACTGATGTGAACACTCATGTAAAACACTTTCAGAGGACACAAGTTTTTGTTTCTCTTGAGTATATACCTAAAGTGGAATGAAGAATAGCTGGGTTATGTGGTAAGTATATGTAAACTTTAGAATAACTTTCAAAGTGTTTTACAAAGTACTTGCTACATGTTACATTTTTACAACCAATGTGTGAGGGTTTTAATTTTTCCACATCCTCACCAACACTTGTTTTTATGTTTTTTTTTTTTTAATTATAGCCTTCCTCTTTGCTATGAAATGGTTACTCATCTTTGTTTCTATTTTCATATCCCTGATGACTAACAATATTGAATATCTTTTTTATGTGCTAATTGGACATTTTATATACAAATTGAAGAAATGTTTATTAATGTGTTTGCCTATATTATTTGTCTTTTTATTATTCAGTTGTATGAGATCTCCAGATAATCTTGACACAAGTCTCTCATCAGATTCATGATCTGCAAATATTGTCTTCCATTCTGTGTGTAAACATCTTTATAATCTCAGCTTTACTTTGACTAATGTCTGAAATGGCTATCAATGTAAGACATAAGCATTTGCCTTGTCTCACTGTGCCTCCCAGAATTTGTATCTTGAGACTAAATTACCGACATAGTGGTATTAAGAGGCGGGGTCTTTAGGAAGTGATTAAATTGAGGGAGGAAGTCCACATGGATTGAATTGGGGCCCTTATAAAAAAGGCTTGGGGGAATGAGTTCACACTCCTGGGCTTTTCTACCATATAGTGATACAATGTTCATCCCCTTTTTGTCCTTCCCATCCCTTCCATCACATGAGGATATCTAGATGATGCCATGTGTAAGGAACAGGCCTTCACTGGAAACCAAATGTACCAGTGCCTGGAGATTAGACTTTCCATCTCCCAGAAATGGGAGGAAATAAATTTCTGTTCTTTATAAATTACCTAGTCTCAGATATTTTGTTATAGCAGCACAAACAGACAAGATAATATTCTTACACAAATTAATATAAATCTAGATGGGTGAGACACATGAGAACAATTTGTCAATAAGTAGCTTTAAATAAAATACTGGGAAAATGAGTTCCTCAATGAAATCAAAATAACATACAAAGATCTATGTGTGTGTATATACATAAAATCTACCTATATCTATATAATCTTGATTTTACATATACACAAAGAAAATATGTTGTAAGATTCCATATGGAGTTGCATTTCAAGAAAATATTTAGTTTAAACTAAGTTATAAAGAGCAATGTTAGATAACACACATACCTTGTAATAGTCTGAAATCGTATTTCCTTTCATTACAGATAAAGCTTGAAATTTGCGAAAGTATTATTTCAAAAAGCGAAATATGCTAATGTGAAGGTGACTGAATGAATTGTTCAAGAGACGTCTTATTGGAAAAATAAATTTAACTACATCTGTATTAACTTAAGCATAGTATACTGACATTTGCTTACAGCAGTCAACTCCGAGCAATTCTTCTGGCCAAAATGCAGTGACAGTGCTTTGCTTTTATTATCTCAGATTGAAACAGCTTTTGCCCATAATTTCTGGGTGCTAAAAAGCTAAAAGTTTTAAAATTAAGCAGATTTCATTTGACAATTGAGCTAAAATTTTGAGTCAGCTCTAAACTCCTATCTGTTATGTCCTTTTCAGTTTTGGTGACCTTTTACTAAACTTTAACTTTAGTGCCTTAACTTGGTAAAATTGAAAGAAGAACAAAATAAATGTTGTGAGAGAAACTTGATTGCTCTATATTATAATTTGATTGTAAAATAATCACATTAATGATTCTAAGTTCTTTAATAATTGATTTACTAGCAAATATATTATCAAGCAAACACTACTTAATGTTACTTTATCAGATATAATAACAATGCAAATTAAATACACACAATGCATACCCTCTAGGAATTTATATACCACAACAGGCATAGAAATAAAGATACAAATAAATGTATGCACATGATATGACCAAATTTATGATATTTTTAAGTGTTGAAATTATTAGTAATATAACAAATACATAACTCAAGTATTATTTCAATAATGTATAAGGTTATTAATTTTAACTATCATAGTACCCATGTTATTTTTATTTTGAGACACATTTATCATATATTAATCAAGTATAACAACATGAAACAGAGGACACAACTATATTTTTGATACATTATATTCATAGCTTAAATGTAGCTTCTTTTTTGGATGTATGCATATTTATTTAAGAATATATCTTTTTGTTACAAGAAAGTAGTTTTGGACTCATGCTACAGCTCATCAATTAATTGCATGGATGAGATATGCAGTTTTTATGCACCTTAAAATTTAAATTATGCAGTATGTATGTCAAATGATCTGCAAATTGAATATGCAAGCAATATTACATATAGTTTAGCACAACTATAAGATACTTTTTATAGTGTTTTCTTTTTATTATAAACTCTGCTAACAGGACTAACTTTAAAAATACCTAATCTTTGATCTTCACAAAAATAATGTCAATTGTGTCCTCTCAATGTCCAAATTCTATATGCCACGTGTCAGAAGAAAATTCAATATATTTAAAAAGTTACTAATAGATTGTGTCTATTATACACAAACAACTTTTGATGTCTGAATATCTTATTGCTATAATAATTGTGGATGCCTTTTAATAAAACATTAATATAAAATGCTTTAATATTAATATTAATGAAATGTTTTTATATTAATTTTAATAATGTATTAATAATACATTAACAAAACAAAGATGCCTATTTTTGCCACTTCTATTCAACAAAGTAATGGAAGTTTTAGCTAGAACAATTAGGCAAAAAAAAAAAAAAAAGAAGAAATAAAAGACATCCAAGTTGGAAAAGATAAAGTCATTTTTTTTATTGAAGATGACATAATCCATGTATAGATAACCTTGAAGATTCCCAAAATACTCTTAGAACTAATCAATTTAGCAAAATTGCAAGATTAAAAGAAAAATTAACTCACAAATACCAGTGGCTATTTTGTATACTACCAACAAAAAATCTGAAAAGAAAATCAAGACAACTCGTCCATTGAAAATAGCATCAGAAACAATAAAACTACTTAGGAATAAAATTTAAAATAAGAGGTGAAAAACTTGTACACTCAAAACTGAAAATATTGCTGAATATAATTGAAAAATACACCAATAATTAGGAAGACACCTTTTGTTCATGGATTTAAAGACTTCATATTGTTAAGCTGTTGCAGTACTACCCAAAGAAATCTGAGAATTAAATGAAATTCTTTTCAAATTCCCAATAAAGGTTTTTATAGAAATAGAAATATACTTCCTAAAATTAATATGAAATTTCAAGGGACACCAAATAGCTAAAGCAATATTGAAAGAAAATTGGAGCTCTTATAGTTTCTGATAGCAAACCTATTACAAAACTAAAGCAATCAAAACAGTCTGGGACTGTCATAAAGAAAGATATATAGACCAATAGAATTGAACCGAGATTATAGAAAAAAATTGTATAATGTTCATATGATTTTTGACAAGGATGCCAAGACCCATTCTATGGGGAATAAGAGAGTGTTTCAACAAATGTTGAGAAAACTGAGTATCTACATAAAAAAGAATAATAAAGTATGGCCCTTACCTTACTTTATATACAAACAACAATTAAAAATGTAGCAAAAACGTACATTTAAACATTAAAACTATAAAACTTTTAGAAGAACATATGAGGACATGATTTGTGACATTGGATTTGGTAATGATATCTTGAATGGCACAGTAAACAAAAAAAAAAAAAAAACACAGTAGACAAAAGAAAACAAAAACAGGATGAATTAGGTTACATCAAAATTAAGTTTTTTTGGCATCAAAGGGTGCTATCAACAGAAGGAAAAGTCAATCCAGAGAATAGGAGAAAATATTTGTAAATCATATATAACAGGTTAGTATCCAGAATATATAAAGAATGCCTAGAATTCAACAACTTAAAAAAACAAAAAAAAAAAAACAAATTATAAAATGGGTAAAAGGCTTGAATAGACATTGAAGATACAAATGGCCAATAAGCATATAACATATGTTCGATATGACTAATTATTAGGGAAATGCACGTAAAAACCATAATGAGATCACACATTACACCCTTATAATGATTAGTCTCAAAGCAAAAAAGAAAGAAAAAAAATAAAACAGAAAATATGTGTTGTTGAGAATGTGGAGAAATTGGAATCCTTGTGCATTGCCATTAGTAAAGTATTGCAGCTGCTGCAAAACACAGTTTGGTAATTCTTCAAAAAATTAAGTATAGAATTACCATATGATGTAGTAATTCCACTTCTGTGTATATCAGCAAAAGAACTGAAATAATGGACTCAATCAGATATTTGTACACTCATGTTCATAGCAGCAGTATTCACAAGAGTCAAAAGGTGGAAGCTACCCAAGTGTCCATTCACAGACATACACAAAATGTGGTATACACAGTAGTTTCTCAGTATCTACGGAGGATTGGTTTTAGGGCCTTTTGTGGATACCAAAATCTATGGATGCCCAAGTCCTCAATATAAAATGATGTAGTATTTTCATTTAACCTATGCACATGTTCTTTTGTATTTTTAATAATCTCTAGATTACTTATAATTCCCCATACAATATAAGTGCACTGTAAATAGTTGTTATATTCTACTGTTCAGCAAATAATATCAAGGAAAAATATTTATACAAGCTCAGTACAGAGGGATTTATCCATTTTTTCAAAATATTTTTGATTCACAGCAACTTGAACCTATGGATGCAGAACCCCAAAATATGGAGGGCCTAATATATGAACAATGCAATATTATTCAGTCTTAAAGAGGAAGACACTTCTGACACATGCTACAACATGGATAAATCTTAAATACATTGTGCAAGACTTACTGAGATAAGCTAGTTATAAAAGGACAATTACACTTATATTTAGTATAGAAGTACTAGAGTAGTCAAATTCACAGAGACAGAAAGTATAATGGTAGTTGCCAGGGGATGGATGTAGGAGAAATGGGTAATTATTGTTTAATGGGTAGATTCTCAGTTTGTGAATATAAAAAGTTCTAGAGGTAGACCGTCGTGATGTCACCACAACAATGCAAATATAGTTAATGCCGCTGAACTGTACACTTAATTATTAGAATGGGAAATTTTATATTAGCATATCTTACCACAATTTTTAAAAAGTAAATGACAAAAAATAAAATAAATGTTGATTTCATGAAAAGTATTGGTTAAGCCAATTAGAGTTAATTGACAACATATTTGTAGGTCAGGTTCTCAGACAAATGTAGGCATAGGCAGTTCTAATATATCAACATTTCTTTTCTCATTAATAGTCATTTATTGTTTATTGAGGCTACTTCTAAATATCAGGGCCCAAATACACTAGTAGTAATACTAATTCCTCATTTCTTTTACTGTTTTACTAAGGGCCAGTCACTCTCTGAAATGCTTGAAAATACTAATCCTAATTATTTTTTAAAAGTAGTCTGGATAAGTATTATTATTATTTCTATTTTACAAATGAAGAAACCCAGGCAGAGAAAAGATAAATCATTTAAACACAGTCACACAGAGTAAACGGATTGAGGATTTAAGACCAATGACTCTGCAGAACCTTTCCTCTTAACTACTCTGCCATCTTATGTAGTCCTTTCATCATCCACATTGATAGGTACACTTACACTTCTTTTCTAAATACATGGAGGCATTGGAGTTTAAATAACTTGTCTGAAATCATACATGTTCAGGATCTATTTTCATGCCTATTTGACTCTGAAAACCTGGCTCTTAAATTACCAACAATATCACAATTCTCCAACTTGCGAAGAGTTTATTTATTTCTTACACAGCCCCAGGATGAACTCAAGACCACAGAATATCACAGTTTTAAACCAGAATATTGACCACAATGAAAATAAAGAAAAAATTTGAAAAATAAACAGTAGATTTCATAAGTAAATCCAATAATTTGTTCCTTAAATACAGATACATCTCTAGCATGCCTAAAAATCTGAAAAAATAGAAGAAAGCAGAAAATACACACATTAAAAAATATAAATGGAAAAGTGAACACTGATACAGAAGAAAAATGATATAATAACATAATTAACTCAAGCTTATAAAAATAATATCAAAGATATCAAAGATATAGATGAAATACCTGACTTTCTGGGAAATATAAAATGACAAAATTGTTTCTTTAAAAAGCTAGAAAATCTAAACAGACAAATTGTCATTGAAGAAATCAGGTTTGAAAAAGTGGTAAAATAACTACTTAAAACTTATTAGTCATGGAATGTTTTTGTAGGTCAATTATCTTAAATCTTTAGAACACAGATGAATCCAGTATTGTTTTAACTGTTTCTGTGATGGGCTGAATTGTGTTCCCCCGAAATTCAGATGTTGAAACTCTAACACTCCATATCTCAGAATGTGACTATTCAGATGCAGCCCCTAAAGATGTAATTAAGTCAAAATGAGGGCATTAGTGTGAAGCCTCATTTAATCTGACCAGTGTTCTTATAAGAAGAGAAAATTTGCACACACAGAGTGACAGCAAGAACATGTGGACACAGATAAGAGATCATGTGAGGATGCAGCAAGATGACAGCTATTGTCAGCCAAGGAGTGAGGCCTTAGAAAAAAAACTAAACTTGTAGATTCCTTGATCTTATACTTCTATCCCTCTAGAACTGTGAGAAATAAATTCTCTTGTTTAATCCACCCAAGTCATTGGTATGTTGTTATTGATACAGCTCCGATGAGTGGAGGAACAACGGGGCTCTTGTTTAGTGGGAATTGGATAAAACGACATGGACGCATGTGGAGTGGTTTAAAGGAGTGAAGAGTTTAACAGGCAAGAAAGAACGGAGAAGAAAGAAGGAAGAAGCTCCCCTGTACAGAGACAGAGGGAGGGGTCCCCAAAGCCAAGAGAGGAGACCCCATGTGTCACAGAAAAGTGGCTGCTTATATGAGTAGGCTGGAGGAGGTGGTGTCTGATTTGCATAGGGCTCAGGGGATTGGTTTGACCAGGCATGTCATTCACATAGCCGGTGAAAAAACTGGCCCTCCCACCCTAGCCTTTTAATATGCAAATACAGGGCGCCATGATATTCTACACATGGGGATATGTGGGGGAGGCCATGTTGCCAGACACATGTCGGGGCAAGGGCAAGAAGGTGGCCGGAATAGCCATGTTTGGGCAGACCCAGTTTCTAATGGCCAGCATTTGCATATCAAAGGTTGCCAGCCTGGCTCTAAGAGCCCGTGCTTTCCTGCTAGACAAGAGAAACATTTCTGGAGCTGCTTTAAAAGAAACAAAACTTCCCAAGGACCTCTTTTCCTCTCTATCTGCCTAAAATAGTTTCTTAATAACTCCTATAACATTGTGACAGCCTTAGCAAGCTAACAGTTGCAGAACATGAATAAAAAAAAAAAAAATGCAAACATTTATTTTAAAGCTCACATAATACTGATAGCAAAACTGACATAGCAAATAGATATAAAAGAAAAATGTAGTACAATTTCAGATGCAAAACCTTAAATAAAATATCAGCTAGAAAAGGTTTAGTCTTAGGTAAATATTTAACATACTTTATCATACTAATCAAAAGCCAGTGGATAAAAATCATAAAATGAGAAGAGTGATATTCAGCAAGATGGAGAATTAGGAGCTGGTGAACTCATATCTCCTTACAACAACAATAATTTTGCAGGCATCCATGAACAAAAGTGCATTTGTGGAAATATCGGGATTGAGGTAGGAGGTTGTGAAACTCTGGTGGCACCTAGGACCTAGGAATGCCTTTTTAAGAGGCAAGACCCATGCCCCAGTGCTAGACTCAACAACCATTGTTCTGGTGTCAAACCTGGAAACAGCCTTATTTCCCTGTGGACTTGTCTACAGCACTATTGTACCTTGTTCCTGTGACCAAAACTATCTGCCAAAGGCCCAGGAGGAATCATGCACACTAGTGTCACTGGGGAAGGCTTTCTGACTTCAGTCCCACAGTAGATACTAAAATGGCTTGCAAATTTAGCCCCAGTCCTTCTTACTGTAGTTTGAGAACAGCTCTGCCTGAAGAAATACATGCCTGTCCATGCCCCTGTAGCCAGGCCAGCTGACATTGGCCCCACAGCAGATCCTGACATAGTTCTGTAACTCAGCCCACCCCCTCTAAGCTGCAGTTTGAGAGCAGTTCTTTCCACACCGCAGAGAGACCTAGCATTTCCTCTGTAGGCAATTCACCCAGCACTGTTGCTGTAGGTAAGCCTACTGACCTTGGCTTCACTGTGAATCTTAAAACAGCCCTGTAAATTGACTCCAGCTCATGTCAGCTATGGTCTGAGAACAGTCCTGCTTTCCCAGGGAGCCACTAGAATACATACCCACCTGTGACACCAATGGCAGGCTTACAGGCCTCAGTCATGGCTACAGACTTGAACCAGTCGTGGACTCAATTCAAAGCCCTTCCAGCCATGGTCTAGGGTCATTATTACCTGTTTGAGGATTCTCAGAATTACCCAGCATAAGCCCTCCCAGGGACCTAGAAGAAGCAGTGCCCGTTCATCACCTGGAAACAGGAAACCTATCTGCAGATTTTGAAGTAGATCCTTATTCCAGTGCCAGATCTGCTGACCAAAGACCTGGAGTCAGTCCAGTCCATTTGAAAAACATATAGGATTCATATTCCCTAGACCCCCTGGTAACAGGCCCACTAACTGTAAATTCCACTGCAAAACCAGTAGCAGTCTCATGACCTGGTTCAAACACCACTTGACCACAATCTTGGAGATAATCCAGCCAGCACAGGAAATCAACAGGAGAAGGTCTTCATCTGCCAAAAGTAGTCTGTAAATACTGAAAGAAGTGTTTGCTCATTCAAATGCATAGAACAAATGGACCTAAGAGATGTATATGGAACATTTTATCCAATAACAGTAGCACAAATTTTTTTCTCAAGTATATATGGAATCTTCATCAGAATATATCATATTTTGGGTCATAAAACAATCCTTAACAAATTTAAGAATATTATAATTATATGACCACTATGTTACAAAACTAGAAATCAACAATAGGAGAAATTTTGTAAAATTCAGAAATGTACAAAAATTAAAAAACTTGAAAAAAAAAAACACAGGGCCCTAAACAACTAAGGGCCAAAAAAAAAAAAAATTAAAAGGGAAGTTTAAAACCATTATGAGAACACCAAAAATGGAAACATAACATACAAAAACTTATAAGATTCAGCATAAGCAGTTCTAAGAGTAAAATTTATAGCAATAAATGCTTTCATTAAGAAAAAAAGATCTCAAGTAACAGTCAAAGTTTGCACATCAAGAAAAAGAAGAACTTAGCTAAAAGTCAGGATAAATAAGAAAATGTAAACATCAGAACAAAAATAAAAGAGAGGCAAGAAAGGCAACATGAAAGATCAATAAAACTAAGAGTTAGTTTTTTGGAAAGAAGAAATCTGACAAACCTTTAAGTAGACTACCCATATTAGTTCATTCTCACATTGCTACAAAGAAATACCTGAGACCAGGTAATTTATAAAGACAATACAATGAAATTATAGGCAATCTAATTTCTGGTTACATGTTCAAAAGAAATGAAATTAGTATGTCAAAGTGATATCTGGATTCGCATGTTCATTGAGCTTTATTCACAGTGGCTAAATTATGGAATCCAACCAAGTGTTCACTGATGGATATATATATATACTGACTAATATATAATATATATATACACACACACATATCCTGGGCGACAGAGCAAGATTCCATCTCAAAAAAATTATATATATGAAATATTTTGTGTATATATACACACATATATATACACACATATGTATATATACACATATATACACACATATGTATATACACACACATATATACACATATATGTGTATACATACATACATATATGTATATAATAATTAATATAATACATATATGTGTGTACATATACACATATATGTGTATATATATGTGTATATATATATACAAAATATTTTATATGTATAATTATTTTGAGATGGAATCTTGCTCTGTTGCCCAGACTGGAGTGCAATGACATGATCTGGACTCACTGCAACTTCCACCTCCCAGGTTCAAGGGATTCTCCTGCCTCAGCCTCTCAAGTAGCTGGGATTACAGGTGTGTGTCATCACACCCAGTTAATTTTTTGTATTTTTAGTAGAAATGGGGTTTCACCATGTTGGCCAGGCTGGTCTTGAACTCCTGACCTTGTGATCTGCCAGCTTAAGCCTCCCAAAGTGTTGGGATTACAGGTGTGAGCCACTGCACCCCGCCTATACTTTCATATATAGATTATATATATGTGTGTGTGTGTGTGTGTGTGAGTGTGTTTGTGTGTGTGTATCATAATAAATATTATTCAGCTTAAAACAGGAAAAAGACAGTTTCATTTCTGACAGCATGGAGATATTATTGCTAAGTGCAATATGCTAGACACAGAACAATCAATACTGTATGATCTCATTTATATGTGGAATCTAAAAAAGTGGAACACTTAGCAACAGAGAGTAGAACTGTGTTTCCCAGGTGCTGGATGTGGGAAAAATGCGGGGATATTGGTCAAATGGCACAAACTTCCAGTCATAAAATAAACAACTTCTAAAAATCTAATGTACAGCGTGGGTGGTGAAGGGTGTTGTAATTAATTTCATTGTGATAATCATTACACAATATCAACATATATCAAGTTATCACATTGTACACCTTGAATATATGTAATCTTCATTTGTCAATTAAATGTCTTTAAATTTAAAAACGTACAAAACTGAAAACACACAAGGTTCTTAAAAAATATCTGAAGATATTTTACAAAAGTCAAAATTACGGTGTAATTCCAATTACGTTTTTCAAGATGACTAACTCGGGCCATCTAATGCCTCTTCTCCTCAGAACGAAAATCAAATTTACTGGTGAATGGACAAGTTCCAAATGGAAAACTGAGAGAAGTGACCCAGGGCCTGTTGGAGAGCCTACAGGAAGAAGCCCAGATGCAGAAAAGGGAAGCAGCAAGAGTCTAACCAAGATCAACCCCTGGGGAACTCAGAGCCCCATGGAAAGGTTCTGTGGGAGTACTTCGTTGCTCCCCTCACCCCTGTGACAATCTGCTGACTGCCAAACTGTTGGGGAGCCTATCTGCCTTTGTAACTTAGGGCAATGCTATTGAAGGTGATTTAAAAACTTCCCAGTAAAAGAGAACTGGGTGGTCAGTTCATGAAGGTATTGCTTGCACTCCCCTCACACCTGCACTGAGATGTCAGGTGCCAGACTGGTTATGCACCCATGGCAAGCCACTGCCATGCCTGGGGATTCTCTGCCCTTTAGTTGTCACAGCACTAGACCTCCCACAAACATATCCCACAACCTGCTGTGACACTGGCAAGCAGAGGGTACGGGCAGATTCCTAGGTCGCTGCAGGAACCTGTGAGATTTAACCCTCAGTGGATGCAGCAGTGATTCTTCCCACTAAGGACTAGCTTGTGTGCACTCAGAGGAAGTTTACATTTTTCATGGTGGCTCTACCTCCACTGCAAGTGAGCCCACACCTCTTGGGTGTACTCAGAGTGTGGGACCTAACTCCTTCTTCCTACACAGAACAGCAGCATGCCAGAAAAAGAGGACAGACGAGTCACAGAATTGCCTACCGTGGACTAGGGGAAGAGGCTCTATCCCGAGCCCATTTGGGTAGTAGCCATCAGAGACATTTATCTGCAGACTGCAGCAGTATTGCAGCCAGGAACTAAAGGAAAGAATCTACAAACTGAAGGCAAGGAGTCCTGAAAATGGAAGTGATAAGGAAGCGGATTATGTTCCTACCAGCTCAGAACAAGGAGATCCTGCACGCTTCTCTGTCGCCTCCTCCAAGATCTCAGCTCACCCAACAAGATCTTTTCTAACCACCCTACCCTGGGTTAGCTGGCCCTTATTCTTTTTTTTTTTTGGTGTTTTGTTTTTTTTTTTTTACGGAGTCTCGCTCTGTCGCCCAGGCTGGACTGCAGTGGCCGGATCTCAGCTCACTGCAAGCTCCGCCTCCCGGGTTCGGGTTTACACCATTCTCCTGCCTCAGCCTCCCAAGTAGCTGGGACTACAGGCGCCCACCACCTCGCCCGGCTAATTTTTTTGTATTTTTTAGTAGAGACGGGGTTTCACCGTGTTAGCCAGGATGGTCTCGATCTCCTGACCTCGTGATCCGCCCGTCTCGGCCTCCCAAAGTGCTGGGATTACAGGCTTGAGCCACCGCGCCCGGCCGATGGCCCTTATTCTTAAGCACCACGTACTGGACCACAGGCTGATCTGCACTACCAAATAAAATTGCTGCCAGAATGGCTTAGTACTAGTACATGAGATAAGCTTTCTGAGTATTCCGCACCCTCAGCACTGCACGAAATACTGTGTCAACTCATATGTCCAATAGATTGCTACAACAAGCAGGGTATGAGAAAGTCTCCACACAGAAGCTATCCACAACAAAAGAACACAAACAGATCTTTGGCCCCTTGAAAGCATCCAGAAGTGAAGCAAAATGATTATGCAAAACATACGAAACAGTCATACCCTCAAGAGAAAAAATAAAAAGAAATAAAATATGAAGTTCCATTCAAGTGACAGCAAATTGAAAAATAAAAAGTGACACATTCCTCACACGAGAAGAAATCAGCACAAGAACTCTAGCATTACAAAAAGCCGGAGTGTCCTCACACCTCCAAAGAATTGCACTAGCTCTCTAGCAATGGATAATAACCAAATCGAAAAGTCTGAAACGACAAATAAAAAATTCAAAATACAAACTGCAAATAAATATCATGAGATCAAAGACAAAGTACAAAACCTAAACAAAGACACCAGAAAAACAATTCAGGATATAAAAGGTGAGACAGCTATATTAATAAAAAATAGATCTTCAATAATTGAATTATTGTTATTATTATACTTTAAGTTCTGGGATACATGTGCAGAATGTGCAGGTGTCTTACATAGATAGGCATACACCTGCAATGGTGGTTTGCTACACCCATCAGTCTGTCATCTACATTAGGTATTTCTCCAAATACTATCCTCCCCCTAGCCCCCCCACCCCGAGACAGGTGCTGGTGTGTGATATTTCCCTCACTGTGTCAATGTGTTCTCATTGTTCAACTCCCACTTATGAGTGAGAACATGCAGTGTTTCATTTTCTGTTCCTGTGTTAGTTTGCTGAGAATAATGGTTTCCAGCTTCATTCATGTCCCTGCAGAAGACATGAACTCATCCTCTTTTATGGCGGCATAGTATTCCATGGTGTATATGTGCCACATTTTCTTTATCCAGGCTATCATTGATGGGCATTTGAGTTGGTTCCAAGTCGTTGCTGTTGTGAATAGTGCTGCAACAAAAATACATGTGCGTGTGTCTTTATAGTAGAATGATTTATAATCCTTTGAGTATATACCCAGTAAGGGGATTGCTGGGTCAAATGGTATTTCTGGTTCTAGATCCTTGAGAAATCATACTGTCTTCTACAATAGTTGAACTAATTTACACTCCCACCAACACTGAAAAAGCATTCCTATTTCTCTGCATCCTCTCCAGCATCTGTTGTTTCCTGACTTTTTAATGATCACCATTCTAACTGGTGTGAGATTGTAACTCATTGTGGTTTTTATTTGCATTTCTCTAATGACCAGTGATGATGAGCTTTTTTTCATATGCTTGCTGGCCACATAAATGTCTTCTTTTGAGAACTTCCTGTTCATATCCTTCACCCACTTTTTGATGGGGTTATTTATTTATTTTTCTTGTAAATTTGTTTAAGTTCCTTGTAGCTTTTGGATATTAGCCCTTTGTCAGATGGATAGATTGCAAATATGTTCTCCCATTCTGTAGGTTGCCTGTTCACTCTGATGGTAGTTTCTTTTGCTGTGCAGAAGCTCTTCATTTTAATTAGATCCCATTTGTTAAATTTGGCTTTTGTTGCCATTGCTTTTGGTATTTTAGTCATGAAGTTTTTGCCCATGCCTATGTCCTTAATAGTATTGTCTAGGTTTTCTTCTAGAGTTTTTATGGTTTTAGGTATTTTTTAAAATTAATTAATTTATTTTTATTTTTATTTTTGAGATGGAGTTTTTTGTTCTTGTTACCCAGGCTGAAGTGCAATGGCACTATCTCAGCTCACTGCAACCTCTGCCTCCTGGGTTTAAGCAATTCTCCTGCCTCAGCCTCCCGAGTAGCCAGGACTATAGACACCCACTACCATGCCTGGTGAATTTTTTTTTTTTTTTTTTTTTTTGATTTTTAGTAGAGTTGGGGTTTCCCCACATTGGCCAAGCTGGTGTTGAACTCCTGACCTCAGGTGATCCACCTGCCTTGGCCTCCCAAAGTGCTGGGATTATAGGCATGAGCCATTGTGCCCAGCCTGGTTTTAGGACTTATGTTTAAGTCTTTAATCCATATTGAGTTAATTTTTGTATAAAGCCTAAGAAAGCCATCCGGTTTCAGTTTTCTGCATACGACTAGCCAGTTTTCTCAACACCATTTATTAAATAGGGAATCCTTTCTCCATTGCTTGTTTTTGTCAGGTTTGTCAAACATGAGATGGTTTTAGATGTGTGGCATTATTTCTGAAGCCTCTGTTCTGTTCCATTGGTCTACATATCTGTTTTGGTACCAGCACCATGCTGTTCTTGTTACTGTAGCCTTGTAGTGTAGTTTGAATTCAGGTAGCGTGATGCCTCCAGCTTTGTTCTTTTCACTTAGGATTGTCTTGGCTATACAAGTTTTTTTTTTGGTTCCATAAGAAATTTAAAGTAATTTTTTCTAATGCTGTGAAGAAAGTCAATGGTAGCTTGATGGGGATAGCATTGAATCTATAAATTACTTTGAGCAGTATGGCCATTTTCACTATATTGATTCTTCCTATTCATGAGTATGGAATTTTTCCATTTCTTTGTGTCCTCTCTTATTTTCTTGAGTGGTGGTTTGTAGTTCCCTTGAAGAGGTCCTTCACATCCCTTTTAAGTTGTATTCCTAGGTATTTTATTCTCTTCATAGCAATTGTGAATGGGAGTGCCCTCCAGATTTGGCTCCATGTTTGTCTATTATTGGTGTATAGGAATGCTTGTGATTTTTGCACATTGATTTTGTATCCTGAGACTGTGCTGAAGTTGCTTATCAACTTAAGGACATATTGGGCTGAGATGATGAGGTTTTCTAAATATCCAATCATGTCATCTGCAAACAGAGACAATTTGACTACCTATCTTCCTATTTGAATAACCTTTTGGCCACAACTTCCAATACTATGTTGAATAGGAGTGGTGAGAGAGGGAATCCTTGTCTTGTCCTGGTTTTCAAAGGGAATGCTTTCAGCTTTTGCCCATCCAGTATGATAATGGCTGTGGGTTTATCATAAATAGTTCTTATTATTTTGAGGTATGTTCCATTGATATCTAGTTTATTGAGAGTTTTTAGCATGAAGGGGTGTTAAATTTTATCAATGACCTTTTCTGCATCTATTGAGATAATCATGTGGTTTTTGTCATTGGTTGTGTTTATGAGATGGATTACGTTTATTGATTTGTGTATGTTGAACCAGCCTTGCATCTCAGGAATGAAGCTGACATGATCATGGTGGATAAGCTTTTTGATTTGCTACTGAATTTGTTTACCGGTATTTTATTGAGGATCTTTGCATCGATGTTCATCAGGGATATTGGCCTGAAATTTTGTTTTTTTGTTGTGTCTCTGCCAGGTTGTGGTATCAGAATGATGCTGGCCTCATAAAATTAGTTAGGGAGGAATACTTCTTTCTCTATTTTTTGGAATAGTTTCAGAAGGAATGGTACCAGCTTCTCTTTGTACCTCTGGTAGAATTTGGCTGTTGAATCCATCTGGTCCTGGGATATTTTTTCATTGGTAGGCTATTATATTACTCCCTCAATTTCATAACTGGTTATTGGTCTATTCAGGGATTTGACTTCTTCCTGGTTTAGTCTTGGGAGGGTGTATGTGTCTGGGAATTTATCCATTTCTTCTAGATTTTCTAGTTTATTTGTATAGAGGTGCTTATAGTCTTCTCTGATGGTAGTTTGTGTTTCTGTGGGATCAGTGGTGAGATCTTCTTTATTATTTTTTATTGTGTCTATTTGATTCTTCTCTCCTTCCTTCTTTATTAGTCTGGCCAGTGGTCTATTTATTTTGTTAATCTTTTAAAAAACCAGCTCCTGGATTCATGATTTTTTGAAGGGTTTTTCTTTTCTCTATTTCCTTCAGTTCTTCTCTGATCTTAGTTATTTTGCGTCTTCTGACTTTTGAATTTGTTTGCTCTTGGTTCTCTACTTCTTTTAATTGCGATGTTAGGGTGTTGATTTTAGATCTTTCCTGCTTTCTCTTGTGGGCATTTGGTGCTATAAATTTCCCTCTAAACACTGCTTTAGATGTGTCCAAGAGTTTCTGGTATGTTGTGTCTTTGTTCTCGTTGGTTTCAAAGAACTTATTTATTTCTGCCTTAATTTAGTTATTTACCCAGTACTCATTCAGGAGCAGGCTGTTATGTTTCCATGCAGTTGCATGGTTTTTATTGAGTTTCTTAATCCTGAGATCTAATTGGATTGCCCTGTGGTCTGAGAGACTGTTTGTTATGATTTCCATTCTTTTGCATTTGCTAAGGAATGTTTTACTTCCAATTATGATATCACTTTTAGAATAAGTATGATGTGGTACTGAGATGAATGTATATTCTGTTGATTAGGAGTGGAGAGTTCTGTAGGTGTCTATTTGGTCCACTTGGTCCAGAGCTGAGTTCAAGTACTGAATATTCTTGTTAACTTTCTGTCTCATTGATCTGTCTAATATTGACAGTGGGGTGTCAAAGTCTCCCCCTATTATTGTGTGGGAGTCTAAGTCTCTTTGTAGGTCTCTAATAACTTGCTTTATGAATCTGGGTTCTCCTGTATTGGGCGCATATATATTTAGGATACTTAGCTCTTCTTGTTGCATTGATCCCTTTACCATTTGGTAATGCCCTTCTTTGTCTGTTTTGATCTTTGTTGGTTTAAATTTTTTTTTTTTTTAAATCACAGACTGGGATTGCAGCCCCTGCTTTTGTTTTCTCTTTCTTTCCATTTGCTTGGTAAATATTCCTCCATCTCTTTATATTGAGCCTATGTGTGTCTTTGCACATGAGATGGGTCTCCTGAATACAGCACACCAATGGGTCTTGACTCTTTATCCAATTTGTCAGTCTGTGTCTTTTCATTGGCGCATTTAGCCTGTTTACTCTTAAAGTTAATATTGTTATGTGTGAATTTGATTCTGTCATTATGATGCCATTAGTTGATGCAGTTTCTTCATAGTGTCGATGGTCTTTATAATTTGATATGTTTTTACAGTGGCTGGTACCAGTTTTTTCTTTCCATATTTAGTGCTTCTTTCAGGAGATCTTTTAAGGCAGGGTTGGTGGTGACAAAATCTCTCAGCATTTGCTTGTCTGTAAATAATTTTATTTCTCCTTCGGTTATGAAGCTTAATTTGGCTGGACATGAAATTCTGCGTTGATAATTCTTTTATTTAAGAATGTTGAATATTGGCCCCCACTCTCTTCTGGCTTGTACAGTTTCTTCAGAGAGATCCACTGTTAGTCTGATGGGCTTCCCTTTGTGGGTAACCCAACCTTTCTCTCTGGCTGCCCTTAACATTTTTTTCCCCTTCATGTCAACCTCAGTGAATCTGACGGTTACGTGTCTTGAGGTTACTCTTACCAAGAAGTATCTTTGTGGTGTTCTCTGTATTTCCTGCATTTGAATGTTGACCTGAATGTTTCCCAACTTGCTAGGTTGGGAAAGTTGTCCTGGATAATATCCTGAAGAGTGTTTTCCAACTTTATTCCATTCTCCCCATCACTTTCAGGTATACCAATCAAACGTAGGTTTGATCTTTTCACATAGTCCAATATAACTTGGAGGCTTTGTTCATTACCTTTTATTCTTTCTTTCTAATCTTATCTTCATGCTTTATTTTATTAAGTTAATCTTCAGTCTCTGATATTCTTTCTTCCACTTGATCAATTCAGCTATTAATACTTGTGTATGCTTCACAAAGTTCTCCTACTGTGTTTTTCAGCTCCATCAGGTTATATTCTCCTCTAAACTGGTTATTCTAGTTAGCAATTTCTCTAACTGTTTTGCAAGGTTCTTAGCTTTTTTGCATTGGGTTAGAACATGCTTCTTTAGCTTGGAGGAGTTTGTTATTACCCACCTTCTGAAGCTTATTTCTGTCAATTTATCAATCTCACTCTCCATCCAGTTTTGTTCTTTTGCTGGCAAGGAATTTTGATCCTTTGCAGGATAGGAGGCTTTCACGTTTTGGGAATTTTCAATATTTTTGCACTGGTTTTTCTTCATCATGGATTTGTCTACCTTTCGTCTTTCATGTTGGTGGCCTTTGAATGGGGTTTTTGTATAGATATCCTTTTTTGTTAATTTAAAAACAGAAAGGATGCTATTCCTTTCTGTTTGTTAGTTTTCCTTCTAACAGTTAGGCCCCTCTAATGAAGGTCTGCTAGAGTTTGCTGGAGGTCCACTTGAGACCCTGTTTGCCTGAGTATCACCAGCAGAGGCTGCAGAACAGCAAAGATTGCTGCCTCTACCTTCCTCTGGAAACTTCATCCCAGAAGGGCACCTGACAGATGCCTGCTGGAGCTCTCCTGTATGAGGTGTCTGTCGACCCCTCCTGGGAGATGTCTCCCAGTCAGGAGGCATGGAGGTCAGGGACCCACTTGAGGAGGCAGTCCGTGCCTTAGCAAAGGCCAAGTACTGTACTGGGAGATCCACTGCTCTCTTCAGAGCCAGTAGGCAGGAACATTTAAGTCTGCTGAAGCTGAGCCACAGCTGCCCCTTGCCCCAGATGCTCTGTCCCAGGAAGATGGGAGCTTTATCTATAAGCCTCTGATCAGGGCTGCTGCCTTTCTTTCTGAGATGCCCTGCCCAGAGAGGAGGAAACTAGAGAGGCAGTCTGGCTACAGCAGCTTTGCCAAGCTATGGTGGCCTCTGCCCAGTTTGAACTTCCCAGTGGCTTTGTTTACACTGCGAGGGAAAAACCATCTACTCAAGCCTAAGTAATGGCAGACGCCCTTCCCACCACCAAGCTTTAGTGTCCCAGGTCAACTTCAGACTGCTCTGCTGGCAGCAAGAATTTTAAGCCAGTGGATCTTACCTTGCTGGGCTCTATGGGGGTTGGATCCGCTAAGCTAGACCACTTGGCTCCTTGACTTCAGCCCCCTTTCCAGGGGTGTGAACAGTACTGTCTCACTGGCATTCCAGGTGCCACTGGGGTATGAAGAATAAACTCCTGCAGCAAGTTCAGTGTCTGCCCAAATGGCCGCCTAATTTTGTGCTTGAAACCCAAGGCCCCTGGTGGTGTAGACACCCGAGGGAGTCTACTGGTCTGTGGATTTCGAAGACCATGGGGAAAGCATAGTGTCTGGACTGGAATTTACCATTCTTCACAGCATGGTCCCTCACGGGTTCCCTTGGCTGGGGAGGGAGTTCCTCGACCCCTGGCATTTCCCAGGTGAGGTGATATTCCCACCCTTCTTTGGCTCACCCTGTGCCAGCTGCACCCACTGTATAACCAGTCCCAGTGAGATGAGTGGGGTACCTCAGTTGGAAGTGCAGAAATCACCTGCCTTCTGAGTTGGTCTCACTTGGAGCTGCAGACCAGAGCTCTTCCTATTTGGCCATCTTGCCAGCCCCCTGACTAGAATTGAAAATTTTATTACAGGAATTTCAAAATACAGTTGGAAGCTTTAACAGTAAATTAGACCAAGCAGAAGAAAGAATTTCATATCTTCAAGAAAGATTTATCAAATTAAACCTTTCAGACAATTAAAAAAATAATTATCAATGAATGAAAATTTTGAGAAATTTTAAATTATGTAAAGTGACCAAATCGAGACTTATTGGCATTTCTAAAAGAATGCTATTTAAAAATGAGCAACTTTGAAAACATATTTGGGAATACTTCAGGAGAATTTATCTCATCTTGCTAGAAAAGTTGACATTCAGATACAATAAATTCAGAAAACACCTGTGAAACACCATAGAAGATGATGATCCCCAAGGCGTATAGTTATCAGACTATCCAAAGTCAACACTAAAGAAAAAATATTGAAGGCAACTTGAGAACAGCGTCAAATCACCTATAAAAGAAATCCCATCCGCCTAACAGCAGGCTTCTCAGTAGAAACTGTATAAAACAGAAGAGATGGGGTGCCTATTTTTAGCCTCCATAAAAGAAAAAAATGCTAGCCAATAACTTAATGCCCTGTGAAATAAAGCTTTATAAAGGAATAAGAAATAAAGTATTTCCCAGATAAGCAAACATTAATGGAATAAATCAACACCAGACTGCTCCTGCAAGAAATGCTCAAAGGAATTCTAATGATGGAAATGAAAGAATGATATATGCTACCATTAAAGCACACATGAATACAAAGCTCACAGATTCTATAAAGCAATTATATAATTGAGATACAAAGAAACTAGCTAACAACATTATGGTAGGAACAATACTTTACATATCAATATTAACTTTGAACATAAATAGTCTAAATACTTCATTTAAAAGATCCAAAAAAATTACAAGATTCAGTCTTCTGTTTCCTTCAAGAAACCCATTTCATGTAAAATGACACCAACAGACTCAAACTAAAAAGTGGAGAAAGATCAATCATGCAAATGGAAAACACAAAAGAGCATGGATTGCTATTCTTGTAACTCATAAAACAGATTTTAAACCAAAAGCTATTTAAAAGGACAAAGGCTTCACATGAAGAAACAGGATTCAATTCAACAAGAAAATTTAATTATTCTAAATATATATGCAACCAACATTAGAGAACCCAGATTTATAAAACAAATACTACTAGAACTAAGAAAAGAGACAGACAGCCACAGACTAATAGTGGGTGACTTCAACACACCACTGACTGCACAAGACAGATCATCCAGGTAGAAAAGTAATGAGGAAACACTGGACTTAAACTGTATTTTTGATGAAATGGACCTAATAGACATCAACAGAATACTCTATCCAAAACCAAAGAATATACATTTCTATCATCTGTGCATGGAACATTCTGTAAAATTGACCACATGCTTGGTCATAGAGCAAGCCTTAATAAATTGGAAAATTGAAATCATATTAAGCATGTTCACTGACAGTAGTGGAATAAAATTTGAAATTGATACTAAAAGGAATTCTCAAAACCACATAAATACACGGAAACTAAACAACTTGCTCCAAAATAACTTTTTGGTGAACAACAAAATTAAGGTAGAAATTAAAACATTTTAGAAACAGATGAACATAAAGACACACTATACCAAACATCTGGGATAGAGCAAAGGTAGTTTTAAGAGGAAAGATTACAGCACTAAATCCCTACATCAAAGATTTAGAAAGATTAAAATTAACAGCCTAACGTTGCACCTCAAGGAACTAGAAAATCAGGAACAAACCAAGTCTAAAGCTAGCTGAACAAGAGAAATAACAAAGATCAGGGGAGAACTAAAAGAAATTGAGACAAAAAACATTACAAAGGATCAATGAAACAAAAGGTGGTTATCTGAAAGTATAAAAAAGTGATAGACCTCTAGTTGGATTATCCGATAAAAAAGAGAGAAGATTTAAATAAGCACAATAAGAAATGACAAAGGTGACATTACAATTCATACTACAAAAAATACAAAGGATTCTCAGAGATTATAATGAACATCTCTATGCACACAAACTAGAAAACAGAGAAAATGGATATATTCCTGAGAATATACAACCTGTCAAGATTGAACCAAAAAGAAACTCAAATCCTGAACAAACCAGTAATTAGCTACAAAATTAAGTCAATATCTAAAAAAAAAAAAAAAAAAAACTACCAATTCCATAAATCCCTGGATCAGATGAATTCACAGCTGAATCCTGCAAGACATATAAAGAAGAGTTGACACCAATCATGCTGAAAGTATAACAAAAGGTTAAGAACAAAGGAGTCTTCTCTAACTCAATCTACAAAAACAGTATAATTCTGACTCCAAAATCAGGTAAGGACTCTAAAAAGTAGAAAGTTACAGACCAATATCCCTGATGAACATAGATACAAAAATCTTCAATGAAATACTAGCAAACCAAATGCAGCAGCATATCAAAAAAAAAAAAAAAAAAAAGAGATAATTCATCACAATTAAGTGACCTTTATCACTGGAATACAAATAAATAAATACAATTCACCACATAAACAGAACTAAACAAAATATGATCATCTCATTGGATGCAGAAAAAATGTTTAATAAAATCCAACATCCCTTCATGATAAAAACCATAAACAAACTTGGCATTGAAGGAACATACCTCAAAATAATAAAAGCCATGCATGACACATCCATAGCTAACATCATACTAACTGGGAAAAGACTAAAAGTATTTCTCATAAGAAATGGAACAAAACAAGGATGTCCACTGTCACTACTCCTACTCAACATATCACTGGAAGTCACAGCCAGAGAAACCAGGCAAGAGAAAGAAATAAAAGTCATTCAAATTGGAAAAGAGGAAGTCAGATTACCTCTGCCTATGATGACATGATTCTACATCTAGAAAGCCCAAAGGCTCCTCCAAAGACTCCCTCCCTGATAAACAAATTCAATAAAGTTTCAGGATACAAAATCAACATACAAAGTCAGTAGTTCTTCTAAACACCAATAATGTTCAAGCTGAGAACCAAATAAAAATCTCAATCCCATTTACAATAATCACACAAAAATAAAATTCCTAGGAATACATTTAACCAAATTGGTGAAATATCTCTACAAGGAGAACTAAAACACATTAATGAAAATAATAGTAGATGACAGACACACATCTCTGTAAAAACTTTCCATACTCATGGATTGGAAAGATCAATATTGTTAAAATGACCATACCTCCCAGTGCAATATAGAGATTCAAAGCAATTTTTACCAAACTACTGTGATGGTTAATACTGAGTGTCAACTTGATTGGATTGAAGGATGCAAAGTATTGAGATTGGGTGTGTTTGTAAGGGTTTTGCTAAAAGAGATTAACATTGAGTCAGTGGGCTGGGGAAGGCAGATCCACCCTTAATATGGGTGGGTACCATCTAATCAGCTGTCCACAAATATAAAGCAGGCAGAAAAATGTGAAAAGGCTAGACTGGCCTAGCCTCCCAGCCTACATCTTTCTCCTGTGCTGGATGCTTCCTGCCCTCGAACATTGGGCTCCAAGTTATTCAGCTTTGGGACTCAGACTGGCTTCCTTGCTCCTCAGCTTGCAGATGGCCTATTGTGGAACCTTGTGATCATGTAAGTTAATAATACTCAATAAACTACCATATGTATCCTGTTAGTTCTGTTCCTCTAGAAAACCCTGACTAATATAATTAGTAATGTCATTTTTCACAGAATTCGGGAAAATAACCCTAAAATTAATGTGTAACTCCCCAAAAAGCTCAAATAGCCAAAGCAATCTCAAGCAAAAAGAACAAAACTGGAGGCATCACTTCACATGACTTTAAATTCTTCAAGCCTATAGCAACCAAAACATTATAGTACTGGTACAAAAATAGATACATAGATAAATGAAACAGAAAAGACAACCCAGAAATGAAGCCTCACACAAACAACTGATCTTTGAGAAGGTTAAAAAAAAAAAAAAAAGTAAACAATGAGGAAATGACACCCTATTCAGTAAATGATGCTGGAAAAACTGACTAGCCATGTGCAGGAGACTGAAACTGGACCCTTACTTCTCATGAAAACTAACTCAAGGTGGATAAAGACTTAAATGTAAGACCTGAAACTGTAAAAAATCATAGAAGAAAACTTAGAAAAACCTTTTCTGGATATTGGCCTAGGCAAAGAATTTATGACTAACACATCACGTGCAAATGTATCAAAACCAAAAATAGACAAATGGTACTTAATTAAACTAAAGAACTTCTGCACAGAAAAACTAAAATCAATAGATTAAACAGACAAGCTACAGAATACAAAAACAATATTTGTAAAGTATGCATCCAGAAAAGGAATAATATTCAATATCTATAAGGAACTTAAATAAATCAACATGTAAAAACCAAATAACCGCATTAAAAAGTGGGCAAAGAACATGAGAAGACACTTCTCCAAAGGAAACACACCTTCAAAGAAGAAACACATGTGGCCAACAAGGATATGAAAAAAATTTTCAACATCACTAATCATCAGAGAAATGCAAATCAAAATCATAATGAGATACCATCTGACACCAGTCAAATGGCTATTATTAAGAAGGTGAAAAAATAACAGATGTTGGTGAGGTTGTGGGAAATGGGTATGCTTATATCCTGTTGGTGGGAGTGTAAATTAGTACAACCCCTACAGAGAATAGCATGGAGATTTCTCAAAGAACTAAAAGTAGAACTACCATTTGACCCAGAAATCCCACTACTGTGTATCTACCCAAAGAAAAATAAATATTTCTACCAAAAGACAATGGCACTCATATGTTTATCACAGCACTATTCACAATAGTGATTGAATCAACAAAGGTGTACAATCAACTTAAATTTCTATCAATGGTAGATTGGATAAAAAAATGGTATAAATGCATCATAAAATACTATACTTTTACAAAAAATAATGAAATTATGCTTTTTTCAGCAACATGGATGCAGGTCTAGGCTATTATTCTAAGTGAAGTAATGCAGAAACAAAATAAAATATGGCATGTTTGCATTTATAAGTGGGAGCTAAACAATGGGTACCCATGGACCTAAAAATGGAAACAATAGACACTAGGGACTACAAGACAGGAGAAGCAGGGAGGATGGCAGGGTTTGAAAAACTACCTATTGGGTACTATGTTTACTATTTGGGTAATGTGCTCACTAGAAACCCAAACCCCACCATTATACAATATACGCATGTATCAAACCTGTGCATGTACCCCACAGACCTAAAATTAAACAAAAAAAAACCTCTTAATAAGATAGCTGTAGTTTGATATTTCTTTCAAAGTGCTAGCCATATCTCAATATACATATCTCACAACAAAACCAGCATAAGTTTTATTAGAAAACTCTAGCTATGAGTAAAGCAACAATGCATTTTATCACCACCCATATGCTTTTCTGAATGTTCTGGATAACACCATTAGATAAATACAAGAAATAAGGAATAAATACTTAGAAAAACATGAATGATATTTTTAGATTATATGATTGCATTCTTGAAAGCAGTCTTTGCACAGCAATTAACATCAATAATGTAATTCAGTATGGTAGTTGGGTACAAAATTCATATACAAAGTGTAATAGATTTTCAATATATAGAAAGTAATTAATTGGAAAATATAAGGAAAGAAAATGTATCATTTACATCAGCAACAGACATAAAACACTGAGATATTTACCAAGTTTGGTGCATGGCATTTAAAACTCTCTTGAAAGAATTAAGAACTAAATTAATACACAGATATTCTTTGCTTTGAGTCTTAAAAAATCAGAGAAGAGATCCCTGTTCCTTATAGTAATACCAAAATTAAATATTATTCAAATAAAAATAATAATATGTTAACTATCCTGACAAATTTACATTGAAATGTATCTATAAATTACCCAGATGACCACTAATAAAAAATATTAATTAGTCATATTGGCCCTTCTTCCAGATTTTAAAATAATATATGGCAATTAAGAATTTGATACTTTTCCTTGTGTCTGGGTGCGGTGGTTCACGCCTGCAATCCCAGCACTTTGGGAGGCTGAGGTGAGCAGATTGCTTATGTCTGGGCTACATTGTGAAACTCCATCTCTACAAAAACTATGAAAATTAGCTTGGTGCAGTGGCATGCACCTGTAGTACCAGCTACTCAGGAGCTGAGATGGACGGATTGCTTATGTCTGGGCTACATTGTGAAACTCCATCTCTACAAAAAATACAAAAATTAGCTTGGTGCGGTGGCATGCACCTGTAGTCTCAGCTACTCGGGAGGCTGAGGTGGGAGAATGACTTGAGACCGGGAAGCGTGGGTTGTTGTGAGCTGAGATCATGCCTCTGCACTCCAGCCTGGGTGACAGAGTGAGACCCCATCTCAGAAAAAAAAATAATAATCATCATTTGATACTCTTTTTGAATAGATTAAAAAAGATAAGAGCACAGGCATTTTAGAAATACTCTCGAATATATATTGGACATCAATATAAATGATATCCGATTGAATAAACTTTTAATATGATTTGTAGGATTTTAGTTATTCTTAGGAAGACCCAAGACTTCCAAAATCATAAAAATAATTTGTCCATGTTTATATCTTTAATCCAATCTGCAATTTATTTCATTATCACAAGTGCTATGTGGACTTGAAAAAAACACAACTGTTGAAATAGTACCAAAGAGGTACTATATTTTATCTATCAAAGCAGTAATGAGTTAATTTTGATAAAGTTCACTGTGGAGTAGAGTGAAAAACTACTATTTTGATATTTGTAGTAGAAAAGTAAGTTGTTACTTATGTGAGGGGAAGGAGGACCTCACTATACCTACTAGAATTTAAAATACATTTTTTTATTCTACATCTGGGAATTTATTTATGCATGTACTCATATCCTGGCCCAGAGACCATTATACTATTTGTTGTAGTGTGTGTGTGTACACATGTGTATTTATATATAGCTGTATAACTACCTATCTACTTTCTCCCTCTCTCTCAACCTATTATCTGCGTGCATAGATTTGTACCTCTGTAAACCATTTCTTGAAGGATACAGACATGCAAAATTTTTAATAGTATCTTTGTAGATTGGAATGACAGTAGTGAGGGAATATAAGATTTTTCATTCTAGACATTCATGTGCTTTTGCATTTTTACCTTGAGAACATGCTTTTAATAATAAAAAACTTTAGTTAAAAATAAACAGCTGATGTAGGTACCAATATCACATGGAATTAAAACATGTTGATCAACTTGTTTAATTCATAATTTGTTTTACAATAATGCACATAAAAACATAATAAGCAGAATTATATAACATTTGTATAAAAACCAGTTGCACTAGAAATATAATAGATTTCATTATCTACTATTATGTAAATGTATCATAAATTATTTGCATATTCTAAAAAATTTCCAGAGCCTGTCCCTCATACAAATAAAATATATCACAAATTATCTACATGTTCTAAAAATTTCCACAGCCTGTCCCTCATACAAAGTAAATCTTATTCAGGAAAGTTATTTAATTTTAGGTAACTATAAATTAAATACATATTCTATGCCCCAATGCCTCAGACCTTGAATTTTCAAGATAAGAAGATGATGTATAAGGAAACATTACATTTATGTGTATATATACATATTATTGCAAATATGCATATATATCATATATATTTATAAATATATGTACTCACACTTCTATATACAACATAATTTATTTAAACATTGTTTTTCTGTCAAAAGCCTAGAAATACATCTGATTTTGTTTTGGAAACTATAAATCATTTAGTCAGTATGATTTTAACTATTGCAAAAGTTTATATAGCATTGGACTAAAAACATGTTATTGAAATAGCACACACAAGGTCACATTATTTGATGTATAAATTGGCTCTTTCTTTAGGAAGATGAGTACAGCTCATAGGTGTTCATTTGTTTACCAAACTTCTACGATTTGGAAAATCCTATTCAATACTTCTACAGAGAGCTGTTGGAAATGTTGCATGCTTCAGTAATTTACAGTTTTTGAATTAAAGCCTAGTATATAATGTGCAAATGTGATTATATAAATCTGATCTTTCCTTGGCTTAACGGTTTTGGAAGATTTTCGTCAGTACCAAGAAATACCTCAGAAATAGGCAAGTACTTTTTAGGGAACAATCATTTTCATTCACATGAATTCTATGAATCAAAATATTTACTTACTGAATTTTCATACCTGGAAAGACTGCAAATCTCTTAATGCTTTTCAAGTTATTCCAATACATGTTGGTTAGCATGCAACAGAAAAGCTATAGACAGAACACAGCTGTTATAAATATATATTGTGTCAGAATAGCATACTAATCACTAGCTCTAAAGAAATATACATTTTTAATATTTTCCTATATCTGTAACTACAACTTGGAAGATGAGTAGTTAAATTCAGAGTGTGTCTTTATGGTACCTGTGTGCATATTTTACAGCCAAATTTTGAAAAGAGGAAATATTTTCCAGGTAGGTGCTCCATAAAAATTGCCAAAAAAGAAATAAAAGGTCGTTTGGAATCCACTAAAATATCAATGCACATTTTAAAAACTGGTAGTGGTACAGGCATAAGGAAGAGAAAAATAAAATGAAAGTCATTGGAAGTAATTTGTAGGACATGTAGTTATCATAAACCTGATTTTTATAAGTTCAAAATGTCAGAGATACACTTGTCAGAATGAGTCCCCATTACATAAATAGTTTGTTTAGCCTTATCCTCTGAAGTCAGAATCAACACACTGGTTGAGAAAGCAAACGAATCTTTCTGATGGGTAGACAGTTGCACAAATTTGCAAATGACATAATCAACAAATAGATAAAAGAAACACACACACATACACATACATATGTAAAAGGAACACATGCACAAACCATTAATGTGCATATATGCATTACAAAATGAGAATCAACAACTTTACAAAAATTAACAGCTTGGCGCAATTATGAAATTATTCATTTGGATACTGTGGTAGAAGATAGTCATGGGGTAGGAGGACAGGGTCAATATTAACTTGATTGTTTATATGTATTTTTAAAGTAGTGCCAGAAGAAATTCATGAAAAGATAAGTTATATGATGAAGTAAAATGCTTTAGAAACAATGGGAAAACATTACAGTTACTGGGAAAATATTGTGTTTACAGAAAATATAAACAACAGCAAATACCTTAAGGTGATTATGCCTAGATCTTGTTAGAAAATATTTTATATATTTTGAGAAACAGGAAAATAATATTTCAAATGAGTCACACAGTGAATATATTTTAAGGCACCCATGAACATATATATTTCAAAATGCAAGAATATTGCAAATTCATGTAATGAAAAGTTAAACAGATTAGGATTCTGAGATAAAATGAGGGAGGTCCAAATAAATTTGAAATTCAAATTCACGATAAGTAAGCTTCTAAATAATATTTAAGTGATTTTTCTACTAAAATTATTCATTGTTTATATAAAGTTCAAATTTGGCTGAGTATCCTGTACTTTTGTGTGCTAAGCCTGGCAAACTTGCAGCTGCAAGGAATCAGAAATCTCTTCATTTTATTTCAGCTGCACTGATAATTTTTTTTTTTGTTATATGTGCCCTACTATTTACATCTTAATATTTACCTCTTAATATCAATTTTTGTATGTTTAAGTTCTAGTGTTTATATTTGATTTTTTGCTATAGATTTCATATTTCTATTAAAATTATCTGTCTTTTAATCAATTTTCTTGAAAATCTTACATGCAGTTCTTTTCATGCCTGGTTCAGATGACCCTGATAACTTTGATATTCTGTGGTATCTTTGTATATTATATCTCTGTTTTTTTTTCTACTGGTTTTCAACCATGTGGCCTGTATTAGTCTATTCTCACACTCATATAAAGATACTACCAGAGACTGGGTAATTTATAAAAAACAAAGACGTATAATTAACTCGCAGTTGCACATGTCTGCAGAGGCCTAGGAAACTTGCAATCATGGTGGAAAGTGAAGGGGATGCAAATTTGGACCTTTTCACATGGAGGCAGGAGAGAGAGTGCCAGCAAGAGCAGGGAAATTTGCCTTATAAAACCATCAGATTTCGTGAGAACTCACTCACTATTAGGAGAACAACATGGGGGAAAATGCCTCCTTAATCCAATCACTTCCCTCCAGGTCTCTCCCTAAACACCTGGGGATTATAATTTAAATGAGATTTGGGTGGGGACACAAAGCCTACCATATCATGGCCCTATTTCCTGGCAATGTTTTTTTGATGCTGGACATGCTGTATCAAAAATCGTAAAAGCTTTATATGATGTCATTTTTCTCCACGAAGATTTATATATTTTTTCTCTCTGGCAAGTAGAGTAGGAATGGATAATTTTGATGCATAAAATATTGGTCTATATATGGTTTGACTTTATACATAGGATAAAGCCCTTCCTGGACCTCAAAAGAAAAGAAAAAAAAAAAACCCTGAATTTAAATTCTTGTTTCCCCAGGATAACATATTTAGTGAATTCTTTTCTATATATTCTGGTTCTGTAAAGCTATTATAACATCTCCTTTACTTATCTGCCTCTAACCCATGTCATCGGTACAATACCAACTCAAGAGAGAATTTCATGCACAAAATCAGAGTCAGTTCTCTGAAACTTCCTTTTCTCTGAGATTTTGGCCCTGTGTCTCCAAACTACTTTGTAGCAGTAAATTTCAATTTTGTTGCTCCAGCCCAGGGAGCCTGCTGTAACATACAGGCTGCTGCATTCTGTTTAGCATTTATACATTGAATGGGGAATTGACAAATGTACCAAGAGTAAAAAGGACAATGCAGATCTTGCCTCAAAGTGTTGGCTTCTCATCTTCTGCTTTCCTTAGTTATTCTCTAATACCTTCAGTCAACTTTTTATAATGTATCAATTTTTGACAAGGGTGGCAAGATCATTCAATTTGTAAATAGTCCTCAACAAATTGTTTGAGACAACAAAAGAGCCATATGCAAAAGAGTGATCTTGGAGTCTTACATGACAACATATCAAAAATTAACTTTAAATAGATTGAATATGTAAGTATAAGTGCTAAATCTATAAAACTCATAGAAGAAAACAAGAGAAAAATTTTTGAACTTGAATTTTGAAATGAATTATTAGACACGACACCAGAAGCATAAGTAACACAAGAAAAAAATGAATAGGACTTTATCAAAATGAAAAACTTTCATAATTCAAGTGACACTATCAAGAATGTGAAAACAGTACCCAAAGTATGGGATAAAATATTTGCAAATCATATTTTTGTTAATGAACTTATAACTAAAATATATAAAGAACACTCACAATTTAACAATAAAAAATACGACCCAACTAAAAGATGGGCAACAGAGTTGAATAGAGATTTCTCTAAAAAGATATACAAATAGCCAATAAGCATGTGAAAAAATTGTTCAAAATCATTGCTAATCATGGCAATGTGAAGCAAAACAGTCATGATAAAACATCTCACGTGCACTAGGATGGCTTTAATCAAAAAGTCAGGTAATAACAAATGTTGAAGATGTGGAGAAATTTGAACATTCATACATTTCTGGTGAGAATGAAAAACAGCACAGGCCTTTTGTAAAATAGGATGGCAATTCCACAAATAAGTAAATACCATACGATCCAGCAATTATTTCACTCCTAGGTGTCTACCCAATAGAAATAAAAACATATGTAAAGATGCAAACTTACACATAAATGTTCATAGCAGCATTATTCATATTAGACAAAAAATAGAAATTCAAATGTTCTTTGACTGTTGAATCGATAAACCAAATGTGGTATATATCACTCAAATGTAAAAAGGAATGATATACTTACTGGAACATGATACAACAAGGATTAATCTTAAAAATATTATGTAAAGTGGAAGAAGTCAGTCACAAGACCATATATTATATGATTAATTTATATAAAATGTCAAGAATAGACAATTCAGTAGATAAAGTAAATTAGTGGTTTCCTAGGGTTGGGACATGGGTGAATAGAAGCAATAGATAAAAGGTACAGAGCTGCTATTTCTTTGGGGTAATAAAAATATTCTAAAATTGACTGTGGTAAAGGTTTTACACATCTGTTAATTACTAAAAAATCATTGATTTATACACTTTAAATGAGTGACGCTTTTGGTATATGAATTATATTCCAATATAATTCTTCTTAAAAGTGTATCCAACTTTCATATTTGTTCTCAGCAGAAACAGTTATGCTGATGCCACCTACACTCTCATAGTCCAAAACAGAAATCTGACTTTATTGTGTTTGATAAGAGAGAATAATAAAGACGATAAAGTGACAGAATTCTTCCAGATGAGAACGTTAAGGAATTAGACATTTGAGAAGCCACTTTCTGTAAAAATGAGTTTTTCCTTAACCATTTTCTGAATTTGTTGTCATAGATATGCAGATACTAAGTTGAAAGACTGTTTTCAAACATGACAAACTATTTAGTGATAGTAACATTAGCCATAGCTGAACACAGTGGCTCTGATCACAGATTCAGATCAGCTAAAGGGATTATAATCTGTGGAACAGAGCATTGAAAGGGAGGATGCTACCCAGTGGTGACCCAGAAATCTGTACTCTATATAAGTCCTTGGCCAAGAACTAGACTTTTCATGCTCTGGGTGAGATGATATGAGGCTTATGTCGGAACAACTTCTATGATCATAAGAATGGAAGAGAGATAACAAAAGTCAAACAGTCTTTAGGAATGTTGAAAAGCCAGACCTTGTCGAGTTCAGGGACTATCTTATATTCTGATTAACTCCCAAGCATGTGACCCCAGAAATGCCACAATTGACAAGATAGAAAAATGCCCTAGGTTAACACTTAACCTAGATGTATGCTAACAAAGCCTGAAACCCAACACTGATAGAATATTCAGAAGAAATAAGGTTTGAAGACTGAATCCGTCTGATTAGAGGAGCCAAGGAAACACTGTGGGCTTAAAACATATCTGCAAAATAGCCTGAGAAGCGTGAGGAGAACATCAATGCAGAAAAATAGTCTGGTGTGTGAAATCAGAGCTTGAACACACTGATTAGTGCGTCTATACAAAGGAGGTGGCATTGGTGGTGGTAGGAGACAGGATTTATATGGACAAAATAACAAAATAATTGAAAAAATATCAAAGATTTATATTATGTTATATTATATCATATTATTATTATTATGTATGATGCCAATAGCAAAACAGGGTCTTGCTGGAGACTGAAACCCAAAGACAGGATAAACTTTGTAGTAAACATTTTTTTTTTTTTTGCTCTCTTCCTGCTCTTTGCACCAATACTTGGCCTAGACACAAAAAGTATGCAGCAGAACAGGGTAAATACGGCCCTGTATATATATGTGGCCAGAGGATTAAAATGGGAAATACCAAGAAACTGGAAAGTATTGGGGATATTTTGGAGGGGGAAATGGCCAAGTAAGTGAACCCAAAAAGTTGTTTATGAAGTTCTAAATTTACCTCAAAGCTGTACATCCACAGATTTTATTCTAAACACAGATCACTGCTGAGATCTAAGTGAATGATACACATGCGGAAGAGATCCAAATAACACTGAACTTCTTTCAGTGCAGAAGCTTTTTAGTTTGATCCAATCCATTTGTCTATTTTTGGTTTCATTTAAAAAAGAGATTGTGGAATGATAGTTTCCAGGGGCTTGGGGGAGGTGGAAACAGAGATGTATTTTTCAAAGTTTACAAAATTGCGGTTATTCAATATGAATAGATCCTGGAGAGCTACTGTACAGCATAGTGCCTATAATTAGCAAGACGGAATTATACACTTAAAAATTTACTAAGAGGGTGAATCTAATTGTATGTCTCTTCACCACAAAAAAGAAAGGAAAAAGGCAAGAAAAAACTTCTGTAGGTGATGTATATGTTTATGGCAATAATTTTTGTGATAGTTTTATGGGTGTATATCTCCAAACTCACTACATTGTATACATTAAATATGCACAGGTTTTTGTGTTAATCATACCTTTATAAACTATTTTAAAACAAAAGCAAATACCACTGTACTGGCATTAAAAGCACAACCCACAAATGACTTCAGAACTTGTGTCCTGAACACAACAGGGGAGACTGCTTGCTATAACAAAAGTAACCACTGGATAAGTCTGTGTCAGCTAAAGAAGACTTCACATTCTAAGAATATCCAGAATACAATTCAAACTTACTTGGCACAATATGTAGAAAACTAAAATTGGACTCCTTTCTCACACCTTAAATAAAAATTAACTCAAGATGGATTAAAGACTTAAATGTAAAACTCAAAACCATAAAATCCCTAAAAGAAAACTTCAGCAATACCATTCAGGATATAGGCATGGGCAAAGACTTCACGATGAAAACACCAAAAGCAATGGCAACAAAAGTCAAAATTAACAAATGGAATTTAATTAAGCTTAAGAGCTTCTGCACAGCAAAATAAACTAGCATCAGAGTAAACAAACAACCTACAGGATGGGAGAAAATTTTTGCAATCTATGCATCTGCACAAGGTCTAGTATCCAGAATCCACAAGGAACTTAAATAAATTTACAGGAAAATAACAAAACCATCAAAAAGTGGGCAAAGGACATGAAAAAGACACTTCTCAAAATAAGACATTTATGTGGCCAACAAACATATGAAAAAAAGCTCATCGTCACTGATCATTAGAGAAATGCAAATCAAAACCACAATGAGATACTATCTCATGCCAGTCAGAATGGTGGTTATTAAAAGGTCGAGAAACAATAGATGTTGTTGAGGCTGTGGAGAAATAGGGAATGCTTTTATACTGTTGGTGGGAATCTAAATTAGTTTAACCATTGTGTAAGACAGTATGGCAATTCCTCAAAGGTCTAGAACAAGAAATACCATTTGACCCAGCAGTCCCATTATGGGGTATATACCCAAAGGAATATAAATTATTCTGCTATAAAGACACATGCATATGTATGCTTATTGCAGCACTATTTACAATAGCAAAGACATGAAACCAACCCAAATGCCCATCAATGATATACTGGATAAGGAAAATGCGGCACATATACACCATGGAATACTATGCAGTCGTTAAAAAAATGTGATCATTCCTTTACAGAGACACGGATGAAGTTGGAAGTCATCATCCTCAGCAAAGAAACACAGGAACAGAAAACCAAACACCGCATGTTCTAACTCATAAGTGGGAGCTGAACCATGAGAACACATGGACAAAGGGAGGGAAACAACAAACACTGGGGTCTGTTGAGGGGTGAGGGGCAAGAGGAGGGAAAGCATTAGGACAAATATTTAATGTATGCGGGGCTTAAAACCTAGATGACAGGTTGATAGGTGCAGCAAACCACTAGGGCACATGTATACCTATGTAACAAACCTGCACATTCTGCACATGTATCCTGGAATTTAAAGTAAAATTTAAAAAAATTACTTGATACAAAAACTAGGGAAATCACAAATTCAAATGGGAAAAGATACTCAATGAATGGTAAAGCTAAGATGACAAAGATGTTGGAATTAGCCGAAAAATATTTTAAGCAACTATTTAATAAAGCACCAACAGAAATTAAAATATTATTTAAATAGAAAAATACTGTTAAAAATCTCAGCAAAATATAAAAGATATAAAAAATATGAATTACAGACTTATAGAATAATCAAAATAAAAACTTATTAGATAGGCTATACAGTAGAAAAAGATGACAGAAAAATCAGTAAACTTAAAGAAAAGTTAATACAAATTATCCCATGTGAGCAAACAGAAAAAGGCTGATAAAAAATAAGCAGAGCCCCAACACCAAGTGGCATAATAGTAAAAGGTCTAACATTTATGTAATTGAAGTTGCCAAAAAAGAGAAAAATATAGTACATCAAAAATATTTGAATCAAATATATAAATATAGAGATTTCAGAAGCTTAGTGAACAACAAAAATATATATTAACCAATGTGTTGGGTTATAAAACATACTTTAACAAATTTATGAGTTAAAAATTATACAACATCTGCTATATATCCATAATGGAACTAGACCAGAAATCAGAAAAGGAATGATAATACAAAAACCTCCAAACACTGCAAAATTAGTACAAATATAAATAATCTATGTGTCAGAGAAGTCTCAGAAAAATTAAAAATTATATTTTAGCTCAATGAGAATGGAAATTCAACATGTCAAATTTGAACAATATAGCTAAAACAATGCATAGTGAAAACGTATGGCAAAAAAGTTAGAGAAGAGTAAAAGACTGTAATCAGAGATCTAAGCTGTCAATTACAAATCTAAGCTGTCACCTCCAGAAACTAGAAAAAGAAAAATAAACACAATCCAAAAGAATGAAGGAATTCACAAATTTGAGATCAGAAAGCAACATATTTGAAAACAAATAATGCAGAAAAGCAATATAATCAGGCATGTTTCTGTTAAATATTCATAAATTGGCTAACCAATTTTTATTTTATTTTATTAATGAGACTAAAATGAAACAGTACATGGATAACAAATATATTGAATGAAATGATGAATACCATTACAGATGATGCAGACATTAAAAGGATAATAAAGAAATACTGCAGACTGGGTGCAGTGGCTCATGCCTGTAATCCCAGCACTTTTGGAGGCCAAGGAGGGTGGATCACAAGGTCAGGAGTTCAAGACCAGCCTGGCCAAGATGGTGAAGCCCTGTTTCTACTAAAAACACAAAAATTAGCTGGGTGTGGTGGTGGGTGCCTGTAATCCCAGTTACTCAGGAGGTTGAGGCAGAGAATTGCTTGAACCCAGGAGGTGGAGGTTTCAGTGAGCTGAGATGGTGCCACTGCACCCCAGCCTGAGTGACAGAGCGAGACTCCATCTCAAAAAAAAAAAAAAAAAAAAAAGAAAAAAAAAAAAAAGAAAAGAAATACTGCAGACAACTCTAACCACATATATTTGGCAAACTAAATAAAACAGGCCAATTCCTTGAAAAACACATAATACCAAAACTCAACCAAAATAAAATAGATAATCTGAGTAGTCATAAACATCAAAAAACCTAAAATTGTAGTCAAAAATTTACAGAAATAAAATCTCTAAGCCCAGATAGCAATCATGTGAACATATCAATAGATCAATAACATTTTTGACAAAATTGAACATTTACTAATTGTGAAAGTTAATATTGAGGGTCAACTTGATTGCATTGAGAGATACAAAGTATTTATTCTGGGTGTGTCTGTGTGGATGTTGCCAAAAGAAATAAACATTTGAGTCAGTGGGCTGGGGAAGGCAGATCCACGCTTAATCTGGTGGACATAATCTAAATAGCTGCCAGGAAATATGAAGCAGGCAGAAAAACGTGAAAAGGAGATGACAGGTCTAGTCTCCCAGCCTACATCTTTCTACTGTGCTGGATGCTTCCTGCCCTCAAACATCAGGCTCCAAGTTCTTCAGTTTTGGGGTTTGGACTGGCTCTCCTTGCTCCCCAGCTTGCAGACAGCCCGTTGTGGAATCTTGCGAGTGTGTAAGTTGGACTCAACTTCTAATAGTATGAACACTGATAGTCCTTGGCATGAACTGTTTAGAGAGTTATGCAAAATAAATGAATTTGACACTCCTGATTCACTGCTTGTGAGAGGCAAGGAGTTTAGTAGCTCTATATATAATACCTTTGACCAGATGTGGAGAACCAAGGAATGTAGTGAAGCTGGTTGATTGCTCCTAAGTTCAGTAGACAAAGTAATGACAGAAAGTGATGAACTCAGGGATTCTGTCTTCCAGCTTCAGAAGCAAATAGTAAGCCTCAAATCTGCTAAGATTTCCCCGAGCGAGAGATTTATCCCCTGTAGAGAAAGGACTGAAATTGTGGAAAAACAGACACAAACTCTTATCATGCAAGTGGATGACCTGCAATAAAAGGTGCATGCCAGCTGCTTTCCATTAAAGTGAGGACATTGATTGGAAAAGAATGGGACCCTGCAACTTGGCATGGGGATGTGTGGGAGGACCCTGATGAAACTGATGGCACTGAGTTTGTAAACTCTGATGAACCTTTTTTGCCCGAAGGAACAGCTACCCATCCCCAGTATTAGCAACATCCCCCCCACCCCAACCCATATTGCCATCAGCCTTCTCATCTTTGTCTGAGGAGATAAACCCTGCACTACCTGAGGCAGTTGCCAGGCAAGATAATGTTGATTATCCAGAGAAGCCAACCGCAACACCTCTGTTTACTTCTAGACGTTTAACTAGACTAAAGTCCCTGCAAGCCCCTAGAGGTGAGGTTGAGAGTGTGACCCATGAGGAGGTGTACACACTCAAAAAAAAAAGAAAAAACAAAAAAACAAAAAAACCCAACTGTTTGAGTTCTCTAATTTATATAAACAGCCGATCTAGAGAACAGTTATGTAAATGGATATTAAGGGTATGGGATAATGGTGGAAGGAACATAGTTGGATCAGGCTGAACTTATTGATTTGAGTCCACTAAGTTGAAACTCTGCATTTAATGTTGCAGCTCAGGGAGTTTAAAAGGGTTCTAATAGTTTATTTGCTTGGTTAGCTGAAATATGGATTAAAAGATGGCCCACTGTGAGTGAGCTGGAAACGTCTGGTCTCTCTTGGGTTAATGTAGAGGAAGGAATCTAAAGGTTTACAGAGATTGGGATGGTGGAGTGGATTAGTCACTTTAGATCTACTCATCCCAGCTTGAGGGGAGGTCCTTGACTAATGCCTTGTGAAACAGATTTGTGAGGGCTGCACCTGCATCTTTGAAGAGCCTTACAATTGCTCTTCTCTGTATGTCAGATCTAATGGTGGGAACTGTAGTCACTCAACTACAAAATTTAAATACAATGGGAATAATTGGATCCTGAGGTGGCAGGGTCCACGTGGCAGCACTCATCTGTCAAAGTCAAGGTGGGCATAGCTACCACAATGGGCAGCAGAGGCAAAGCCACAATCAGAATTGTCTGACTCGTGTAGAGCTCTGGCATTGGCTAATTAATCATGGTGTTCCTAGAAGTGAAATTAAAAGGAAGTCTACTGCATTTCTACTTAAATTATACAAACAGAAAACTTCTAGGTTGAATGGACAAAATACTAATTTTAGTTATACAAACAGAGAATCATAGCCCCTCAATCAATTTCCAGACTTGAACCAGTTTACAGACCCAGGACCTCTTGAATGAAGGGGAGGCCAGATCCCTTTGAGGAAGGACCCCATTATATTACCAACAATACATGCAGTGAGACTTTCTCCCATCCTTCCCCAAGCAGACCTCTGGCCTTTTACCAGGGTAACTGTGCATTGAGGAAAGGGAAATGATCAGACATTTTGGAGACTATTGTACACTGGCTTTGAGCTGATATTGATCCCAGTGGACCCAAAATGTCATTTTGGTTCTCCAGTTAAAGTAGGGGCTTATGGAGGTCAGATAATTAATGGAGTTTTAGCTCAGGTCCGACTGACAGTGGGTCCAGTGAGTTCCCAGTCTCATCCTGTGGTCATTTTCCCAGTGCCAGAATGCATAATTGGCATAGAGACATACTTAGCAACTGGCAGAACCCCTACGTTGGCTCCCTGGCTGGTAGGGTGGGGGCTACTATGATGGGAAAGGCCAAATAGAAGCCATTACAGCTGCCCCTACCTAGAAATATAGTAATTCAAAAACAATATCACATCCCTGGAGGGATTGCGGAGATTAGTGTCACCATCAAGGACATGAAGGGTGCAGGGGTGGTAATTCCCACCACATCCCCGTTCAACACTCCCATTTGGCCTGTGCGGAAGACCGATGGATCTTGGAGAATGACAGTAGATTATCATAACCTGAACCAAGTGGTTACTCCATTTGCAGGTGCTGTACTCCATTTCCAGGTGCTGTACCAGATGTGGTTTCATTGCTTGAGCAAATTAACACATCTCCTGCTACCTGGTATGCAGCCTTTGACTTGGGAAATGATTTTTTCTCCATCCCTGTCCATAACACCCACCAGAAGCAATCTGCCTTCAGCTGGCAAGGTCAGCAATATATCTTTACTGTCCTACGTCAGGTGTATATCAACTCTCCAGCTTTGTGTCATAATCTTATTGGGAGAGACTTTGATTGCTTTTTGCTTCTGCAAGATATCACACTGGTATATTACATTGATGACATTATGCTGATTGGATCCAGTGACAAGAAGTGGCAAACACACTGGACTTATTGGTAAGACACTGGCATGCCAGAGGATGGAAAATAAATCCAACTACAATTCAGGGAGCTTCTACCTCAGTAAAACTTCTATGGATCCAGTGGTGTGGGACCTGTTGAGATATTCCTTCTAAGGTAAAGGATAAGTTGCTGCATTTGGCTCTTCCTACATCCAAGAAAGAGGCACAATGCCTAGTGGGCCTATTTAGACTTTGGAGGTAACACATTCCTCATTTGGGTGTGTTACTATGGCCTATTTATCAAGTGACCCAAAAGGCTGCCAGTTTTGTGTGGGGTCTAGAACAGGAGAAGGCTCTGCAACAGGACCAGGTTGTGCAAACTGCTCTGTCACTTAGGCCATATGACCCAGCAGATTCAATGGTGCTTGAGGTGTTAGTGGCAGATAGGGATGCTGTTTGGATCCTTTGGCAGGCACCCATAGGTGAATCACAGCAGAGGCCTCTAGGATTTTGGAGTAAGGCCCTGCCATCTTCTGCAGATAACTACTCTCCTTTTGAGAGACTGCTCTTGGCCTGTTACTGTGCTTTCATGGAAACTGAACGTTTGACTATGGGTCATCAAGTCTTCATGTGACCTGAACTTCCTATCATGAACTGGATACCTTCTGACCCATCAGGCCACAAATTGGGCCGTGCACAGCAGCATCATGAAATTGAAGTGGTATATATGTGATTGGGCTCGAGTAGGTCTTGAAGGTACAAATAAGTTACATGAGTAAGTGGCCCAAATACCTACGGTGTCTACTCCTGACATCCTGCCTTCTCTACCCCAGCCTGAACCAATGCTCTCATGGGGAGTTCCCCATGATCAGTTGACAGAGGAAGAGAAGACTAGGGCCTGGTTCACAGATGGTTCTGCACGATATGCAGACAACACCTGAAAGTGGACAGTTGTAGCACTACAACCCCTTTCTAGGACATCCCTGAATGACAGTGGTGAAGGGAAATCTTCCCAGTGGGCAGAACTTTGAGCAGTGCACCTGGTTGTGCACTTTGCATGGAAAGAGAAATGGCCAGATGTGTGATTATATACTGATTCATGGGCTGTAGCCAATGGTTTGGCTGGATGGTCAGGGACTTGAAAGACACATGATTGGAAAGTTAGCGACAAAGAAATGCGGGGAAGAGGCATGTGGATGGACCTCTCTGAGTGGTCAAAAACTGTGAAGTTATTTGTATACCATGTGAGTGCTCACCAATGGGTGACCTCAGCAGATGAGGAGTTTAATAATCAAGTGGATAAGATGACCCGTTCTGAGGACACCACCCATTCTGAGAGAGAGAGAGAGAAAGAGAGAGAGAGATCCTATTAGTTCTGTCCCTCTAAGGGAATCCTGACTAAAACACTCATCATAAAAACTCTCTGCAAAGACTAGAAAGAAACTTCCTCAATCTATTTGTAAAATATGTACAGGTACAATAGTGAATGGTGCATCTGCAAAATATGTACAGGCACCACAATAGTAAACGGTGAAAACTTAATACTTTCTTCCTAACATCAGGAACAAGGCAAGAATGCCTGTTCTCACTACTCTTATTCAACATTATGCTGGAAGTTCAACTACTACAAAAAAAAATGAGAAAAAAAAAGACATACTAATTAGAAAAAAATGAAATAAAATTTCTGCTATTCACAGATGACATGATTACCTGCAAAAAATGCAGAGATATTTACAAAAAAACTTTTAGAATTAATCAGTGACTTTAATAATGTAATAGGATATAAGGCCAAACCACAAAAATTAATCATATTCCTAATATGTCCATATTCAGTGGACAATTGAAAATCAGAATTTAAAAATAACTTATATCACTTACAACAGTTCTCAAAGTGAAATATTTAAGTATAAATCTACCAAAATATATGCAGGGCCTATACGTTAAAACTGCAAAATGCTGATGAAATAAACGTAAGGCATACAAGATATCTGACTAGACAGCCAGGAAGTACTGCTCCCACCAAGAGGCCAAAATATGGAGTAAACCAACATACTTCAAACACATCTTCAGAGAGAAAACACTGATAATCTATAGGAAGACAATACAGATACTGAGGCCAAAGAGGGAGGAAGTAGGGAACCCTGCATGGAACTGCAGAGGACCAGGATTAGTTCCTGGCCCTGAATGGCTCCTAGGGAAGAGATGAGTGAAATGATGCAGGGCAGCCCACACTTGCTGTGGACTTCTGGAATCCTAGCTACAAAGATCCTATGCTCCCCACCACCATAGGGCATTTGAATTGTAAGGGATATCTGCCTGAAGAGTAGGCAGAGACAGAGCTCCGAGTTACATGGAGACCAGGAGAGTTTGCACGCCAGGCCAAGGTAGCACAGCACAGTCATAGGCACCCGTCCCCCAAGGCTCCCCATTTTCCTCTGAGTAGCTCTAACTCCAGCTGACTGTTGGGCCAAAGAGAGTAGAGCCATCTTTCCCACAGGATTGTGGTGCCTCTGTCCTAGAGGTGCCCCCTGCCTGCCAGTCCCTCCAAATTCCCCTCCCTAGCCACTCTAGCAGGAACATGTGCACAGCACAGCTTCTGATGTCGGGGGTGCTTTGCCATTGGTCCCCAATGTGTGCTTTTTTGGTGGCCTGGGAGCACTTCAGATCCCCCAGGACAGCTAGTGCCTAACCCAAAGGGAATAGAAGATAGAGCTGCAGGCCTGGTCCCAATGCACTAGGGTTTCAGCACACAGATGGGGAGTACCAAGATGAAATATGTGGCCAGTGCTCAAGTTGAGGAGGAGTCCCCATTCTCAGAATACTAGAAAGGGATGAAATGCAGGTTTGTGGGCCTGCATGGGAGTGGGGCGTGCCTCCCTCCTCAGGGTCAGACCCAGAAGGATGTAGCCTGTATGCCAACCATGGCCCCTGCCTGAAGGAGTCCCATAGCCCAGAAAACATGAGAAAGAAAATGTGGAGATGGCACCAGTAATTGGAAGGGGCTCTCCTAAGGCCCTGGAGTAGACCTGGAGAGACGGTCTTCTCTCTCCCTTCTCCCAACACAGAGCACCACTGTGAATATGCTGAAATATAAAAGAGCCAAGTGACTAAGAGCCTGTCTGCAGTCCATTGATCTTAAGCCCATCTACTGAATTGTGGCCAAAATGGCAACACCAAAATATTCTGCTAGTATACCGCACCTGTGAAACTCAGGGCAAGAATCTGACTACAAATAAAGGTCTGGTACAGAGCCTTGGCCCTCAGAAAGCATCGAGAAATGAAGACAATTGATGATACTCAACTTATACTTAAGCTAAACCCTCGACAGAAGTAAAGACTAAAAATCAAAAAGTCAAAAACACAAAGAAACACCAGAAATCTCAGATGAAGAACTTCAAGAACTTTGATGATTCAAAAAGTCAGAGTGCCCCTTATGTTTAAACTAGCACCCTAGCTCCCCAACAATGAAACTTAAGCAGATTGAAATGACTGAAATGACAGACATAGAATTCAAAATCTGGATAGCAAAGAATCTCATCAAGATACAGGAGAAGGCAAAAACCCTATCCAAGGAATCCAAAGAATCCAGTAAAATGGTGAAATGGTTGAAAGATGAAATAGCCATGTTAAGAGAGAACCAATCTGACCTTTGGGAATGGACATATTCACTACAAGAATTTTATAGTATAGTTGAAAACATTAATCACACAGTAGACCAAGCTGAGGAAAGAATCTCGGAGTTCCAATACCAGTTCATCAAATTAACTCGGTCAGACAAAAATGAACAAAAAATAAATAAAAAAAAGACAAAATCTCCAAAAAATGTTATGTAACAAGACCAAACCTATTTTATACTGGCATTTCTCAGAGAGAAGGAGAGAGAGTAAGCAACTTGGAAAATGTATTTGAGGATATACTCTGTAAAAATATCTGCTATCTTACTAAATAGGTTGATATGAAATTTCAATAAATACAGAAAACCCTTGTAAGACTACTATAAAAGATGACACTCCAAGGCACATGTTATCAGAGTCACCAAGGTCAATGAGAAATTTAAAACTCTCAAAGGCAGCTAGAGATAAGGATCAGGTCACTTACTGAGGAAATTCCATCAGGCTAGCAATCAAACTTCCAGCAGAAACCTTACAAGGCAGAAGCAATTAGGGACCTTTATTCAGCATCATTAAAGAAAAGAAATTCCAACCAAAAAGTCAAAATCCCAACAAACCAAGCTTCATAAGCAAAGGAGAAATAAAGTCCTTTTCAGACAAGGAAATACTAAAGGAATTTATCACCACTAAATCAGCTTTATAAGAAGTCCTTAAGGGGGTGCTGAACACAGAAATGACAGAAAGATATATGTTACCACAAAAACACATAAGCATATAGCCCACAGGTACTATAAAGCAACTATACAGTCAAGTCTACAAAACACTCAGCTAATAACATGATGACAGGATCAAAATCGAACACGTCAATGAATGTGAACAGTATAAATGTCTCCATTAAAAGGCATAGAGTGGCAAGTTGGATTACAATATAAGAACCAATTGTCTGCTATCTTTAAGAGACCTCCTTACATGTAATGACACCCACAATCTCAAAGTAAAGAGATGGAGAAAGATCTATAATGCAAACAGAAAAAAGAGCAGGAGTCATTATTCCTATGTCAGATGAAACAGACTTTAAACCAGTAAAAATTAAGAAGGACAAAGGTGGGAACTACATAATGATAAATGACTCAATACAACAAGAAGACTTAACTATCCTAAATATATATGTACACAACACTGAAACACCCAGATTCATAAAACACCTTCTTCTTATTCTACAAAAAGACTTAGCTAGGCACATAATAGTAGTTGGATACGTTAACACCCCACTGATGGTGTTAGACAGATCATTGTGGCAGGAAACTGACTAAGAAATTCCGGACTTAAACTCACCACTTGACCAACTGGAACTAAGAGACATGTTCAGAATCCTTCATCTAACACTATATAAACATGTTCTACTCATCTTCACACAGAACATATTCTAAGAATGAAGGAATACATGCTTGGCCATAAAACAAATCTCAATAAATTCAAAAAAAATTAAAATTATATGAAGTACACTCTCCAATAATAGTACAATGAAAATATAAATCAATACCAAGAAGACCTCTCAAAATCCCACTACTACGTGGATATGAAACAACATGCTCTTGAATGACTCTTGAAACAACCATAAAATTAAGGCAGAAATCAAAACATTCTTTAACACTAATATAAATAAAGACAAAACTTATGAAAATATTTGAGATAATGTTAAAACAGTGTTAAGAGGAAAGTTTATAGCCATAAATGCCTACATGAAAAAGTCAGAAAAATCTCAATTTTAACAACTTATCATTGCACCTTGAACTAGAATAAATAACAAACCAACCAGAAAGCCAGCAGCAGAAAACAAATAAATAAAATCAGAGAAGAATTGAATAAAATTGAGATGCAAAAATACATAAAAAGATCAATGAAACCAAAAGTTGGTTTTGCAAAAGAATAAATAAGATTAATTGACTACTAGCTAGATTAACAAAGACAAAAGATAAAATATCCAAATAAACACAGTCAGAAATTTAAAAGACGACATTACAACTGATACCAGAGAAATACAAAAGATACTCAAGAGACTACTGTGAAAAATTCCATGTGCAAAAATTAGAAAGTCTACAGTAAATGAATAAATTCCTGGAAAAACACAACCTCCCAAGACTGAACCAGAAAGAAAGTGAAAACCTAAACAGACCAGTAATGAGTTCCGAAACTGAATAAGCAATAATAATTTTTAAAAACCTATTACCCAACAAAAGCCCTGGACCAGATGGATTTACAGCCTAAATTTACCAGCTATACAGTGAAACTATTCCAAAATATTGAACAGAAAGGACTCCTCTCTAAATCATTCTATGAAGCCAGCCTCATCCTGATACCAAAATCTAGCAAAGCAACAATGGAAAAACAAAAACAAAAACACTTCAGGCCAATATTCCTGCTAAATGTAGATGCAAAAAATCATCAACACAATATCCGCAAACCATATCCAGCAGCACATCAAAAAGTTAACTCACCATGATAAAGTAAGCTGTATTTCTGCTATGCAAGACTGGTTCAACATTTGCAAATCAATAAATATGATGCATCACATTAACAAAATTAAACGCATAACCATATAATCATCTCAATAGATGCAGAAAACATTTTCAATAAAATCTAACATTCCTTCATTATAAAAGCACTCAACAAACTAGGCATTGAAAGAACATACCTCAAAATAGTAACAGCCATATATGACAAACACACAGCCAACATCACACTGAACAGGTAAAAGCTGGAACCATTATTTTTGAGAATTGGAAGAAGAAAAGAATGCCCATTCTCACCACTCTTATTCAACCTAATACTGGAAGTCCTAGTCAGAGGATCAGGCAAGAGAAATAAATAAAAGGCATCAAAATAGGAAAAGAAGAAGTCAAAATATCTCTCTTCACTGATGAGATGATTCTATACCCAACAGACCCTAAAGGCTCTGCCAAAATGCTCCTAGAACTGATAAAAAGACTTCAGTAAAATGTCAGTATAAAACATCAATGTACAAAAACCAGTAACATTTATATACATGAATAACGTAATGATTGAGCCGAATCAAAACCCAATTCCATTTTTAATAACTACAAAAAATGAAATACCTAAGCATACATCTAACCAAGGAGGTGAAATATCTCTACAAGGAGAATTACAAAACACTGCTGAAAGAAATCAGAGACAACACAAATAAATGGAAAAACTTCCCTGCTCAATGATTAAAAGAATCAATATTGTTATAATGGACATACTGCCCAAAGAAATGTACAGATTCATTGCTATTCCTAGAAAACTCCCAATGTCATTTTGCATAGAATTAGAAAAACATATACCATAATTTATATGGAATAAAAAAGGAGCCTGAATAATCATAGTAATCATAAACAAAAGGAACAAAACAGAGGCATCACATTACCTGATTTTAAACTATGCTAAAAGTCTACAGTAACCAAAACAGCATGGTGCTGTTACAAAAACACACAATGACCAAAGGAATAGAATAAAGAATATAGAAATAAAGCTGTTCACTGACAACTATGTGATCTTTGACAAACTCAAGAAAGTAAGCAATGGGGAAAAGGCTCCCTATTCAATAAATGTTGCTGGGATAACTGGATATTCATATACAGAAGAATAAAATTGGAGCCCTGCTTATCACCATATAAAACATAACTGAAGATGGTTTAAAGTCTTAAATGTAAGACCTAAAACTATAAAAATCTTTCAAAGATACACAGGAAATACCTTTCTCAATATCAGTCTTAGCAAATAATTTATGGCTAAGGTCTCAAAAGGAACTGTAACAAAAAAAAATGTATAAGTGAGATGTAATTGAACTAAACAGCTTTTTCATAGCAAGAGGAACTATCAAAGAATTAAACAGGCAACCTATTGAATGGGAGAAAATATTAACAAACTATGCATCTGACAAAGGATCAATATCCAGAATCTGTAAGGACCTCAAACAAAAGAACAAGCAAAAACAACTAACCCCATTAAAAAGTGAGCAAAGGACGTAAATAGACATTTCTTAAAAGAAGACATACAGCTGGTCAACACACATAAAGAAAATGCTCATCATCACTAATCATTAGAGAAGTGTGAACCAAAACCAGAATGTAGCACCATCTCACACCATTCAGGATGGCTTTTGATAAAAAGTCAAAAAATAACAGATGTTGGCAAGGCTTCAGAAAAATGGGACACATGCACTGTTTATGGGAATGTAAATTCGTCCAGCTACTGTGGAAAACAGTTTGGAGATTTCTCAATGAACAAAAGTTGAACTACCATATAACCTAGTGATCTTATTACAGGGTATATATCTAAATGAAAAGAAATTTTTCTACCAAAGACATACTTGCACCTGTATGTCCATTGCAGCACTATTCACAACAGCAAAAACATGGAATCAACCCAGGTGCCCATCAGCAGTGAACTGGATAAAGAAAATGTACGTATACACCATGAAATGCTATGCAGCCATGAGAAAAAAAAAAAAAAAAAAAAAATCATGTCCTTTGCATCAACATGGATTCAGCTGGAGCACATTATCCTAAGAGAACTAATGCAGGAACAGAAAACGGATAGGTTCAATCATACTGAAACAGGAAATGTTCTCTTGTGTCCCTCACATGGCATGCAGTGGGGGTGTGGCTCATTTCTTCAGTGCCCCACTGCTCAAACCTCTAGGGGAGAATACAGATGGGTAGGCTGTGGGACTCTGAACCCATGGCAGTGTCTAGGGGTGAATGTTTACAGCTGAAGCCCCAGTGGGTGTGTGTTACAGGGTGCTCTTTCAGTTTAAGCTATCCATAGGTGGCTGTGTTAGCTCAATTAGACCACTGCCTTATCTCAAGGACAGAGGGCATTCTGTATTCCAGGGTTCTTGCCTTGAGTGTACCAGAAGAATCAGATCACACGTGTGCTTGGAGAATGAGTACAAGATTTTATGAATGGAAGTAGCTCTCAGCAGATGGAGGAGCCCAAAGGGAGATGGTTTTCCCTTGGAGTTCGGCTGCTCAGTGGCCCGGGCTCTCCTCCAACTGATCTTGCCAAACTTTGCCTCATTCCACCGGTTTATGGCCTGCCGGTATGCTGGCATGCTCCCCTCAACGTCCTCTCCACATCTAGCCGCCTCGGTCTTCTACTGATATGTTCCTCTTGACATCTAGCTGCTTGTGTGTTCCTCTGCTGATATGCTCCTGTCGCCATCCAGCCACCTGTATGTCTGCCTGCTAGGGTGTCAGGGTTTTTATAGGCACAGGATGGCGGCGTTGCAGGCCAGGGTTGTCTTGGGAAATGCAACATTTGGACAGGAAAACAAAAATGCCTGTTTTCACCTAGGTCTGTGGATACAGGCTCAGGGGTGGAGCCCTAGCTGGAGACCATGCCCTTCTCTATCCAGCACTTCCCTTCCCCTATTCAATATCATTTAAAGGTACCACACCCTTCCCTTCCTAGCACTTCCCTTCCCCACTTCTGTATCAATTCCCCAAACCTCAGCATCATGCAATATACCTCTGTAACATTCTTGGACATGTACTCCCTTATTCTAAAGTAAAAGTTTAGAAAAGAAACCAAAGCGCTAAATAATTGGAGTGACATATCATCTCCTTGGATTGGAACACTCAACACAGTAAAAATATTACTTCTCCCAAGTTTGAGCTATATACTGGACATCATTCCAAAGAAAATACCTGCAAAAATTTTTACAGATATAGAGGAGCTATTTTTAAATTTATATGGAAAGAACCCAAAAATTATAATAGCAAAAAATAAAAAATAAATAAATGATTAAGTTTGTAGGAATAACATTACTTTGTTTTAAGACTTAATTTAGAGCTGCAGTATACAAGATGGTATGGTACTGGCTAAGAGATAGGAACATAGATAAATGGACAGAAGAGATAGTCAAGAAAGAGATTGAAATAGGCTGACACTAACATGGCCAATATATTTTTGACAAAGGTGCAAAAGTAATGGTTTTGGGACATCGGACATTCATATGCAAATAAGTTAGCTTTGAGGAAAACCTCATACCTTTTTAAAAATATTAACAAAGAATGAGTCACAGATTTAAATGTAATATGTAAAATTATAAAACTATTAGAAGAAAACACTGGAGAAAACCTTTGTGACCAAGAGTTAGACAAGGTGTTCTTAGCCATGAAACCAAAAACACAATCAAGAAGAGCATAAAATAATAAATTTGACTTCATCAAATTAAAAACATGAGTTTGGCAAAGCACACCTCTAAGAGAATAAAATATAGGTTGGAGACTTGAATAAAATGTTTTCAAAACATCACTTATGTGACAAAAGATTTGTATCCAGACTGTATCAATAAGTCAAAACTCAACAGTAAGGAAGCAAATATCCCTATTTTAAAGTGGGCAAAATACTTGTACACTTCACCAATGAAAACCTATAAATGGTGAATAAACATATGAAAAGACCATGCAGTAACATTGTACATCTATTGGAATGGCTAAAACAAAATATACTGACAATACCAAGTGCTAATGATAGTGCATAGCAACTGGAATTCACATACCTTGCTGGTGGGAATGTACAATAATATACCCACATTGAAAAAAAATGTAGGTTCTTAAAAAGTTAAACATGTGCTTGCTATATAACTCATCGATCTCATTCCTAGGTACTTACAAAAGTTAATTGAAGAATTTTTGTCACAAAGATATCTGTAAATAAATGTTTTGAGCAGCTCTGTTTATAATTGCCAATAACTGGAAACCACCCTAATGTTCTTCAATGGATGAATGAATAAACAAACTGGTATATCCACAAAATGGGATGTTCCACAGCATTTAAAAGGAACAAATTATTTATACATGCAATAATTTGCGTAAGTCTCTGGGGAATTATGCTAAGTGAGGAAAGTTAATCACAAGTAGTGATCATCTATATGATTCTATTTATATGACATAAAGACTGGCTATATTCTTTATGCATTCCTATGCAACAAAAAAATGCAAGTCTCTTTGTTCATAAACTATTAAAAATTCAAAAACATTTTAGCTGACAAGAGTAAGGACCATCTAGATATGGAACTGTACAGGTTGCGTGGTTGTGACATGGGCTGTTGTGTGATATTCTCAAAAATAGAGAAGTAGAGTGATAGATAACAGATTATTAGTTGTTAGGGGCTAAGGGTGGGAGAAAATAACTACAAATGCACAACAGGAGGAGATTTTGGCTATGATGCAATTGTTTTGTATTCTGTCTGTGGTGGTGGTTACATAAATCCTTACACGTGTTAAAATTTATGTAATGTTTACCACAAAATTCCATTTTACTATATGTTAATTTAAAAATATAACTAAAAAATGAAAACTATCAAAAAATAGATCACTAACTCAAACCTAAAAACTAAATCTATTAAACACCTAAAAGCAAACAGAAGAGAAACTTTTGTAACCTTACGACAGGCAATGTTACTTAAACACATACAAAAAACACTAACTGGAAAAGTAAAAATTGACAAATTGGACTTCAAGATTAAACCTTCTCTTCAAAAGATTTCATTCAGAAAATGAAAATGTAAGCTGAACCAGGGGAAAAATAGTCACAAAGCATTTACATGTCAAATATCTTATGCATAGAATATTCAGCAAATGTTTACAATGTAATAATAAAAGTACAAGCAATCCAACAAAATATAGACCAAAGCCTAGACAAACATTTCACTAAATAAAATACAATAATAATCAATAAGCACATGAAAATATGCTCAGTGTAGTTAGTAGTGAAATATACATTAAAATTAGCAAGACATGCCTCTTCACAGCTACTAGAATGACAAAATGTAAAAGACTGACAATACCTAATGTTGGGGATAATATGGACCAAAGAAGCTTTCACTCACAGCCAATTGGAAAAGTAAATGGTAGAGATGCTTTGGGAAATATTTTGGCTGCTTTTCATAAAAAAAAAAAAAAAAAAAAATCATAAACATCATGTGACCCAGCAATCCCATCTCTAGACATTTATCAAGAGAAATGAAAGGATATATCCATATGACCTGTATATAAATAATTATGGCAATTTAATTCATAACAACCCAAAACTGGAAACAACATACATGTCCATCCATAAGTGAATGGATAAATTGTGTACATCTACAAGCGAATCTCATTCAAAATTAAAATGAACAAACATTGATCCATGCATTAACTTAGATAAATCTCAAAGGCATCAGTGCTGAATGAATGAATCCAGTCTCAATAGGGTATGACTTCATTCAAATTATATTATATAGCTTACAAAACTACCTAACAGTGATAGTAATTAATAGCGACAGTAATAATCTGTTCACCTGAGTAAAGGTAGGAGAGGGGATTGACTGAAAGGGAAGAGAGGAGAACTTTCTGAAGCGATTGAAATATTCTACATCAGTATTTGGTTGGTGGATAAGCAAGGGTATATATTTGTCAAAAATTATCATTCTGTTTAAAATATGTGATTTTTTTTAATCACATGTAAGTGGTACTTCAAAAATATCAATTAAAATTACAAGGTGAAATAACGTGTTTTCAGAAAAATATATACAAAAACTAAGAGAATTTGTTATCTTCAGAACTGCAATACTAGATTTTTTTTTCAAACAGGATAAAACTAATCACAGATGGAAAAATACTAATGTTTTTAATAGAAATTTAAAAGCACCCGTAAAAATTAAAATCTCTATAAGTAGAAGTGATCATTGACTGTTTAAACCAATAATATAAACATCTTATAGAGTTTAAAATACAGTTAGATTCTAAATACATGGCAACAATACCAAAAATGCAGGAAAAGTAAATGATGTTAAAGTGTTTTAAAGTCCTCACATTGTCTGGGAAGCAGTAAAGATACTATTTTAAAATAGGCATTAATATGTCAAGGCATGTGTTGAATTCTAGGGTAAACACTAGAACAGTAGGAAAATGTATACTTAAAGAAGAGGATGCTGTGATGTGCCTCCCAGACACCATTCTTTCAGGACTAAAACACTCATTTCTGCAGCTGATGGGATTCCTGATTGCTGCAGCTTCAGGAATTGCTTTCAGTGGACAGAAAACATCTCTTTCAAGGTCATATGCACGTCCTTGGGGCAACCTGCATCCAATGACTGTAAAATGAAGGGACACATAGGCCAGAATACTTCTGCTGCAATTTGAGACAAGTCTATAGAGCCATCCCAGCTTCACAGCTTCCTGTGAAATTGACTGAAACCTTTTTATCACAATTCAACTTCCCTTATTGCCCTATCTAGCTTAATTCACATCTGCACAGTTGCGGATTATGGGGGTTGCATCTCAATAAAATGTCAGCATACAAAGTTCCTTTCCGAATTTCTTTTCTGGGGAACCTAACCTATGACACTTGGTGTGAGGAGTGGCTGGAGGAAGTAGACCATAAAATATATATTTGCAGCTGGATCACTCACTGGCCAGGAATCAATGTGAATCCCATCACTGGCAGTGAGAGGGTAGGCCCCAGCATGTGGTAGTTTCACGGTGTAAGAGGATGCACTAGTAAATTGAGCTGTACACAGGGACTGGTAATTATATGGCTCTTACTAAAGCAATTGATGCCTTGAAGATAATGAAAGGCTGACTGTGTTTTTGGCTAATTTTGAAAATGAGCGAATTTCCCTTGTTGCATATCATGAGCTTCTCATCTCTTACAGACATTAGAAAGAACAAAAAAGCAAAGCAAAAACTTACTTGTAAAAATTATAATTGGAGAACTTTGGAGGAAGTTGAATTCCCCGCAACAGTAGCAAGTCTGCTATGCTGAATTTGGAAACACGATTGGGAAGATTGGGACTTTGAGCGATTGGATGTGTGCATCAGGGTTGATGCATTAGACAATCTTAAATCTCTCTGTTTTCTGAAACTTTGTGGATCTGCAATATTTGCTCCCTGTTCTCTGTTAAAGGCTAGAACTCTATTCTTGCCTTAACATGAGTCAAAGTCCTCTGTCTTGCAAGACAATACATGCAGTCCTTTAAGATCTAGCCTCATTTCTCCTTCTGGTTACTAGATAATTAAGATTAAATCATAACATAATCCTGTTAGGAAAGTCCCTGATAAACTAAAAGAGAAAATGACATCAAGGAGCTGTAGCACCTAGGCAACCTATACAATAACTAGATTAGTATGTATGAGAGTACGTGAGGTTGCTAGATCAAGAGAACTGGAACACAAGGTTATATAAGAGAAAGTAATTTGATATAACATCTCTACCATGAACTATGAAATACATAACTTCATTGATTTATTGCAGGAATGCAGGATTAGTTTAACATTTAAATATCAATGAGGTTAATTTACCAAATTAACAAAGCGAAGGAGAAAAACATCATATGATCATGTCAATATCATTTAATAGCCTAAGCCCCAACATTATACAATATACCCATTTAACAACCTGCCCACATACCCTTTTACTCTAAAATAAAGTTAAATAGAATACACTTTTTAACGTTAAAAAATCAATGACTTGGTGCTTTTAAATGCTTTTAGTCAATCAAAATTATCAACTGATTCAAAAGGCAATCTCTCTGGAAATGCCATAACACACATGCCCAGAAATAATGTGTAACCAGCTACCTGGAAATTTCTTAGCCCAGTGAAGCTGACACATAAAATTAACCAACAGTATGTTTTACAAGATAACCTTATAAAATTAATATAATAATATTATCATTTAAAATGTTAACCTCAGCCTCAGAAATCACACTACTGTGGCAACAAGCAGATGGCCCATTGGTTATGGTAACAGGTTGTTAGGTCTCAACAACTGCTTTTATAGCAAGAGATCTCCTTTCTCTTACCTAGTGAGAGAAAGAGTCTCCAAAAATTTAAAAATACTTGCTTGTTGAAGGAGAAATGTATATGCTGTGGACACAACTACTGAAAAATAAAACACTTAAATTACCAAAGAAAAGTATCAACAAAAAAATCTATAGCAATTATGATGCTTAATGGTGAACTAGTGAAAAATTTCCTGTTGAAATCAGGAATGATAGGAAGATATTTACTATCATAATATTTACTCGGTGTTGTACTGGAGTTTCCAGCTACTGTAAGAAAGCAAGAAATTAAATAATAAGAGGTACAAAGTTTAAAAAGAAAAAATAAAACTGTCATCATTCACAGACTATGGCTATGTATGCTTCTATAATAATGAATCATCATTAGTGAATTGTGAATTATGATTATGATAAAAATATTTTAAAAGTTCTGAGTAACATTTAGATCTTTTCAGAAACTACAAATGATTTTATAATTATTGAGTCATTACCTGAAAGTAAAAACAAATGCTGAAATTCTTAGCAAAATATCACAATAATGTAGAAAAAATATATATGCAAAGATTTCTCCAAGAGTATGAAGTTGATTAAATATTGAACAACATGCGCTTTACTTAACTCTCTTATAGTTAAGAGAATGTGCTTAATCACCACTTCATCTCCTCCCATACATTCACGCGCGCACACACACACACTCACACACAACTCCTTAATTTTTTGCCTATGGAGAGCAAGAGCATTAACTACCAGTAGTTGAGGCAAGATGTAATACACAATTGCATATGTGAAAGCAAAGAAAATGCTAATCTTATTCATCTTTATTGCCTTGTCAATAAATGCATATGTTTTTAAAAAATTCAAAGTGTGGTACAAATTTTTTATTAAGGTCATTATTTTTTACTATTCCAGAGAACTCTTAGGATTTTTTCCTTTCAACATGTTAGTAAAGGTGCCTTTGACTTGCAAACGATTCTAACAGAACTAGACATAGGGTTATTTTTTGTCTTAGGCATGCTCATTTTCTCATTCAGTTGCCATTTCTGCCTTGACCCCTTCCACTACTCCCTCTCATCAGCACTTTTTCTCCTGCTGGAGGCTTGTCATTTTCTTATTTGCTGAGGATGCTCTTGTCAGGACATGTAAAAATGTGGTCTGAATATGTTTAATGGGCTTCCTTCCCTGTCGAGACATTTAATTATTAATTTAAAAAGAATGTCTAATGTTGAAATTTCAGAAAATGTAAAACAAGGAACTCTGATACTCCTGCAGGTTGTACCACACGTGCCACTGCTTACTTTACTCATGTTTTGATCTAGCCTCCTGTGGTTACGAAGTGAGTCATATGCCTTTGAGGCTTTTAATTACCAGAAAAAGTGGAGCAGGTTGGGAGAGAATTGGAGAATGGGGCAACAATTTTAGCAGCTGCTGTTTCAGCTCGTATCCATAAGACCTGACAAAGTGGCATGGAAACAGCAAGCAATCACATAGCTTCATAGCCTTTGTCTCTTTCTCTCTCTGGGAACTGAGCATTGTCACCCCTTCTAGCAGCCATGGGACAAGAACTATACAAAGACTTACAGCTGTTAGAGAAAGTTTTTTTTTTTTTTTTTCTGTTTCCCTTTGGTGCCAAAGGCAGTGAACTGACAGAATGCTTTTCATTTTCTCTTGACAGCCAGCAAATGTTTTGGCTGGAAACCTTTCCTGAATGACAGAATACTAGGTTTGAAAGAAACATTTTCATGAAGTATGTCCCTCTGTGGGATGGATCTGGTTTGCACATTAAGACACTGCTGCCCTCACCCATGAGCACTAGTTCATTCCTGCCTCCAAATACTCACTTTCCATCACAGAGATGTGTGGTGAATATTAGGGAACATAAATGTGTTTTCTCTACCCTTGAGTTATTATTCACTTTTTAGTATTGTTCCACCTCTTGGTGTGGTACAGGCTAAGAAAACGTAATCAAAATACAAATCAACAAAGTAAAATAGCAAAATGAGGTGGAAAGGCCAATTATTACCTTATAATTTTTATAAAAAGTTGTCTATCATTCTGGTTCTATGATTCATTTTGTCCTCATACAGAATCTACAACACTCAGCACAATTTTCACATTAAGCAAGAAGTTTTAGAAATTTTAAGGTTAGGTGACTCACAATAGCTACAGTTTGAGTAGTATAATTTAGTTTAAAGCATATAGTTGCTTCTGTTGGAAATATCACTTAGCTCACAGTATGAGCAAGTCCATTAGTTTCTTTGATTTAGCTTTCTAATGTGTCAAGTTACTGCAGTTTTATTCTCAGAAATACAGTGTAAGTTGTCAACTGTCCATATAAAGGTTATCCGTATTTCATTGTGTCAAACAAAAACTGCCATTATCCTCATAATCTCATTAGGAAATCTGACATTTGGTATAGTACAAGATTCTGTTACAATTTTCTGTTAATCAACTCTTAACAATTTATAAGAGCATTAAAATTTTGTTTTTGTTGTAGTGAATTTTCAGCACACTGAAGTAAAATAGTCATTAGTGGGTATTGGCTTAGAAGGCCCACTCATCAAAGCTTTTATGTGTTCTGTGATAGTCCGTTCTCGCATTTCTATAGAGAGCTATCTGAGATTGGGTAATTTATAAAGAAAAGAGGTTTAATTGGCTTATAGTTGCACAATCTATACAGGAAGCATGGCTGGGGAGGCCTCGGGAAACTTCTAATCATGGCAGAATGTGAAGGGAAGAAGGCATGTCTTAACATGGTCAGTGCAGGAGGAAGAGAATAGAGGGGGAGGTGCTACAGACTTTTAAACAACCAGATTTCATGAGAACTCATTCACTATCATGCAAATAGCAAGGGGGAAATCCACCCCCATGATGCAATAACATCACAACACACCTCTCCTCCAACACTGGGCATTACAATTTGACATGAGATTTGTTCAGGGACACAAATTCAAATTATATCATCTTGCTCCTGGCCCCTCACAAATTTTATGTCCTTCTCACATTAAAATACAATCCCTTCTCAACAGTCCTTCAAGTTTTAACTCATTTTAGCATTAACTCAAAAGTCCATAGCCCCAACTCTCACATGACACAAGGCAAGTCCCTTTCACCTATGAGCTTATAAAAAAAAAAAAAAAAAAAAAAAAAAAAAAGGCTGCAGGCCCCATGCAAATAGGAAACTCAGCAGTGCAGCCATTAAATCATAAATCTCCTAAATAATCTCCTTTGACTCCATGTCTAACATCCTGGCCACACTGTTGCAAGGAGTGGGCTCCCAAGGCCTTGGGCAGCTCTGCCCCTGTGGCTTTGCAAGACTTAGCTTCCGGGGCTGCCCTCAAGGACTGGCTTTGAGTGTTTGTGGCTTTTGCAGGCACATGGTGCAAACTGTCAGTTGATCTACCATTCTGGGGTCTGGAGGATGGTGGCCCTCTTCTCACAGCTTCACTAGGCAGTGCCCCGTGGGGACTCTGTGTGGGGGCTCCATCCCCACATTTCCACTCTGCCCTGCCCTAGTAGAGCTTCTACATGAGGACTCCACACCCTGCAGCAGGCTTTTGCTTGAACATCCACACATTTCCATACATCATCCGAAATTCAGGCAGAGGTTCACAAGCGGCAACTCTTGCCCTGTGTACATGCGCAGGCTTAACACCACGTGGAAGCCACCAAGGTTTACAGCTTGCACTCTCTGGAGCAGTGGCCTGAGATGTACCTGGGGCCGTTTTAGATACAGCTGGAGCAGGAGCAACTAGGATGCAGGTGATGGCAGTAGCAGCATATCTGGAGCGGCCACCCTCATGAGGCCGCCTGTAGTGCCTGAGGCGCAGGCAGGGCCATATGCTCCACAGAGACAGCGGGGAGCCAGGAACAGGAAGGAGTCCCGCCCCTTTCTGAGTTGTGGGATGTGCGGGTTGGGGGAGAGGAGAGCCCTGCCCTCGTGGGCACATCTGCAGCTGCCCAGCTGTGGCTGCAGACCTGGACATCCCTGTGCTCTTGGGGGCCTGAGAAGGCCCCCTGCCCCTGCAGGCTTAGAAGTGCCTACTTTTGCTGACTGGCCTCTCCCTGCTCTTGCCACCCACTCCAATTTTGGAGCAAAGTTGAGGCTGAGCGGTGGTACTGTTGCAACCTGGCTGGGTGTGTGCATGCTTGGGGCAGAACTGACACAGCAGCCCCCTGCTGCCTCAGCCCCCTTCAGATTCTGGGTGCTGATAAGCATGGAAGGGATGCCAAGGGGTGACTAAGGGTGGTTCAGCATGGGCATGCAGGCACCCCTTGGCATGAACTGCTTGGGCACCATGGATGACAGGTTGATGGTGGAGAAGGCAGGACAGTCTCCTAGGTGGAAAGAGGTGGGTCCCTGGCGAAACCTTACCTTCAAACCAGGGAATGTCTGAAGCCTGGGGGCTTGGCTGCCATTTTGGCAGACTGGATTGAGAAGTTAAGGTGCTTTTTTCAGACCTTCCCATGGCTACCCATGGACCAATCAGCACACACTTTCTCTCCTCTGAAACCCATAAATACCCTGGACTCAGCCAGACTTGGGTAGATGACAGGATGACCTGCCTGCAGTTAGTAGGTATCCAACCTGGGTCTCCTCTTTGATGAGGGCTGCAGATATTGGCATGACCTGCCTGTGGAAAGGAGCTACCCACTGCAGTTTTCCTCTCTGCTGAGAGCTGGACACTGATTGGAATGACCTGCTTGCAGAAAGGAGCTACCCACTTTGGGTCTCCTGAGAACTGTTCAGCTGCTCAATGAAGCTCTGCTATGCCTTGCTCACCCTCTAGTTTTCCACATACCTCATCCTTCCCAGACATGGGACCAAACCTCAGGACCTGCTGAATGGCATGACTAAAAGAGCAGTAACACAAACAGGGCTGAAACATGCCCCCCTGCTTGCCACATTGTGGGCAGTCAGGAGAGAAGAGATATTGACCTTCAGGGAGCCCAGACCTAGGGACTCCCTGAGCCAAGGCTGTGACATCCTCTTTGGGGTTCTGTGGTTCTTGATGTCTCCAAGCTTCCAGGCACCACTGTGTTCTCCTCATCCAGACACAGGTACCCACAGTGAAAGCCACATGCAGTACATCTGATCCAGCTGCAAACTTGCATGGAGCTGGCATCTGTGCCTGTGCCTGGAGCTGCCTGTCCCACCACAGCAGCCAGGATGCCTGGCTGTGCACTGTGGCTGGATCCTGCACTCACTCGCCCACACATACCTCACTGCTCCACACCTGCCTTGCCCTTGGCAGGTGTGGGATCCAGGTTGGGAGCGCAAACCAAGCACAGTCTGCCAGTCTGAGTGGGTGGAAGAAACCCAGTGGGTGTAAGCAATACTCAGACAGAAGATGCCACTAGCCACAGAGGTTTCCAGCTGGCAAAGAGGATCCCATGACACAGTGTCCTAAAGTTGTGCAGGGCAGCAAGGGCTTGGGCCTGGCCCTTGAAACCATTCTTCCCTCCTAGGCCTCTGGACCTGTGATGGGAGAGGTTGCTGCAAAGGTCTCTAAAATACCTTCAAGGCATTTTCCTCATTTTCTTGACTATTAATATTCAGCTCCTTTTTACTTATGCAAATTTATGCAGCATGCTTGAATTCCTCCCTTGAATTTTTTTTTTTTTTTTCTATCACATGGCCAGGCTGCAAATTTTACGAACTTTTATGTTCTGCTTCTGTTTAAATATAATTCCAGTTTTATTTATTTATTTTTTTTCTCCTCTGTATTCTGCTTCCACCTAAATATAAGTTCCAGCAGTTTTATGGGATTTTTTTGTTTTGTTTTGTTTTGCTTTTTGCTCATGAATGTGAGCATAGTTCAGCAGAATCAGCCAGGACACCTCTTGGATGTTTTGCTGCTTAGAATTTTTGTCTGCTAGATAACCTAAATAATCTCTCTCAAGTTCAAAGCTCCAAAGAACTTTATAGCAGGGGCGCAATGCCACCAATATCTTTGCTAAAGAATAGCAAGAGTGAACTTTACTCCAGTTCTCTATAAGTTTCTTATCTCCATCTGAAACTTACTTCAGCCTGGACTTCATTGTCCATATCACTATTAGCATTTTGGTCACAACAATTTATGAAGTTTTAGGAAGTTTCAAACTTTCCCTCATCTTCTTGTCTTCTTCTTAGCCCTCCAAAGTGTTTCAACATCTTCCCATTACCCAGTTCCAAAGTCACTTCCATAGTTTCAGATATTTTTATAGCAATGCCCCACTCCAAGGTACCAATATTTTGTATTAGTCCATTCTCACATTGCTATAAAGAACAACTCCGAGACTAAGTAATTTATAAGTAAAAGAGGTTTAATTTGTCTCACAGTTCCACAGGTTGTATGGGAAGCATGGCTGAGGAGGCCTCATGGTGGATGGGAAAGCAAGCTCATTTTATATGCCTGGAGCAGGAGGAAGAGAGAACAGGGAGAAGTGCTACACACTTCTAAACAACCAGATCTTGTGAGAACTCACTTACTATTACCAGTACAGCAAAGGGGAAATCCTTCTCCATGATCCAATCACCACCTACCAGGCTCATCTTCCAACACCGGGGATTGCAATTCAACATGAGATTTGCATGGGGATACAAATCCAAACTATATTACATTCCAATTTCAGAAAGAGAAGTAAAATAATGCTGGGGACAGGCAGATGAACTGCTATAATTTGAGCCTCATAATCTCACTCCCCCATATACAAACTAGAGCTTCCCCGTTTTTTTTTCTTCTTCTGCATGCAAAGAAAATTCAAACATCCTTAGTTTTCTTAGGCCACATTCAAATACTTGAGAAAAAAAGATGGGAGTGACGTAACTGTCATTTGTATGAAACCTTAAAGTTTGAAGACCTATTCTTGTACACTGTGTGTTTAATCCTTCAACAAAATACATGAGTGATATAATTACTTCCCATTTATATAGGATGAAACTGATGCTCAGAAAATCTATGTAATTGCCCAAAGCCACCTAATTAAGTAAATTGGATAATCAATCCATAGATTCACCCTCTGTGTCTCTAACTTTCTGTGTTATGTTAACTACATTCACACAACAACTTTCAAAGTCAGATAAGTCAGTATAGCACTTGATTTCATTTATTGTATTTTTCTTAATCCTTAGGGTCATTATCAGAAACAAAACAATGGTCAGAATAAACTATGGGCCTGAAGCAGTATGCCAAGTTGTCTTTTTATTTATTTTATGTATGAGGACAAGTGACACTAGTAACTAGGAAAAGAAGAAAAACAAGTTGTTAAGAACTCTCTGTGCTTCAGTGTTAGTTGATTCATTGCATAATTAATCATATATCTTATCCTGTATTCTCAGTTAAATATATAATTTCAGAAGCATATGGTCTAATTATAAATTTGACCTTATTCCAAGAATCCCAATTGTGACAGAATGTTTCTCAGGATGGCTCAAGCCTTAAAACAGATTGGTACCCATGATTGGCTGGTGCTTTCTTCATGTCAAAAATTATACGAAATCTAAGATTAGTGAGGAGTTTTATATCTTAAACGTTAATACTATTAACTTTCAAAAATAATATTATATTTAATGTCTATTAAGAAGATGTTACTAATTTTAACAATGAACTAAATTTTAGATTATCAAGTTGTCTTTTCAAATATACAAGAAACTCACCATTTTACACTGTACCATAATAACAAGGATCTACATTTTATATATAGAATTAAATACATTATTATTTATATATTTAAAAGTACAAGAAGGCATATTAGTATTCATTTTGATAGAATTTCAAGTACCATGCCACGTTAGTAACACAAAGTTGCAGCATTAATTAATGCCACTTAATAAGAATCAAAACTCATTCTTTATCGACCTCAGTAACATAGGAATTTTGCTTTCATTGATATTCAACTCTCTGCTTCCTTATCCAGCAGAGTTAAAATGAGACTTTTCTCACTAAGCATAATCCTGGCTAAAAGAATTATTTGATTGCCTTTTTCTATGCTTCAGACAAAATAAGGTTTACATGGAAAATCAATATTTATATAACTCAATATGCTATCATTTCCCATTAAATTAAAGACGTTCTCACCATATATTAGCTAGAAAATTTTTCTCGTATCAAAAGTTACAATAACAAGATGAAAGAATTATTCATCCAAATGTCCTATTCCAAGAATATTAATATCTGACTAAAATATAAATATGATTCTATAGAAATTTTCTAAAACTCAGATATTCCAATGTATCACTGCATTAAAACATATTTTTTGTAGGAAAGCAATGATTATGTTTTCCATTTTGTTTGTATAAAGTAAATAGCTAGTATCTTTGTTGAAATGTTTATTACAACTTGGAGCAGAGGTCATAAATTCAAATGGTCTCTAGAACTCAGGCTATGTACAAAAAAATGGGTGAATCAGACCAGCATAAAAAATAGTGGATAGTAAGAGGGATTGTGAGGATTGTGAAAAAAATCTCAGCTCTGACACATGCTATCTGTGAGAACATAAGTGAATTATAAACACTCCTGAACCTCAGGTGTTTTTTAAAAAATTGAAATGTTAGTAACAGTAACCACTTTGAATAGTTACTGTGAAGATATAAATACAAAATGTATTTAGTAAGCCTAGCATCAGTGAAAGGCATAAATAAATAACCTAATATATAGTAGGACCATATGTCTGGATTTGCCTGGAATGGTCTCTGTCTTTTTATTCTCAAAAGTATCCAGACTTAGAGATACACGAATGTGAAATATTACTTAGTTATAATATTAATAATGCAATGTAAGGGGACATATGTTACCTATTGTGTATTCCCCACTAATGTTACCGAGCATTTATTTTCCCATTTTTTTTTTTTTTTCCTATCTGCATGATCTTTGAGACTCTAGGTAATAGTTTATCACTAATGGAGTGTTTGAGTCTCTATGAGTAAGTCCATCAAATACATACTCTGTCTCCAAATTTACCCAATATTTCTGCTTAGGGGGCAACTAGAGAAGATACTTATAGTTCTCTCTTTGGAATCCTTGCCTATCCATCCAACTGCTTCAGGCTCTTTCTTTTAGTAATCCCAAGAAATCTAAGTCAAACTAAAATTTATGTTAGCAAATCTTTGTTACCTTGAGTTAGGTATTCATCCTTATGTCTTTCAGATCAGTAGTCTGAGATCAAACAAAGAGCCAATGGAAGACATTTCTGAAAGATCTCTGATTCCATTAGAAATACCCACATTACAAAAAATGAGGATAAACAAATAGTCAATTGATAGTTTTATTTTGGACAATACATATAAATCTGTATACAAATAAAATACAAATTAAATAAACTATATGCTACCCTATTTAGAAGTCCTTTATGTGTATGCTGACCTAAGCTTGCTATGCATTCAAAATCAACACTTAAAATAGAAGTTACATCTAATATTTATGTTTCAAAACTTTATTTTTAATTTTTATTTTAGGTCTGGGGGTACATGTGAATGTTGATAACCTAGATAAGCACGTGTCATGGGGGGTTGTTGCACATATTATTACATCACCCAGATATTAAGCTCAGTACCCAGTAGTTCTCTTTTCTGCTTCTCTCTCTCCTCCCATTCTCTCACCTCAAGTAGACCCCAGTATCTGTTGTTTCCTTCTTTGGGTTCACAAGTTCTTATCATTTAGCTCCCAGTTATAAGTGAGAACCTGTGGTAACTGGTTTTCTGTTTCTGCATTAGTATGCTAAGGATAATAGCCTCCAGCTCCATCCATGTTCCTGCAAAAGACATAATCTCATTCCTTTTTTTGTGGCTATATTATTTCACGGTGTATACGTGCCACATTTCTTTATGCAGTCTGTTATTGATGTGCTTTTAGGTTGCATCTATGTCTTTGTTATTGTAAGCAGTACTGCAATGAATATTTGTATGAATGTGTCTTTATGGTGGAATGCTTTCTATTCCTTTGGGTATATACTCAGTAACGGAACTTCTAGGTTGAATGGTAGTTCTTTCAGCTCTTTGAGGAATCACCATACTGCTTTCCACAAATGTTGAACTCATTTACACTCCCACTAACAGTGTATAAATATTCCCCCTTTTCTGCAACCTTGCTGGCATCTATTATTTTTTGACTTCTTTTTTTTTGAGTCTGAGTTTCTCTCTTGTAGCCCAAGCTGGAGCGCAATGGCATGGTCTTCGCTCACTGCAACCTCCGCCTCCTGGTTTCAAGCGATTCTCCTGCCTTAGCCTCCTGAATAGCTGGGATTATAGGCATGCACCACCATGCCTGGCTAATTTTTTTTTTTTTTTTTTTTTTTTGGTACTTTTAGTAGAGATGGGCTTTCACCATGTTGGCCAGTCTGGCCTCAAACTCCTGACCTCAGGTGATCTGCCCACCTCAACCTCCCAAAATGCT
>NC_045445.1:62758223-62797710 GCF_002776525.5 Piliocolobus tephrosceles | reverse complement strand
GCCTTAGCCTCCTAAGTAGATGGGATTATAGGTGCACACCACCATGTCTGGCTAATTTTTTCATTTTTATTTTTTTTTTAGTAGAGACAGGGTTTCACCATGTTGGCCAGGCTGGTCTCAAACTTCTGACCTTGTAATCCACCCACTTCGGCCTCCCAACTTTGCACACTTTTTAATGGGATTGTATTCCTCTTGTAAATTTATGTTCCTTGTAGGTTCTGGATATTAGACCTTTCTCACATGCATAGTTAGCAACTATTTTATTTTATTTCTGTGGGTTGTCTGTTTACTCTGTTTATAGTTTCCTTTTCTGTTTAAGTTTAATTAGATCCCATTTGTCAATTTTTGCTTTTGTTGCAATTGCTTTTGGTGTCTTTGTCATGAAATCTTTGCCTGTTACTATGTCCAGGATGGTGTTGCCTAGGTTATTTTCCAGGGTTTTTATAATTTTTTTTTTCTTTTTTTTTTTTTTTTTTTTTTTTTGAGATGGAGTCTCACTCTGTCGCCTAGGCTGGAGTGCAGTGGTGTGATATTGGCTCACTGCAACCTCTGCCTCCTGGGTTCAAGTGATTCTCCTGCCTCAGCCTCTCATGTAGCTAGGCTTATAGATGCATGCCATCATGCTGGTTAATTTTTGCATTTTTTTTAGTAGAGATAGGGTTTCACCATGTTGACCAGGCTGGTCTTGAACTCCTGACCTCAGGTGATCTGCCTGCCTCAGCCTCTCAAAGTGCTGGGATTACAGGAATGAGCCACCATGCCCGGCTATAATTCTAGGTTTTACATTTAAGTTGTTTAACCATCTGGAGTTGATTTTGTATATTGTGTAAGGAAGGAGTCCAGCTTCAATCTTCTTCATATGGCTAGTCAGTTATCCAAGCACCACTTATTGAATAGGGAGTCTTTTGCTCATTGCTATTTTTTGTCAGCTTTATTGAAGAATTTATCCATCTCTTCTATGTTTCCTAGTTTGTGTGCATAGAGGTGTTCATAGTAGTTTCTGATATATCTTTTATTTCTGTGGGGTCAGTAATAACATTTCCTTCATCACTTCTAATTCTGTTTATTTGGATCTTATCTCTCTCTTCTTCTTAATTAGTATAGCTAGTGGCATATTTTCTTAATTTTTTCAAAAACCCGACTCCTAGATTTATTGATCATTTGAATTATTTTTCATGTCTCAATTTTCCTCAGTTCAGCTCTGATTTTTGTATTTTTCATCTTCTGCTAGCTTTGGGGTTGATTTATTCTTGCTTATCTAATATTTTCAGTTGTGAAGTTAGATTGTTCATTTGAAGTCTCACTTTTTGAAGTTGGCATTTAGCTTTACAAATTTCTCTCTTAACACTGTCTTAGCTATGTCCCAGAGATTCTGGTATCTTGTACCTTTGTTCTCATCATTTTCAAAAAATTTCTTGGATTTCTGCCTTGATTTCATTATTTACCTAAAAGTCATTCAGGATCATGTTTAAGTTCCATGTAATTGTATGGTTTTGAATGATTTTTATTGTGTTGACTTTTACTTTTATTTCACTGTAGTCAATAATGTGTTTGGTATAATTTAAGTTATTTTATATTTGTTGAAGATTATTTTATGTCTAATTATGTGGTCGATTTTATAGTGTGTTTCACGTGACTATTAGGAGAATGTTTAATCTGTGGTTTTGGGGTGGAGGCTTCTGTAAAGGCCTATCAGTTCCATTTGGTTAAATGCTTAGTTTATGTCCTGAATATCTTTGTTAATTTTCATCCTTGATGATCTAATACTGTCAGTGGAATGTTCAAATTTTTCACTATTATTGTGTGGGAGTCTGTCTCTTTGTAGGTCTCTAAGAACTTGCGTAATGAATGTGGGTGCTCCTGTGTTGGGTGTATATGTATTTAGAATAGTTAGGTCTTCTTGTTGAATTGAATCCTTTACCATTATGTAATGCCCTCCTTCCTGTTCTTTTTTTAAAAAATCTCTTATGGTTTGAAATCTGTTTTGTCTGAAATTAGAATTGCAACTCCTATTTTTTTTTTAAATTTTTTCCATTTGCTTGGTAGATTTTTGTTGATCCCTGTATTTGAGTCTATGAGTGTCATTACATGTAATATGGGTCTCTTGAAGACAGTATACCATTGGGTCTTGCTTTTATATCCAGCTTGCCACTCTGTGCCTTTTAAGTGGGGCATTTAGCCTATTTACATTCAAGGTTAGTATTAATATATGTGAATTTGATCCTGTCATTATACTGTTAGTTGGTTATTATGTTGGCTTGTTTGTGTGGTTGCTTTTACGGTGACACTGATCTGTGTGTTTAAGTGTGCTTTTGTATTAGCTGTTAGTGGTTCTTTCTTTCTATATTTAGTGTTCCTTTCATGATCTCTTGTCTGGCAGGTCTAATGGTAAAGAACTCCCTCAACGTTTGTTTGTCTGAAAAGGGTCTTATCTCTTGTTCACTTAGGAAGCTTAGTTTGGCTGGATATGAAATTCTGGTTGATTTTTTTTTAAGAATGTTGATTATAGGCTACCAATCTATCCTGACTTGTAGGGTTTCAGCTGAGAGGTCTGTTGTTAGCCTGATGGGGATCTTTTCGTAGGTGTCCTGCCTTTTGTCTCTAGTGGCCTTTAACATTCTTTCATTTTGACCTTGGAAAATCTGATGATGATGTGTCTTGGAGATGATCTTCTTTTGTCAATCTTGCAGGAGTTGTCTGTATTTCCTGAATTTGACTATTGACCTCTCTAGCAAGGTTGGGAAAGTTTTCATGGATAATATCCTGGAATCTATTTTCCAAGTTGTTTGCTTTCTCCCCCTTCCTTTCAGGGATGCCAATGAATCATAGATTTGGCCTCTTTACAAAATTCCATACTGCTCAGAGGTTTTGTTCATGTTTTTTTTTTTTTTTTTCTGACTGTCCTATTTCATTAAATCTGTCTTCAAGTTCTGAGATTCATTTCTCATCTTGGCTTATTCTGATGTTAATACTTGTGATTGCATTGCAAACATTTTGTATTATGTTATTCAGCTCTGTCAGTCCCATTAGGTACTTTTTCATACTGGCTATTTTGTCATTCAGCTCCTGTATCACTTCAATGTAATTCTTATTTTCCTTGGATTGGGTTTTGTTATCCACCTGAATCTTGATTTTCATGTCTAGACATATTCTAAATTCTATTTTTGTCATTCCAGTTAGTTTGGCCTTGTTAAAAACTCTTGTTGTAGAACTGATGTGGTCATTTGGAGGACATATGACATTCTGGCCATTTGAGTTACCAGAGTTCTTGCATTGGTTCTTCCTTACCTCTGCATGTGGGTGTTCCTTTAACTGAAATGTAGATTGAGTACAGTCAGTATACTTTTCTGGATGTTTTCACTGGGCCAAAGCTTTGTGTAGTATCTGTATTTGAAGCTGACTTCTTGTCTCTGGCTTCAGAGTGGGGTATGTTGGTGAGGTATTTTTGGTATTGAAGTTTTGGGTTTTAATCCAGCAGGTGACACTTAGGTTTGCTTGTCAGTTGATAGACTCTTGTGTGGCAATCCTATGTTTTCTCACAGCTGCAGCCGTGTTACCTCCCAGTGTTCGGAAACTGTAGTTTCCTCTCCCCACTTAAGTGCAGGCTGTAGTTCACAATTTGGCACTCCTGGGCTGTAGATTTGGGTGATCTCAGTGTTTATGTTTCTTCCCCAGCTTAGAGACAGCAGAGCAAGAGATCTTAGTAGTGGTAGTAGCCAAGGGTTGTTTGTTTGATTCCTGGGGGCTCCACCCCAGAGAAATGCAGGCCAGCAATTGCTCAGTGTTGTCAGCCCAAGACGGAGGGTTTGTATTGTGAGCGCACACCAAGGGTTCCCTGTCTGGAGATAAGCTATCAGGGGTGTGTGGGACCTGTGGAGACAAACTGGCCTCTTTTTCTTAAGTAGACTGTACATGTAACCATCTGGACACTTTTTTGTAGGGCTGCTACAGTATGCTTGGGGCTCACTAGTGAAGGCTGTAAAATGGCAAAGATGCTAGCCTGTCTCTTTCTCTGGGAGCTTTGCCCCAGGGAAGCACAGACCTGTTGCTGGCCCAAAGGCACCTGTAAAAGGTGGCTGGAGGCCCCAGTTGGGAGGTCTGTTTCCAACTATTAACACAGATTTGGAATAAAGGTTTATGAAATTGATTATTACTATATATTGGATAATAAATATTCAGTCTGTTAACTCATTTTCTATTATCATAGATTTTATTATATATTGATATTGTCATAATGTTGAAGCAATAAGAATGTGAAACATGTCAACAATTCCCAGAATTTACATCAATTAATAATTATCTTCAATTTTATGACTATTTTACAAAATGATATTTCTGCAAGAATATAACACAATATTTTAAATTGAAAAGTCATTATGATGACTGCACCTATCGTACAGCTTCCATGGTCTTTGTCACAGGCCATGATATTTCAGTACACATCCTGTTATATTAGATTGATTTATGACATGTTCCAATATATTTTGATAAAATAAATTCCCAGAAGACTGTGCTCATGTAATCTCTGAATGAGTTGAAGGTACATATTTAAAACAGTGTATAGCATTTTGTTTCTATAACTTTCTATTTGCATAAAATTCAATTCAGTATTATATGAGAAGGAAAGTACTTGAAAAACTTAGTTATACACACAGTAATATATATGTCATATGTATCTTAATCTATCAGCATGAAAATCTTTTCAGACCCTTTGAACTATTAATATAATAAAGTTACATGACTACTACTACTACTAAACTACTATGAATGAAGTGAAATCACTTATGTAATTTCATCTTCGTGGTCTTCATCAAACAGAGTAGTGATTTACCTGACAAATCTGTATACCTCATAGACATCGATTTTATTTTTCTTAAGATTTGGTTTAATGTTTTCAGTAAACAGCTCTTAAAACATCATTTTTAAAATAGCAGGGCTTTAATTACTGTATAATTATATTTTTTTAATGGGAGAGAAGAAGATCATGGCCAATAAATAGTTAAGTTCTCTCTCTCCCTCCATGTCCTGAATATCTCTGGCCAATCTTTTGAGCATTGTCTACTCTGTGAGTAATATTTAATATTATAGAAATCTTTTGCTCAGTATGATTGCCCTAAAAGTACACAGGCACAGCTAACAAGAAAGAACTCTAGTAACTTAAACATGTTTATAAAATAATGCTTTAATTTTTAAATAATGCTCTGGGTTGATTTGAGGCAGATAGTTGTGCAGTGGATGGCTCATGCCAAAAACTTAAAAATGTGGGCGCTTTGTAAAGAAGCACCTACAAGAAATATATAAATCCCCTTCACTGAGCCAGCCCTGCCTCCTTGAAAGTCACCAACCCCAGCTTTCAAGCTAAAGGTTGGAAGAGTGTCTGATATATTCTGGGCCAGAGTAACAGAGTGGGTTCCTTCAGGATCAGCTATGCTGTAAACACTGCATTAGCTTTTAGTTTTCCACAATCCTAACACTTTCTTAAAGTCTCATGCATATATGGCTCAACTGACTCTTCCCTTTGCCTTTGTAGTGTTCTACCTGATATGAAGATTTATAAAAATATCTTTAATAATTTCATTTTTTTCTTTTTATGTACAGTCTTCCATGATCTTCTGAATTGTAAGAAACAGCTACTGTACCACCAGAAAAAAAATACCAGCATTGATTACATAGAACTGGGTCTATTTCTGTTATGCTTATAAGCTTGCTTAAATTTACCAAAGCTAGTAGAAGGAGAAATAGTATTCAGTCATTAATTAATTCCACTTCTGAAACACCTTTAAGGTTTATAGGCACAATAAGCTTTGGTTGAAATTTCCATTGGAATAAGGACATTATCTGTCACTTGATGTGATTTTTTTTTTTTCCTTTTTGTAACTTTATTTTTAAATAGCTTCAAACCTAGAAAAGCTGCATTAATTCCCATTTACTCTTGCCTTAGATTCTCCATTTGTAACTATTTTCTGTTTGCTTTCTTTTTTGTCTTTATTCATACACATACACATTATTTTCAAAATCATTTGTAAATACATTGAAGACATGATTCTTCTTTAGCCATAAATACGTAAGCATTTATTTCCTAAAAACAGAGAATTGTCTCACATCAGTACAAATTATCATAATTAGGATATTTTTCAAATTTTCAATTATATACTTTAGAAAACAAATTAATCCTGATCCAATATTAGTTGCACTGCATTTAATTATAATGTCCTTTTGCTCTCCTTTAATCTGGAATAGTTCATTAGTCTTTTTTGCAGGGGAGGTGGAAAGATGGGAAGTTTTCATAACCTTGATATTTTTAAAAATTACAGGTTGCTTATTTTGTAGACTTTTCTTGCAATTGTATTTATTTGCTGTTTATGATTAGATTCAAGTTATGCAGTTTTAGCAGGAATACTGGAAAAATTACATGTTCTTTTCAGTGTATGGTATTATTAGGCAAATAGAGTTGGTTTGCCCCAGTACTGGTGATGTTAAGTTCAGTCACTTAATTAAAGCATTGTCTGGCATGTTTTTTCACTGTAAAAATTATATGTCATTTTTAAGACTGTATTTTCGGCCAGTAGGCAAAGAAACCACAACGACAGGCTTCCAACGCTAAGATGCTCAACTGAAGAAGCCATGCTCTTAAGAGAGCAGGAAAAAACTGGTTCCATTTTGGTGAGTTTCATTTTCTAGACATTTATTTAATCTTCTAATTAGAATTTGCATTAGACTGTAGATTGATCAAACTATAAGAAACACCGTATAAGTAAATAACATTTGCAACTGTTTGCCTGTACAACCTCCAATGAGCATTGTTATTGCAGCCTTATATTCCAATGAGACATACATAAAACATCTAATTAAAAGTCTTTCTTTAGGTTTGAAAGATTTTCAGAAGCAGAATCTGCATAATCTGACTCATTTGAAAACAAACAGATTTTAAAAACAGACATATTGAGAATGTAGTGGACATGGAACTCTGGGAAAGTTTGACTTTGTTCAAACCCTCATTGTCTTATGCCTTCTAGACTGATCTTCTATCCAGACACTATGAATCCAACATGTTTTTCAAATAGTTTCAAATTATTCTTTTATAACACACAAGTCTGTCAAAATTACTGCTCCATTTAGCATTTCCTTTTTTTCTGTACTGAACCCAGAAGAAAACATTTATTGTAGCATTTTAAATAACTGTATAATACGCTACTCTTCACGCACATTCTTTTACAGACTTACCTTGAACAAACCAACATCTCCACTCAATGCCCAGTACTCTTCTGGCACACTATAATTTTTACTATTCCTGGAACATTTTATGCATACACTTTTATACTTTTGTCATTTTATCAAAGTACCTCATCCAAAAGTAATATCCTCATCTACACTTCTGAATACTTTACTCATCCTTAAAGATCCAAATTAATGGATACCTCTTTGATGAGCTTTTTTATTATCCTCACAATTGGAATGAATCTATACTTCGCTTTCATTATACACTTTTCAAATAGATGTCTTCATCTCTTCCTAATGTTATAAATCAGTTATATACACATTCTCAGTGACTAGTGTATATGCTTTCCAGGAGCACAAAATGTATCTTAGTTGTTTTCATATCTTCACTGTCTAATCTTCTGACACATGGCAGATGCTTCAAATACCTTGATGACCCAGAAAAATGACCGTATAGAGTCAAAAGATGTCACATAGAAGAAAATAACCATTTATACAATATTGGGCTGATATTCTCTAGAATCCAGTTTTATTTATTCACATCTATTTACTCATAGTTTATCAAGTATGAGCTTATGTACTGTCCTGTAGTAATTGCACATCAACCTGTTTCAAATGGACCACTTTAGGAAGCAAGTTGTTGTCCTATTTATGTATTGTACATACCAAGGAACTCAAATAAGAAAATTGCTCAAATTTGCTTTTTTATTATATTTTTTGAGACAGTCTCACTCTGTCACCCAGGCTGGAGTGCAGTGGCCTGTTCTAGGCTCACTTCAACTTCTGTCTCCCGGACTCAAGCAATTCTCCTGCCTCAGCCTCCTGAGTAGCTGGGATTACAGGCACATGCCAACATGCCTGGCTATTTTTTTGTATTTTTTAGTGGAGACAGTGTTTTGCCATATTGGCCAGGCTGGTCTCGAACTCCTGACCTCAGATGATCTGCCTGCCTCAGCCTTCCAAAGTGCTGGGATTATAGGTGTGAGCCACCGCATACAGCTTCAAATTTGCTTTTTGTCTAACATCATTTTCATAGTCTAAAATAAATAGCAAGTAATGTCATTCGCAGAAAAATAAAATGAGAAATGCACATTAAAATGGTGTATAATGTAACCAAATTATTTAATATTATATTCCAATATCAAATGGCAAAATTCAACAATGCAAATATCGCAATTACTTTTGCGTCAATCTCCAAATAATCTTATCTTTCCACTTAGTGGGTTAGGAGGTTTCAAGGCCCAAGTTGCCTCCAAAAACAATAACAAACCTAGACTAACAACAAAAATTATTGGAGCTCTGACTCCGCAGCTTCCTTAAAGCTAAAGTAAGAGCACCAGTGTCCAACATATGCATATACCCAATATCAACTAAGAACTTTCATGAAGAAGAAAGCAGGCAGGATTATCTACCCAAAAACATCTTCAACTTCCTCATTAAATAAAATATTAACCCAAAAATGTCCCGGAGTAGGATGTGCGTATTAAGATACTTTATATTTACTTTTTAGATTTGTTTACAAGAGTACCAATAAGCAAACGTGGCATTTATGTTCAAAAGACTATTTTGGAGCTTCTCTAATAAGTGAATTTTGCTGAACATCTGAGGCAATTCACAGTCAGTTAAATGTACTACAAAGTCAGTAAAGATTCACAATAATTATACATACATTTTTCTTTTTTGAGACAACATTTTGTTCTGTTGCCCAGATTGCAGTGCAGTGGCATGATCACGGCTCACTGCAGCCTCAACCTCCTGGGCTCAAGCAATTCTCCCGCCACAGCATTCAGAGTAGCTTAGACTACAGGCATGTGCCACAATCCCAGCTGGTTTTATTTTTAATTATTATTTTTAGTAGAGACAATGTCTTGCTATGTTGTTCAGGCTGGTCTGCAACTCTCTTGGCCTCAAGCAATTCTCCCACCTTGGCCTCCCAAAGTGCTGGGATTATAGGCATGAGCCACCATGGCTGGCCATATTTGGTTTTTATATATGTGTATGTGCCTTACAATGACGTAGAAGTGCTATGTAAGTATTGCCTTATATTAACCCATCTTTCAAGTTCGTATGGAAATATGGGCAAAAATTGCAGACTTACACATCTCCTAGAAGATAATTTTTGAATACATCAGTGAATTTTACTAGATTTAAGAAAGTTCCCCATGGCTGAATAGCTAGCTCTAAAATCATCACTGAATTAATAGAAAAATGATCTACACTATATTTTTCATTGCCCCCAATTTCTCAGGGATTCAGGGAATAGAGAATATTATGAAGGTTTTGCAAAAAAAAAAAAAAAAAAAAAAAAATCCTAATGAGATGTATTAGCTTTATTGAAGCATAGCTACTCCTTAAAGATTTGCTCTGAGAACAGCTGTAAGCCCATTCTATGCTTCATTAAAAAGAGCTCTTAATTAAGAATCAATGCCCAGAAATAGTTTGGAAAGGAGAGAGTGCTTCATACTTGTCAACGCTGTGCTCAATTACCAATGTATTTCCTCTACTCCTCATATGACTAAAATTACAAGAGAAATGAAAAACACACTTTTAAAATAGTTATTCTTAGGAGATATGAACTTCATTTAGAATACACTTGATATGAAATCCAAACTGAACATTTTGTAAACATAGATAAGAATTAATGAGATACATACCATGGAAGTTAAGAGCTATGTCTTGTTCATCTTTGCATGCTCCACAGGTTAATACAGTGGCATGCATGGAGTAGGCAGTTAATAAACATTCATATAAAGGAATGAAAAGAAGGAATAGGGGAAGGAGATTTTAATAATAGTATATATCACTTCTTTTATTAATTTTAATTTTTATTTTACCTTCCAGGGTACATGTTCAGGATGTTCAGGTTTGTTACATAGGATGTTCAGTAGGTACAGGTTTGTGTGTCATGGCTGTTTGCTGCACCTATCAACCCATCATCTAGCTATTAAGCCCAGCATGCATTCGCTATTTTTCCAAAAGCTCTCCATCTCCACATCCCACCCCTGCAACAAGCCCAAGTGTGTGTTATTCCCCTCCCTGTGTCCATGTGTTCTTATTGTTAAGCTTCCACTTATAACTGACTACATACGGTGATTGGTTTTCCTGACTACATACAGTGATTGGTTTTCCTTTCCTGCAATTGTTTGCTAAGGATAATGGCATCCAGCTCCATCCATATCCCTGTAAAGAACATGGTCTTTTTCCTTTTTATGGATGCGTAGTGTTCCACATTTTCCTTATCCAGTGTATCATTGATGGGCATTTGGATTGATTCCATGTTTTTGCTATTGTGAATAGTGTTGCAATGAACATATGTATGCATGTATCTTTGAAAAGAATCATTTATATTCCTTTGGGTATATACCCAGTAGTGGGATTGCTGGGTCAAATGTATACCATTTCTTAATAGATTATTCTGTGCCAGAAACTATGATACTTATTTAACTTTCATCATTTTATACATTCTTCACAACAATCCTGAGAAAGATGAAAGAAGATAGGAATATAAAATAAAGCATCTGTTCATGAGATTAAGTAATATGTATACTAGCTGAGAATTGCATCAGATATTAAATAATTACTATTAATGTGTGTCAATAAAGATAAGAAAACCAAAATCAGAAGGAAGAAAAATCATTTGTGTCCTATTCTTTTCAATCCAGATTGTGCATTTGTATTATCTAAAATACTCTTACATTTTTGTGTGTTTTATTAATGAGTTAATATTTGTGAATTGAAGGTCAAATTTACAGCACTAACTACAAACCAGATGTATTGCATTTAATAAAATCACTTGTCTTTCCTCAAATTCTGTAGTTTCAGAAGAAGTCATTATTGGGCATAATATTTTCCATTGAAGAAGTCCTCCTATAAGATAACATCATTCTAATGAAATAGAACTGCAACAGCGCCAAAGCCAGGGTGACATAATGCACCCACATAAACACACACATATCCTCAACATACACACGTCCAACCTACTCACATAAAGCAACAATCATAGCTGAAGCCAATTAAGTTTTCTTTCTACAGAAATTTGGGTGGCATATTTTAAAGTCATTAGAATCTAATAGCTACAAGTTAAGTTTCATACAATACATACTGGCACAAATTAAAATGAAATAATGTTGAGGTTCAGAGAACAAGCACTGTTTTCTGTAGAACACCATTCTTTCCTTCTTAAAAGAGTTAAGTAACATCCTAGGGTTTTAGCCATCATATATGAATGCAAGGCCCACTTATTTGAATCAGGATTTACTTGATTAATATGTTTGAGTCACCTAGTTAGTTCATCGGAATGCAGCTAGAATACTAAACTTGACATTGTATGATCTGATTAAAACTTAGTTTTATGGTATATGTAAATGAATTTCTTTAATTTCATTTTTAAATTTTATGAACACTTCCATTTGTGTCTCCTGATTGAGTTAAAAGTTAACATAAATCTTCTATTTAATATCGTATGCACCCTAGCAATGCAATAGCATTAGGACATCTCAGGTGTCTAAGTTAAACGTTTAAGTTAGAAAGTGGAAGATATACCAAACTTATTAGCTTTATCATATATAGCTATTAAATAATTAGACATTTTTCACTTACGTATTTCAAGTGAATCCAAGCATTTTTTTTGAGACCAATAATTTACATTCTTTAAATTTGACATTGTGTATAAATATATTTAATAAAAATACAATTTAAGTTGATAATTTAGCCTTTTAAAATATTTTTGAGGAATCAAGGATCTATTTATTTACCTTATTATTATAAAACCAAATTCTTCAAATAACTAAGTAAAAATCTAGAATTGACACAATTTAAATAATCTTTTTTTTTGCTGCTTTTTTTTTTCTTTTTTCTTTTTTTTTATTATTATACTTTAAGTTCTAGGGTACATGTGCATAACGTGCAGGTTTGTTACATAAATAATCTTGAATTTGTTAGTATGACTGTTTAACAGTGAGAAGAGAAAGTATTGTATTTTTCAAACATACAATATAACTAAACTTTCTCCCCTTCTCCACAACTTGCAGTTTGTATATTTTTTAAATATTTGACCAAGAAGGTATCTGTCCACTTGAATGTATTATACCTATAGAGTTGATGAAGCAACATATAAACCTGACATATTAACAGTCAGTAGAATTTGTCTCAGTAAAATTAAGTAACATGTATTTGACCACTCCAAGACGAGAATTAAATTTTGAATTTGTCCTTCACCAAAGTGCACTGTTTTTAACTTTATAAAATGTAAGGTTGGTGGAAAATAATGGAGTAATAGAACTAAAAACTTAATGCTACAATTAATTTTTTAAAATTCTTATTCACTGGATATTATAAATAATTAAAATAAGTCAATATATTTGCATTTTATCTATTTCACGTTTCCAAAACAGATCTGAAGCAGATTAAAGTACAATATTTAAATAAAATAATACGTTGTGCTTATTTGTCAATTTTTTAATTTTAGTTCAGTAAGAATTAATTTTACTAATTATTTTGCCATGTCATGTATCGTGCTTTATGTTATTTATACTTTTTAATGTTTTGTTCATTTTATTTGTTTTTTAGCACTAAGAGATAAGTAGCTACTTTAATGTCAATTTTTATTTTAATATTTGTATATATGGGATTCGCTAAAAGATAAAAATCTTCATTTATTCTTTTTTTATTATTTCAATAGTTTTGGGGTAACAGGTGCTGTTTGATTACATGGATAAGTTATTTAGTGGTGATTTCTGAGATTTTGGTACACTCATTACCCAGGTAGTATACACTGTACTCCGTGTGTAGACTTTTTCCCTCACCCCCTCTCATCATTCCCCATGAGTCCATTGTATCATTCATATGCCTTTGCATCCTCATAGCTTAGCTTCCACTGATACGTGAGAACATATGATGTTTGCTTTTCCATTCCTGAGTTATTTAACTTAGAATAATGGTCTCTAACTCCATCCAGGTTCCTGTGAATATATTTATTTCATTCTTTTTTATGGTTGAGTAGTATTCCATGGTGTATGTGTGTGTGTGTGTGTGTGTGTACCATTTTTATCAACTCGTTGGTTGATGGACATTGAGCATGGTTCCATATTTTTGCAATTGCAAATTGTGCTGCTACAAACAGGCATATGCAAGTATCCTTCTCATATAATGACTTCTTTTCTTTTCTTTTTTTTTTTTTTTTTTTTTTTTGAAACAGAGTCTCCCTCTGTCACCCAGGCTGGAGTGCAGTGGCGCAATCTAGGCTCACTGCAAGCTCCGCCTCTGGAGTTCAGGCAATTCTCCTGCCTCAGCCTCCCGAGTAGCTGGGACTACAGGTGCCTAGCACCACACCCAGATAATTTTTTGTATTTTTAATAGACACGGGGTTTCACTGTGTTAGCCAGGATGGTCTCGATCTCCTGACTTCGTGATCCGCCCGTCTCGGCCTCCCAAAGTGCTGGGATTACAGGTGTGAGCCACTGTGCCTGGCACCTCTGTCTTTTTTAACTGTTGTTGCTTTAAATTGTGTTTTGCTTGATATGAGAAGACCTACTCCTGCTTGCTTTTGTTTTTCATTTGTATAGAAGGTCTTTTTCCACCTCTTTACCTTACATTTATGTGAACAGAATTTCATGTGTTAAGTGAGTCTCTTGAAGACTGAAGATACTTGGTTGGTTGGTGAATTTCTATCCATTCTGCCATTCTGTAACTTTTTTTTTTTTTTTTTTTGAGACGGAGTCTTGCTGTGTCTCCTGGGCTGGAGTGCAGTGGCTGGATCTCAGCTCACTGCAAGCTCCCCCTCCTGGGTTCACGCCATTCTCCTGCCTCAGCCTCCAGAGTAGCTGGGACTACAGGCGCCCGCCACCTCGCCCGGCTAGTTTTTTGTATTTTTAGTAGAGACGGGGTTTCACCGTGTTAGCCAGGATGGTCTCGATCTCCTGACCTCATGATCCGCCCGTCTCGGCCTCCCAAAGTGCTGGGATTACAGGCTTGAGCCACCGCGCCCGGCCTTCTGTAACTTTTATGTGAGATCATTTAGGCTATTAATATTCAACATTAATATTGAGATGTGATATACCATTCTATATATTATGCTAGTTGTTGCCTGAATAACTTTTATTTTGTTATTGTTTTACAGGCCCTGTGAGATTTATGGTTTAAGGAGGTTCTATGTGTGTGTATTTAGACATTTTGTTTCAAGATTTAGAACCCCTTTTCGCATTTCTAGTAGTACTAATTAAACAGGTAGATGGTCCATGGTCTCGTTGTCTGAGGTGTTATCTAAGCTCGTTGTCTCACTGCCAAGAAACGTAAAGAGTATGGACACAAAGGGTGAGGTTCAGCAAAAGTTTAATAAGCAAAAGTAGAAAGCCCTCTATAGTGGTGAGGGGAGCCCAAGTGGGTTACCATTTTTACAGCTGAATTCAAGAGCTTTTATATGAAACTCCTTTCATCTCTGTAGCAGTTTGAGTAAATTCTCTTATCTGTAAAGCTGTCTGTGTAACTCTCCCTATCTTTGTAGTTGTGGGCATACAAAGCACAGCTTCCCTTGTTTGTATAACAGTGGGTGTGTTTTAGGCAAGCCTCCTCCATCCCTGTGCAAATTCCCACGGAGCCCATCATGTACACGCCTGACATGGGGAAGAAACTTTTCCTGGGAACTCTCTAATCACACAAAGAACAAAAGGCTTCTATGTTGGGTGCCCACTTATCTGTGCAGCTGCAGTCTAAGTTTTCTCCAGGCTATTCTATTTTTTGCTTGTAGTTGGGAATTTTAAGGCAGGCTGCTTCTCTAACGACTGGCCTTAACTGTCTGCCTAACTGATTTTTCCTTTCCATTCTCCCTCACTGAGATGGTAGTGGCAAATTCTCTCAGCATTTGTTTGTCTGAAAAATGCACTATTTCTCCTTTATTTATGAAGTTTAGTTTTGCTGGATACAAAATTCTTGGCTGATAATTACTTTGTTTAAGGTGGCTAAGGATAGAATCCCAATCCCTTCTGGTGTTTAGGATTTCTGCTAAAAAAATCTGCTGTTAATCTGAATGGTTTTTCTTTACACATCACCTGATGCTTTTGGATCACATCTCTTAAGATTCTTTTCCTTGTCTTGACTTTAGATAACCTGATGACTATGTGCCCAGGTGATGATTTTTTTTGCAATGAATTTCCCGGGCTCAATTCTTTGAGCTTCTTCAAAGAAATTGAGAACTTCTCAATTTCTTTGAGCTTCTTGTATTTGGATATCTAGATCTCTTGCAAGACCAGGGAGGTTTCTCTTGATTATTTTCTCAAATAGAACTTCCAAACGTTTAGATTTCTCTTCTTACTCAAGAACACCAATTATTCTTATATTCAGTCTTTTAACATAATACTAAATTTCTTGGAGGCTGTGTTCATTTTTTTTAAAATTCTTTTATCTTTGTCATTGTTGGATTGGGTTAATTCAGCCCTTGTCTTTTAGTGCTGAATCTATTTATTATCCTTATTTGATTCTATTGTTGAAACTTTCCAGTGTATTTTGCATATTTCTAAGTTTGTCTTTCATGTCTAGAAGTTGTGATTGTCTTTTCTTTATGATATTTATTTCTCTGGAGACTTTTAAAATTAATGTCTTGTATTTTTTAAAATTTTATTTAAGTTGGTTTGCACCTTTCTCTGGTACCTCCTTGAATAGGTGTAATAATCAACACTCTGAATTTTTTTTCTGGCAATTCAGAGATTTCTTCTTTTGTTTGGATTCACTGCTGATAGCTACTGTGATCTTTTGGGGATGTTATAGAACCCAGTTTTATCATATTACCTGAATTATTTTTCTTTTTCTTTTTTTTCCATTTGGGTCAACTGTTTCAGTGGAAGTATCTGGAACTCAAGAACTGCTATTCAGATTCTTTGGTTCCATGAGGATATCCCTTGATGTGGTGCTCTCCCCCTTCCCCTAGAAGTGGGGATCCTGAGAGCCAGACTGTAATGAGTGTTATTGCCCTTCTAGGTCTAGCCACTCAGAGGGACTATCGGCCTCTGGGCTGGTGTTGGGGAATGTCTACAAAGAGTCCTGTGATACGATTTATCTACAGGTCTCCCAGCCATGGATAATAACACCTGCTCTGATGGAGGTGGCAGGGCAGTGAAGAGGATTCTGTAGGAGTCCTTGATTGAAGTTTTGTTTAGTGCATTGTTTTTTTGTTTTTTGTTTTTTAATGCTGGTTATGCTAGCAGTGAATTTGTCACGTGGACAGATAAAGGACCTCTGATTAGCCAAGGTGTTGCAGGCAGTGGAATTATCTGTTATTTTCTCCTTTGGAACAGGATTGTTCTGTTATGAGTTTCTGTAATGGCTTGAGTTAGTTGGCTTCCAGCCAGGAGGTGGCATTTTTAAGAGAACACCATCTGCGGTAGTAGAAGACAGAGGTAAGCATGCCCTATTTTGAACAAAGTAAGTACTCAGGTGATGGATGGGGCCCCACAGTTCCCAAGAGTTTATGTCTTTTGTCTTTGCTTAACAGGGCCAATAGAAAAAAATCCATCAGGTGGGGCCAGGGTTAGGCAGGTTGGAGCTCAGACTGTCCTTTGGTGGGACTTGCGGCAGTCACTGTGGGTTTTGGGAGAGTGGTTCTCAGGCCAATAGAGTTATGTTCCCAGGGGGATTGTTTGGAAAAATCAGTAAAAGTGGTCAAAATACTTGTTAGTAACTTCAGGAAAAGCAGAATGGAAATTTAATCAGCCAATATAAGAAATTAGGGGTGGAATATTACTACAGACTTTCAGACATTGTAAAGGACTTATTGTGAATAAGTTTATGCAGATAATTTTGACAACCTACGTTAAATGGAAGAAATAATTGAGAGACACAAATTATCAAATCTGTCTCAATTTTTAAGCCTTACAACAATTAATAAAATCAAATTTTATTAAAAATATTTTCAATATAAATTTGTGTCCTGATGGTTTCACTGGTGAATTTTATCAACTATTTAAGGAAGACATAATATCAATCTTACTTAAACCCTTTCAGAATATAGAGAATCAAGAAACATTTCTCACCTCATTTTATGAAGGCAGAATTACCTCGATTCTAAAACCAGTTGAAAACATCATAAGAAAACTACAGACCAATATCCCTTGTGAACATGGATACAAAATATTAAATATCAAATCAAATCAAATAATAATTTAAAAAATAACACTACATCACGGTCATGTGGGATTTATCTTGAGAATGTAAGGTTGCTTTTGCATTTGAAAAACACTCAAGGAGACACATCACATTGATAGAATGAAGGAAAATATCATATTACCATTTCAGAAGATGCACAAAAAGTATTTGACAAAATTCATCTCTTTTTATGATAAAAATTTCTCAGCCAACTACAAATAGATGGGGACATTCTCAAATTGATTAAGTATTTGTATTAAAAATCTACAAGTAGCATGATACGCAGTAATTAAAGTGTGAATATTTTCTATTCTACGTTTAAGAAAATATCAAGGATATCCCCTCTGAATACCTTTAACATTGTGCTGGATATCCTAACCAGTGCAAGAGAAAGAAATAAAGAATGCACTGATTGGATTGGGAGGTAGAAAGACTTCCATTATTTGAACATAATTTGATTATATGGAATTCACAGAAATCTACTAGAACTAAAATATTGATTTACCAACTTGGTATTCTGAAAGGCCAATATAAAAATCAACTCCACATTTAAATATTAACAATAAAAAATTCGAAATCATAATTTAAAAGTCCTTTCAAAAAAGCATCAAACATGATACTGATAAGGCTACAGAGAAAAGGGAATGCGTATACACTATTGGTGCGAATGCAAACCAGTTCAACCACTGTGGAAAGCAGTTTAGCGATTTCTCAAAGAACTTAAAATAGAACTATGGTTTGACACAGCCATCCCACTACAGGGCATACATTCAAAGAAAACAATTCGTCCTGTCAAAAAGACACATGCACTTATATGTTCATTGCAGCACTATTCACAATAGCAAGGATATGAAATCAATCTAGGTGCCAATCAATGGTGGATTGAATAAAGAAAATGTGCTGCATATACACCATGGAATACTACACAGCCATAACAAAGAATGAAATCATGACCTTTGCAGTAACATGGATGGAGCTGGAGACCATTATCCTAAGTGAACTAACACAAGATCAGAAAACCAAACACTGTAGGTTCTTATAAATGGGAGCTAAACATTGAATACACATCAATGTAAATATAGGAACAATACACACTGGGGACCTCTAGATATGGAAGGGAGGGAGGGGGTTATGGGACTAAGAACCAGCTGTTGGGTACTATGCTTACTTCCTGGGCAATAGCATCATTAGGATCTCAAGCCTCAGTGTCATACACTTTACCCAGGTAGCAAAACTGCATGAGTACCATTTAATCTATAATAAAAATTAAAATTATGAAAAATAGCATTAAAATGATATAATTAGAAATAAATTTTAGTAAAAATGTACACTATAAACTACAAAACATTGCAAAAGTAAATTAAAGAACATCTAAACAACTAAACAGATATGCTCGTGAATTGGAAGACAATATTATTAAAATGGTATTTATCCAAATTGATCTACAGAGACTTTTAATACCAATCAGGACACTATTGGACTTTTAAAATAAATTAACAAGCTGGTTCAGACATTTATATGGAAACTTAAATGACCTACTACAGCTAATTTATCAAAAATCATTGAATTTTATGTCTAAAAATGAGTGAATTTTATTGTATACAAATTACACCTCAATAAAGCTGTTAAGAATATAAAAAATTACACAATCTCTTGTTTAAGACTTACTATAAAGCCACACCAATCAAGAAAGTGTAAAATTAAATGATGTGAGAGTCAACATAGATAAATAGAGCAGAATAGAGTGTATACATAGACTCAAACTTATATGTTCAATTGATTCTCAATAAAGGTAATTTGGTGAAAAGTAAGTAATCTTTTCAAGAAATATTGTTGGAACAACTAGATGATTATATGGACAAAAATTAACTTCTACTTTTAACTCACACCATAAATAAACATTAATTGAAAGTCATTCAAATACCTTAACGTAAAACAACTAAATTTATTAAACTTCACAAGGAAAACAGAGGAAATTTTTTCTGACTGGGATAGGCAGACTAATCCACCTCCCTGATCCCCCCAAAAGATGTTTAAATCCTAATTTCTGGACCTGATAATATGCTAGTTTAAAATGGCCAAACACACTATGAGGTTGTAATTAAGTTTATGTCTTAGAGATAAGGAGATCCTCCTGGATTACCCAAGTGAGCCGAAACTAATTAAATGAGTCCTTAAAAGCAAAGAACTTTCCCAGTTGAGGTCAAAGTCAGGGGGAAATGTGACTGTGAAAGTATGATCAGAGAGACTGCATTGCTGTCTTTGAAGATCCAAAAAGGAAGCCATGAGCAAAGGAATATGGGCAGTCTGAAGAAGCTGAACAAAGCAAGGAAACAAATTCTATCGTACAAGCTCTAAAAAGAAAACAAGATTCCTATCAACATCGTGGTTTTAATTCGGTGAAATGTGTGTCAGATTTCTGACCTACAAATCTGTAAGATAATATATTCGTGTTGGCTTAAGACCCTAAGTTTTTGCTAGTAATAGAAATAAATAAAGTATCATTGGAGTAAGCAAGAATTTCTTAAAGTAGACAGCAAAAGCACAGATTATAAAATAAATAAGTTGATCAAAGTTGATGAAATGTATATCACTAGTATTAAAATGACTGTGAATTTTAAGAAAACTTCAGTTACAGACTGGAAGTAAAATGTTTGCAAATTATATGTCTGATAAAGTGCTTATATTCAAAATGTATAAAGAAACATACAGTTCTGTAAGAACAGAAAAAATTCAATACAAAATAGGCAAAATAATTTTAATAGACCCTTCGAAACAAGACAGCCAATGAGCCGATGAAAAGATGGTCGATAACATTTTGAGAAATACAAATTAAAGCCACAATAAGAAACCAATACTCATTCTCTAGAATGACAAAATCTAAAAGCAATCCAAACGTCAACCAGAGAATAGGAAAGAAAAGTGTGGTATATCAATACCACGTATTACTATGCAGAAAAAATGAAAATGTAAATACATACAACATATATAATCTCAAAAAAGAAATTAAATACAAAACTAAGCATAGCATGCTTCTATTAATGAAATTCTAGAAAAAGCAAAAAGTATTATAACAGAAAGCCAGTCACTGCTTGTATAGAATCAAAAATAGGGGAGGCTATTAAATGTGAAAGGGCAAAAGGAAACTTCTTAGAGGGGAAATAAAAATTGTATATACTGATTATGTTGAAGGTTACGTGATTGTATAAAATTATAAAATGTCCTCAAATGATGAAAACTAATACCTGTTATATGTAAATAAAACTTCAATAAACAAAATAGAGAAAAATATGCCAAATAACCACTAATTATAGAATCAGTGGATTAAAAGCTATAAAATTCATGATATTTATTCCTACTTTTATACATCATCTTCTAGGCTTTACTCCCTCTCAAATAAAGCAACATTTTTTGAAGTGTTATCCCTTCTTAAAACGTTCTTTCCATTATTTCTGTAATAAATTGTTAATGAATCTTAACCGACACAGTAATCTCAATGCTCATAAAACAAGTCAGAGTTTTTTGTAATTCAAATTTGTCATAATTAATTTGGGTTTCCAGTTAATGATATTAATGTGACACATCTGCCTTAAAACTAAGAAATATCTTTGGAAGTTTTTCTTCCAATAGGCTCCAGTATAAAACACAGTATCTGTAGCATATTAATGAAATAACTTATTAGTGGGTGCTTCCTAAAAACTGAAATTTTTATCAATATCAGCAACATAGAATATGCCTGAAAAATCACACTATAAAGTGTGATATAATTTATCGTTTTAATCGTGGTTCAAAATAATGCTCAATCCAATATTTTCCCACTTTTATGTTAAAGCTAAGAATGAGACTTTGTTAATGAAATTCTGACAACTTACTCAAAGAGAGTAAAGAGATGTGTTTAAGGCGTAAATCCAACAATAGCACAGAGAATGGGATCAGAGGTAGCAGAAGAAACATCTTACAGAAAAGCAGAAGGATGCACAAAAGCAGTCACTGTTTTCACAGAGCAAGGCAGCTAAATCCTAAACTTGCAAAGCGAAACATTTAAAAACAATCCATTTTCATTAGCAAAACCCAAAAAGGCTTGGGAATTGGTGTCACCAGATACCATTCAGACTGGGGAAAGTTCAATGTAAAAACAGATGGATTAATTAGAAGAAGCAAATCACAAGAGCGAAGACATAGAATCAACCTAAATGCCCATTAATGGTAGCCTGAATAAAGAATATGTGGTACATATACCCAATAGAATAATATGCAGACATAAAAAGAAATGAGATCATGTCATTTGCAACAACATGGATGGAGCTGGAGGCTGTTATCCTAAGCAAATTGATGCAGGAACAGAAAACCAAATACCATATGTTCTCACTTATAAGTGGCAGCTAAATATTGAGTACACATGGATACAAAGTAGGGAGTGACAGACACTGGGGTCTGCTTAAAGGTGGAGGGTGGCTGGAGGGGAAGACTGAAAAACAACCTATACGGTACTATGCATATTACCTGGGTGATGAAATAATCTGTACACCAAATACCCGTGACAAATAATTTACCTATGTAACAAACCTGCACATGGATTCCTGAACCTAAAAGCTAAATAAAAAATTAAAAATTAAATTGTGATTTTCAATTTAGACATTTTATCTGTAGATTTTTTATCTGTACTAATTTGTGTATAATTGTTTCATTTTGACTTTGGAAAGTTAATAGATGTTTTATAGTGATACCTAAACAGCACTATTTTGACAATGTAAATCTTAGTAAAGTACATTGATTTTAAATCTTTTTAAAATAAAATTTTAAAAAATGGTAAACAAACAAAACAAAACAAAAACAAATTCGAAGAAGGAGTTGCATCCCCAGATCTCCGATTCTCAATTAACCTGGCAACTTTCTCTTCCCAACAAACACTCCTTCCCTCCTCAGTAGAACACTAATAGTTTATTTACTGAAAAAAATAAAACAGATTTTCTGAATTTGGGGACACAAAGCAGAATAGAACACAGTAGCTTCATACTGAAAACTAGGGGGTTAAGTGAAAATTTACATACTAAATTATGTATTCATCTTTTTCCCCCATTCAGTTCCTAGAAACTTAGCATTTAAGAATATATTATCTTGGCAAGATTTGGAAACAATCTTTTCTGAGAAAACTGACTACTCCAAGACAAAAATACTTTAAATGTATTTATATTATTGATCCCTTAAGGAAATGGCCCTAGCAGATGACTCTAATGTGAAAACTACAGTGAACGTGTCCCACTCATGTGCACAGAGCTTCTGTGAAGATTTTCAGTGCCCACTTTTGAAGGAAATGTAGCCATATATCATTAGAAGTTTGGGAAATATTCAATACAAAAGACAAGCAAAAACAGAGAAAAGAGTATTTAGGACACAAAGAATATGCAGGGAAAAATATTTTAAAACTGCAAATAATATTCTCACTGTGATAAAAATATATTATTTTATTAAACAAAATAGCTACAACAATAATATTCAGAGGACCAAATATTACCCATGGTAATGAAAAAATGTTATTGCAAATATGTAAAACTCAATGGAAGGTTTGAAAGATAAAAATATTTTTCAGGAAGCAGAACTAAAAGACAGATAAACATAGATAATGATACAATAGAGTAAAATTAGGGGACAGATGCTGGAATCTGTCCCCTAATTTTACTAAATTGTAAGAGTTACAGAAAGAGTATAAGAAGAAATGTAAGAGAATAAATGAAAAGAAAAATTGAGAGAATGCCATAGAATTGATACTTATAGCTTTTATATTGGCAGAGGCCATCAAATGGCCAGAGGATAAAATAAAAATTAACCTTTATCAAGGCACATTATTATAAAATCTCATAATACTGGAGAAAAATAAATGACTCTGCAATTCCTATAGAATGGGGGGGAAAAAAGAAAGGCTTCAAGGAAAGATTAAGAAGAGTAGTAGAATGGCCTTGATCTTCTCAAGGAGGGAGTGGGTGCTATAAGACAGTTAATCAGTGCTTTCGTAATAGTGAAGAAAATATGTTCCTACTTAGAAACCTATGTTCAAAGAGTCTGTTACTCAAATGTGAAGGGATAACTGAAACAGTTTTAGATTTTTAAGCTTTAAATAGGAGAATTACTATGTAACCTGTTCTAGGATGTTGATGTTCCACTTAAACAAGGGAATAAAAACCTAGAAAGAGAAAGATACTTTTAAGACTCTTGTTATTGCCATGTGTATAAATAGGTATTTATGTATAAAGTACACTTAATTTTCACCAGAATTACTTTTTTCCTTTTTTATTTTTATTTATTGTTTTTGTGGGTGTATAGTAAGTGTGTATATTTATGGAGTACATGAGATGTACTTCTATGTCTGTTGCATCACTATTTACAACAGTTAAGATTTGGAAACAATCCAGATATCCTTCATCAGAATTTATTTGGTAACAATATCAATAGTGCTTTTGAAAGGAAGTTTTTCAAGATTAAGGGGTCTGGAAATTTTTTAATAAAAATGTGTTTGCCCTGTACTTGAGGCAACCTGCTACCACTTCACCAAAATTTATAGGAAGTGAATGAGCTTTACAACCAGGCTAATTATATATATATAATTCCAGTAGAAATGAGTATCATCAAAAACCTCCATAAAACCCACAGGTCAAAAATGTTGGCAGGTTAGTTTGTTAGTGAAAACTTAATACAAATAGGAGAAAAAATGCTTGCAACTATGTTGCTTGTTAATGTATCAAAACAATGCTTTACTTTATAATGTATGCTTTATAATGATCTGATCTGCATTGCTATACATGACAGGAATTATCTAGACATTGCTGCTCATTCAATTAAACATATTTCCTTTTATTAATGGCAAAAACCTATTATACTACATTCTTGCATAGGTAAAAAATTACAGGTCACACAACTCAACCAGTAAAATATAGCAAGTGAACTGATATTCAATTTGTCAGGCTTTCTTATGCTTGAGCCTTTAAAGTATGCTGAAAAGGAAGGGTGGGGGGCAAGATTTCCTTATATACTGCTTGAGGCCAAAAGAACAAGAAAAGAAGCAAAATGTTTTGTTGCTTACAAAAACAATGTCACAATGCATTTCACTTACAATTTCTTCTTTCTGTAGCAAACAGGAGAGCTTTTTTCCAATGGATTTTCTTGGAAACTTGCAAGCATTTCATAGAGTCTAGGTAAATTGGATAATGTTCTTTATCTCCATATCTATAGATTTTTGTAAACATTTCTGATATGATCTCATCTTCCCTTGGTTACGAGTTTCCTCTGTAGCAACTGTCTTTTGAAATCAGTTCACAATTGGTGCTGTCCTCAATTAAACTTCATCTAATGAAAACTAGAATTATTTAATATTCTAAAAATCAATATTGATGATGATAAAGGAAACTGGTCACTTGACTCTCTCTGATGACAATTTTTAAATTAAGGTCATTTCTTGCCAAAATGACAAAGCTGAACAATATGATGAATTTAAAAATGCAATCTTATTTACTAACCCTCTTCTATTAATAGTAAAGAAATTATTTGATATTTAATTCATGACAACTTATTAAAGGAAAGTGACTTACAGCATAGGATAATATAAATTGCCTGATAATTGGAAGATATGAGACTGCTCCAATATTTTCAAAATTGATACTATTATTCATCCATATACACCAGCTAATTTCATAGTTATTTACATGTATATAAAACATATTCATAATATTTTAGTGCTATGCTTAATTATATTACACTAATGTTATGAGATTAATGTGGCATTTTTAGATTATAATGCCTTTTAATCAGCTCCTTTGTCTTGGGTGATAATTTACTATTATACAATTTCTTAAAACATCGGAATAATTTTTAAATGCTTGTAGTTTTTAAAATTTATGCTGTATGTCTTGATAAGTTCTGTGTTCTGTCACTCTCTTAGCATCATGGCCTCAGGTTACCTAACCCTTATGGGGAGCTAGCTCATTGAAATAAGCAAAAATTCTGCAATGGATAGGCAATAGGAGTAATTGAATTTTTCTTAAGTGAACAAAGACTCTCCCTGAATAACTATTTACTCCAAAACATCTGTGTTAGTATGTTGCCACTCTACATGTTCAAGGAGATAAATATGAGATAAATTATTCATTTTCTTTCCATGGTGGCAACTTTCCATAAATTATACCAAATCTATCTATCTATCTATCTATCTAGTATAATTATAAAGTCAAATATATATAAATGATAATATACACTTATTACATATAATACATATATTTGGTATAATTATATATGTGGTATAATTATAAAATTATATATATAGATATACACACATACATATATACACCAGTTACAAGATATAGATGAAAGATTATAGATATAGGATTAGATGTTAATATGATTTTCTTTTAGTAAGTTATGATCAATAAAGGGTATCCACACTGTGTCATGGGATTATTCTTCTCTTCTGCCTGGTAAAATGGAAACCTACCTATTTCAAGTAATAAAAATATTAACACATACACACACACAATTTAAACTCACTTTTGCAATATGGATAAGTTCTGCTATGTAAATAATATAAAATGCCAACATATGTCTAATTACTTTCTCTTGTCATTTCTCCTTACATTAAAAGAGATATACTATGTATCTGTGGCTTCTTTGGGAGCATCAATTTATTTTGAATTGCTAGGTCAAGAAAATGACTGACCATTGCAATACTAAAATTACCTTAATTAGGTACAAGTTAAAGTATAAATATAGCACTACAATGGTGAGAAATTTCTAGAAATTTCATGACAAATGCACATATGCTAGCTTCTTCCAACCTGGCCGGAACATGTAAAAGTGTTACATTATACTAAACAATAATTTCTCAGATAATTTTCAAGTAAGATAGAAAATTTATTCTGACTTAATATTTTTAAATAAAAAAATGGTCACTGAAGGAGGACATTCGTTGTAAAGAATATAAAAAGAATCTTTTAATATTGTAACCCTTGCCACTTAAGTTAAATAAATCTTTGATTCCTAAGACATTAACACATAGAAAATAATTCCCACTTCATGTGGTATAAAAGAAAATAATAATGAGTCAAACAAAGCATTATGGCAGGCTTGCTATTAAAAAAAAAAAAAAAAAAGAAAGAAAGAAATACTGGCCCCAAACCACTGTTTCTACTGATACATGGAAGATATAATTTGTATTTTTAAGAGATAATGACGGCACTGTGTTTTTACAAATACACTTAAAGTAAACGTTTCCTTTAGTGCTATAATAACAATAAAATTAGGAAACGCTTCAATAGTGAAGAAAAAAATACAACAAAATCCTCTATTCCCAGTGTAAAGTCAATTTATAAAATAGCATCAAGCAATTAATAACAAAACAGAGGAAAGATAAAAGCAATCTTGCATTTTCTTCACTCCCCCCAATATTTTACACCCTACTATTTAAAGTGAGTCTCTTTACAACAAATGGTGCTTTAAAGGAAAGTAATATTTTTTTCCACTTTGTGTTTGATAAAATCTTACCACATGTGGAATTTTCATTGATTTCACAGGAAGGAATAAGGAATCCAAGCTCAAAAGAAGAGATTATTCTTGGAGAGAAAGATCCCACAATACATTTCATTTCTATTGCCAAAGAATTTTAAGAACTCGTTTGTCTGGGCAGAGTCTCTTCTCTTCAGGATTGACTTAGGTGTGGTCTAAATGTGCAGTTGACCTCTCAAGGTCAGTTCCAGATTTATGAGCTTGTAAAATTCCTTAAAGCCATTTCTATTCCAGGCTCTCATATACTGATTCTACTTTCCTTGACCAAGATGAAAAAAAGCCTTTGTTCATGCTCAATGGAAAGCAGATCACTGAATCCTGTTTTTTTTTTTTGTTTTTTTTTGTTTCCAGTGAAGTTGAACAAATTCAGAACGCTTTTGATTAATGCAGAAGTGCTAAGAGTAGTCCTCCCTAATGTGTTGCTATGATATTCGACCATGCCACATGCTGCTGAAAGGTTTCTATCTAAATACCACAGGATGGGTTGAAGCATGCTAACCCCAGGCAATTTTTCCAGAACAATTAGTGCCTACTGTGATTTCAAAAAATACAGCTTTGCTTCTTTGTCACTCTGAATTGCACTGGTCTAAAGCATAGGCTTCTATAATTTTAGCCTATAGAAATAGACTTGTTTACCTCTGCAAATATTCAGAAAGGGAGAGCTATGTTTCAGGTGAATACACATCTACTCTAATCAGAAAGAAACATCAGAATTCTAGTTTTTGTGTCCTAAATTATTACCATTATTGCAACTTGTTCTTTAAAAATTTTAGATGAAAAAACTGCTGCCATTCTTCTTGATAAAAATATTAGTTGTGGCTCAGTGATACAATCTACTCATCTATTTCCAGGAGAAGTAGTGTTGTTACAGTATGTAGCTAGTCTGGTATGAGCAGGGAGGTAAAGGGCTTCCCTGAATGCGCACACGCACACACACCAGGAGTATCAGTCGACCATCAGGTAATGGTCAGGCAGTTGTTAACGGTCTCGCTAAAGTAATAAATAGTCACAGCTGGCACCAGGGAAACACAGTCTCCTAATAGATAGAAAACACCTGAAACTGATCAGCAGCTTTCCAATAAGATCGCAGAAGTTGGAAGAAGTGATGCAAGGCCCTGGAATTATGTCAAAGTATAAAACCCCAAGTCAAAAGGTCAAATAGCGCAATATCTTTCAAGTTGTCCGCGTGGCCCTCTTCCAGGTCCATTTCCTTCCTTTCATTCCTGCTCTAAAGCTTTGTAATCAACTTTCACTCCTCCTTTAAAATTTGCCTCCGTCTCTCCTTCTGTCTTCTGCCCCTCAGTTGAATTTTTCTTCAGAGGAGGCAAGAACTGAAGTTGTTATAGACCGGTACAGTTTTTCCACCACTAACATATTTTGGTGGTGTGTGACTAGGACACTTATCACCGCCAACATGCTTTGGTACCTTGTGACTTGTATAACTTCCACCACTAACATACTCTGATGCTGCATGACTCAGATATGTTCCCTAGTGGTAACAGACCTTCTTTGGCTGGAGGCTTTCAACCCCTGTACATGGTTTTCTTCTCCCTTTCTCTCTCCCGCTTACTAACCAACCCCAGAACAAGTCTTCTCAGCCATAAGCGATTCTGCTCCCCGCAGCTGATCTCTCAGCTCACCCTGAGGGGAGTCTCACGGAAGTGTAAAGGAACTTGAAGTCCACACCAAGTAGAACTGAGATACTAATGGCCCTCCTGGACAGGAGGCTCATGAGAGTGGTAGGGCTAAAGCCTAAAACTGTACGACATCTGGGGTTTTCTCGGCTTTTCCAACTAAAATCAACTCTTTTCCCGAAATCCCACGCCATTTTTTCTCCTGTTTTCTCTGTGTATGTTCTGAAGCGGCTTTGCGCACCTGCCAGATGGTTCACCTCAGGGGCAAGTCTGCCTTTTCTCTGGTTTCACTTCGCATGCTGCTTGACTTTGTACTCTGCCTTAAAATACACACTCCCTGTTATTCATGCACCCATGGCTCTTGCTGTGTTTACTCAGCAGCAGAGAAGGGGGCTCCCTTTTGGATACCTGTTGGCCCATTGCCAGGACACTAACTGGAACTTCAGCTCTGCCAGCTCCTTATTACTTATCATACACTTTTTGTTCCTGTCGCATGCCAGGGCCAAGTTTTCCAGTGGTTTTTGAAGCAGTTTGTCTGCCTTCATAGGGTCTTACTCTGTCCCTTTAAGGACCCCAGCTCCTGGATTTTTTGAGTTAGCAACACTTTTGGAGGAGAGAAAATTCTTCCTTTGACATTTGTGAGTTCCATCCCCAAGCCCCAAGTCCACTGGAGTTTCTTACTTTACATCAAAAGGGCAAATAAATGATGCCCTCTTGAATTCAAGGGGTGCTATTTTTGTGAGCAGAGTATTCATCTCCCTTCCTCCAACTTCCTCCTGCAGCCTCCATTTCTCTAATTACTTCTACACCCTCATTAACATGTATCAAGACCTTCAAGGTCATATCTGAAAGAAATAGGGAAGAAAGTGTAGCCCCCTGCAGCAGTTAGCTGTAAAACAGGCTTTTTGTCTACTGAAAGAACATGGGAAATGAGAATCTAAGAAAAGAGATAATATTTTTTTGCTAAAATACTCAGAGAATCACCAAAAGGTCATGGAGACAAGGATTTAGGCTGGACTAAAGCTGCAGGTTCAAGAGAACTATAGGACAGAGATAAAGGTTAGTCTCAGGCTAACAGATTATCATTAGAACAGAGAAGAAAGGTCAGGGGTACACAATAAGACCAGTTCATTCCAAAATCCCAAGGATAGACAAGGGGCCTGCTGTTCACTTTAATATCTCTTCTGTTCTCAAGTGAGTAATTGTGATGTGATGGGATAGACGGTACACAGTAAGACCGATAAATTCTGGAACTCACAGGACGATTGAGGATGTCCCATTCAGTATAATAGAAAAATAGAGGGAATATCTTATTTTTCCTTTATCCTTTTTCTCCTCTGTTCTATCTTCACAGATGGGTAATCCTGTCTCCATACTACAGGACATGCCCCTTGGATGCATCCTCCAAAACCGGGAAAACTTTGATTTCCCCAAACTTTAAAACAACAATAACAAAAAAATTAGTTTTACTCTGTAATACTGTTTGGCCTAAAAATGAACTAAGAGGATACCACTGGGTCTTAGAACCCAGTGCTCCCGTGCAGGAGGTTCTCAGATTAGCCTCCTCAATCTCTTATAACAGAGAGTAGAATAAGAACCGGGTTAAGATAAAAGAAGGAACGCAGGGGCAAGAGGCAGGCTCAACTGTTGGCTGCTTTCCAAGCTCTCCAGCTCTCTTCACGTTGCCCTAAGGATACTCCTTCAGGTAACCATCATTTTTGTGTGTAGCCAGGCAACTGGAAGGCACACTGCCCAAAAGAGATAAATAGGAAAAAGCCCCACACGGCTTGCCCCCTTTGTCACAAGCTTGGCCACTGGAATAGAACTGCCCTGAGGGCTGAAGGGTCCCCAGGACAGAATCCCAACCCCTGATGGCTTTGAGCTGAAGGGATTTCTGCTCCAGCTGGATTCCAATCAGACATCATCATCAACAAGACAAAGTCAAGGGTAACTCTGGAGGCAGCAAACAAAATTAAAAGTTGCCCTTTGGGATTCAAAAGCTGCCTACTCTGTGCAAATCTTCTCTAAGCAACTCTCCTCCAAATCCTGTTGGATAATTGCGGCAAATGGTATCCCCCCTCAAAAAAGAAAAGATTCACACCCCTTTATATCACTTAAGGTACCGGTTACCATTCTCCCGCCAGTCCCTGGTAGTGTCTAAATAGCTGACACATCTTTGGGGCAAAAATACACTTTCCAATATGGGTGTCTGCTTCATATTTACCCAACCTCTGAAATCATCTTTCCATTTAATATCCCTATTTCTCCTCAGGAAGCTACCAAAATCTATAACTGACAACTTAAATCTAGTCAGTCCTACCTCAGGGGTTCAGAAATATCTCACATTTATTTGGAAAAACCTTAATAAAAATGCAACCAAGCAATCTCTTGATGGGGATAGCATCTACACTACTTAGTTAACTTCCTTTTCTGTTCCCCCTTCACAGACTTCAATTTAGATGAACCCTGCTTATTCCTGTGAACCAACTAGTGATCTCTGGCTGCAGTTCAGAAGAAACAAGAGGGATGGGCCATCAATTTGCAGATTATCCTCAGTGAGGGATACCGTTCTTTCAATATTCAAGAGTCACCCTTCTACAAGGGACCTCTAGACTTCCCATCAGTGGGACATGAGAGAGGTGAAATCCTGCTCCTGTACTCCTTGGACTTCACCGCATACCACTTTCACCAACCCAGAGAGCCAACCCTGTCCTAACAGCAAGAGGATAAGACACACAGAAATCACCATGACTTCCACCCCTCTATCAGCAGGAAGCAGTTACAGAAGACTGACCTTCATCCATTTTCCCCAAAGAATTGGTGTCTTGGGCTCTTGAGGGAAGAAACGTTACACAAGTTAGCTAGTCTTGTATTAGCAGGACAGGAGAGGGCTACCCCTACCCTTCCCCCAACAAATACCAGGTGTGTCAGTCAACCAGGTGATGGTCAGGCAGTTGGTAATTGTCTCACTAAATTAGTAACTGGTCACAGCTGACACAAGGGAAAGGCGGGCTCGTACTTGATGGAAAACACCTGAAACTGATCAGCAGCTTCCCAGTAAAGACTCAGAAGTTGGAAGAAGTATGCCAACATATAAAACCCCAAGTCAATAGGTCAAATAGTGCACTTATCTTTCAAGTTGCCCACTTGGCCCTCTTCCAGGTGTATTTCCTTCCTTTCATTTCTGCTCTAAAGCTTTGTAATAAACTTTCACTCCTGTTCTAAAACTTGCCTCGGTCTGCCTTATGCCACTCAGTTGAATTCTTTCTTCTGAGGGGGCAAGAAGTGAGGTTGCTGCAGGCCTGTATAGATTTTCTGCCAGTAACATATTTTGGGGCAATGTAACTCAGATACCTTCCACTGCTAACAGTGTGAAAGTTTATCTAAAAAATCATTTACATATGTTATTGGAAAACAGCACTCACCTGTGTCTGTAGTACATTTTCAATTTTATGGAAAGAAATAGTATTATGAACAAATTACTACAATAAAATATTTATGGAATTCCTGTGGAAAAGTTCCATATTGTCATTACTTCGTTAAAAACATCAAAAATATATATCACACCCTCTTTTAAGCAAGGCTAAAGTACATTAAAATTAATTATATAATTTTAAGAATTTTGGCAACCTACATAAAGTTTATGGTTTTAATATGTATTTTCTTGGCTTAAGAAAGATCTTAAGGAATTATGGAACAAATACACATGGATGTTTATATTTAGTAGTCTTAGTAATATAGACTCAGACCTTGGAACCATGCATTCTTAAGTGCAGAAGAACAAAAATGTCTTAAAAAGGTTAATTTATTATTATTAAAGTTTAATGTCTTTCGTAATTTATTCTACATGATTTGTTTTGAAATTTTTGTCTCCAATGGGAAAGACCTTACCTGAGTTTACTCTAGGCTGTGTTCAGTCAAAATAGTTTTTCTTGTGTTTTTAGTTTTCCAATACCTTTAACAAATTTGACATATATTACATAATACATGAAATATAATCTATAGTCTTAATAACATATTAAAATAATATATGCAATTATGGTAAAAAATACAGCATCAAATTTGCCATCTTAATTATTTTTACATGTACAGTTAAGTAGTGCTCATTGTATTCACATTGTTGTGCAATACATTTCTAGGACTTTTCATCTTCAAAACCTGAGTTTAATAACTTCTTTGTATCCCATGGTTATTTTTCACTATAAAATTGCAATGCTTAATTTCTTTTTTTATTTTTAAGAATTAAATTTATAATGTGCAACCATCAGTATTTTCTCAATCTAATTTCCTATAACATAAAACTATATGAGTTTATAAAATGTCATCAGTTAACCCAAAATATTTTTTTTAGTTGTTGAAAGGACTAAATCTAACAGATTACCCTTTCCTGTGGTTTAGTCTCCTATCTAACTACTTAGAGGCTGGAAAATAAGTCAAAATATTTTCACAGCTCCTACTTTTAGGCATTAAATTACCTCTAGTACTTTACACAAAAGCAGATATAACCTCACAGCTCAGGCCACATTTCAAACAAACTATTTTGTTTCTACGGGTATGATTCCCTTCTTGCTTTTTTCTGCTTTGTAAAAAAAGTTCCTGTTTCATCCATTTAATCTGTTTGCAGTGTGTTTGAGAAGCATTTAAAGTTTACCAAATATACACCACTGCGTATGCTTCACCTACTTAATTCATCTTTTCAATTATTCATTGATTATTTTTTAAGTTGAAATGTTCCCATATCTCTGGTATTTCTACTTTAATATTATTTTATTCTTTTCTACACATTAATCTTTACAAAAAACATTTTTCAAATGATTATACTCTTAATTTTGACATACTTTCACATTCTGCTAGTTTAGTCACAAATTCCCTTCTTATTGTGACTTCCTTTGTTCTCCTTACTTGAAGTCTTAAGGCAAATTAAACATAAGAAGTAAGTTTAACACCCTTTTAAATCCATTCCAGGAAAAAATAAGCAGTCAGAAAAGTGTGTTCTATCATAGTCATTCTTTTCTTAATGATAAAATAACTATGAATCAAGTCATTTTCCATGGAGAATGATTAACAATTCTAACTAGCCAAAACAGAGGGCATCCTTGAATTCCAGAGGTTGGGATAGAATTCCTGCAAGAGTTCATCAATTTTCTGTCACCTGCATCTAGCAGAGCTGTTGAAAGAGATCAGAAAAGTAAAATAGTTGGCCCAAATTGCTGACTACTGCTTTTGCTGCTTTATTACTAATGGGCTGCACAGACTACATAAAATCTTGTCCAACCTTGAGAAGTAACGAACATTGATCTGTATAGAAGAGATTTGTCTTATAAGTTTGCACATTCCAACTGGATTGTCATGGTAACAGCATAATGAACAAATATTGTGCATGAGCTTTTTGATTCCTGAGTTAATTTCAATCCCCCAAACATTACTTATATTTGATAAAGCAAATGCTGAATTCAGATACAATTTAAGAACATTTAGGATTTATAAACTGATTGCCATGGTAGATGCTGGGTGAATGGGAAAAACATATACAAATAACTTTTCTTGAGAATATATAAGACAGTAAAACAAGCATAATTGTTTAAAATAATATGTGTTCTGGAAGGCAATATTTTATTTACCACTAGGACTTGAAGTTCATAATTCAAGTGCTAGTGAAATCCAGAGACATGAAACGTTAAGAAAGACACTAGAGAAAACACACGACCCAATTAAAATGTGGACAATAGCAAAAACATGCAAATCATCTTAGGTGCCCATCAAAGGATTTCACAAAGAAAATGTGGTACATATACACCATAGAATACTATGTAGCCCCGAAAATACTGAAATCATGTCCATTGCAGCAACATGGATAGAATTGGAGGCCATGCTCCTAGGTAATTTAATGAAGGAACAGTAAACCAAAAATGACATATTCTCACTTATAAGTGGGAGCTAAATGTTGAGCACACATGGATATAAACATAGGAGCAATAGGCACTACGTGCTACTTGTATTAATCTGTTTTCATGCTGCTGATAAAGACATACCTGAGACTTGGAAGAAAAAGAGGATTAATTGGACTTACAGTTCCATATGGCTGGGGAGGCCTCAGAATCATGGCAGGAGGTGAAAGACACTTCTTACATGGTGGTAGCAGGAGAAAAATGAAGAAGAAGCAAAAGCAGAAACCCCTGATAAACCCATCACATCTCATGATACTTATTCACAATCATGAAAATAGCACAGGAAAGACTGGCCCCCATGATTCTATTACCTCCTGCTATGTCCCTCCCAAAACCTGTGGGAATTGTGGGAGATACAATTCAATTGAGATTTGGGTGGGGACACAGCCAAACCATATCATTCTACCCCTGGCCCTCCAAATCTCATGTCCTCATATTTCAAAACCAATCATACCTTCCCAACAGTCCGTTAAAGTCTTAACTCATTTCAGCATTAACCTGAAAGTCCACAGTCCAAAGTCTGATCTGTGACAAGGCAAGTGCCTTCTGCCTATGAGCCTGTAAAGTCAAAAGCAAGCTAATTGATACAATGGGGGTACAGGTATTGGGTAAATACGGTTGTTCCAAATAGGAGAAATTGACCAAACAAAGGGGTTACAGGACCCATGCAAGTCCAAAATCCAGTGGAGTAGTCAAATTTTAAAGCTCCAAAATGATCTCTTTTGACTCCAAGTCTGACAGCCAAGTCACACTGATGCAAAAAGTGGGTTTCTATGGTCTTTGGCAGCTCTGCCACTGTGGCTTTGCAGGTATAGCCTCCCTCCTGGCTGCTTTCATGGGCTGACATTTAGTGCCTGCAGCTATTCCAGGTGCATAGTGCAAGCTGTCAGTGGATCTACCATTCTGGGGTCTGGAGGATGGTGGCCCTCTTCTCACAGCTCCACTAGGCAGTGTCCAGTAGGGACTATATGTGAAGGCTGCAAACTCACATTTCCCTTCCACACTGCCCCAACAGAGGTTCTCCATGAGGGCCTTGCCCCTGTAACAAACACTTGCCTCCACATCCAGGCATTTCCATCCATCTTTTGAAATCTAGGCAGAGGTCCCCAAACTTCAATTCCTGACTTCTGTGCACCCTCAGGCTCAACACCACGTGGAAGCTACCAGGACATGGGGCTTCCACCCTCTAAAGCCACAGCCCAAGCTCTATATTGGCCCCTTTCAGCCACGGCTCAAGTGGCTGGGACACAGGGCAACGAGTCCTTAGGCTGCACACAGCACAGGACATAGGAGCAATAGGCACTGCATGCTACTTGTATTAATCTGTTTAATACAGGGACCCTGGACCTGGCCCTTGAAACCACTTTTTCCTCCTAGGCCTCTGGGCCTGTGATGGGAGGGGCTGCCATGAAGGTATCTGACATGGCCTGGAGACATTTTCTCCATGGTCTTGAGGATTAACATTAGGCTCCTTGCTATTTATGCAAATTTCTGCAGCTGGCTTGAATTTTTCCTTAAAAAAGGTTTTTTATTTTTTCTTTTCTACTGCATCATCAGGCTGCAAATTTTCTGAACTTTTATGATCTGTTTCCCTTTTAAAATGGAATGCTTTTAACAGTACCCAAGTCAGCTTTCGAATGCTTTGCTGTTTAGAAATTTCTTCCACCAGATACCCTAAATCATCTCTCTGAAGTTTAAAGTTCCACAAATCTCTAGGGCAGGGGCAAAATGCCGCTAGTCTCTTTACTAAAACATAACAGGAGTCACCTTTGCTCCAGTTGCCAACAATTTCCTCAGCTTTGTCTGAGACCACCTCAGCTTGGACCTTATTGTTCATATTATTATCAGCATTTTTGTCAAAGCCATTCAACAAGTCTTTAGGAAGTTCCAAACTCTCCCACATTTTTCTGTCTTCTCCTGAACCCTCCAAACTGTTCTAACCTCTGCCTGTTACCAGTTCCAAAATCACTCCCACATTTTTGGATATCTTTTCAGCAACACCCCACTGCACTGGTACCAATTTACTGTATTAGTTCGTTTTCATGCTGCTGATAAAGACATACCTGAAACTCAGAACAAAAAGAGATTTAATTTGATTTGCAGTTTCACATGACTGGGGAGGCCTCAGAATTATGGCAAGAGGCAAAAGGCACTTCTTACCTGGTGGTGGCAACAGAAAAATGAGAAGGATGCAAAAGTGTAAATCCATTATAAAACCATCAGCTCTCATGAGACTTACTCACTACCACAAGAACAGTATGGGGAAAACTGTCTGCATGTTTCAAATTATCTCCCACCAGCTCCTTCTCATAGTACGTGAGAATTATGGGAGCAAAATTCAAGATGAGGTGTGGGTGGGGACACAGAGCCAAACCATATCACAACTAGATGGGAGAGAGAGGGAAAATGAGTTGAAAAACTAATTATTGGACACTATGCTCACTACCTGAGTAAAATATATGTATATTACTAAACTGCACATGTACACTCTGTATCTAAAATTAAAGTTAAAAATTTTTAAAAGTAGGCAAAAAACATGAAGAAACCCTTCTCAAAATAAGACATACACGTGTCCAGCAAACAAATGTAAAATGCTCAACATCACTAATCATCAGAGACATGCAAATCAAAACCATAATGAGATACTATCTCACACCAGGCAGAATGGCTACTATAAAAAGTCAAAAACAGCAAATACTGGCCAAGTTGAGGAGAAAAAGGAATTATACACTATTGGAGAGAATGTAAATTATTGCAGCCACAGTTAAAAGTAGTTTGGATATTTCTCAAAGAACTTAAAACTACCATTTGATCCAACAAACCCATTACATTATACCAAAAAGATACCTGTGCTTCTATGTTCATCACAACACTGTTTATAATAGCAAATGAATAGAATCAATCTAGCTGCTTATTAACAGTGGATTAGATAAAGAAAATATGATATGTATACACAGTGGAATACTACACAGCCATAAATAAATACCAAACTCATGTCCTTTCCAGCAACATGGATGCAGCTGGAAGCCATCATGCTAAGTGAATTAATGCAGGAACAGAAAACCAAATATTACCTGTTCTCACTTATAAGTAGGAACTAAACATTAGATACCCATGAACATGAAGATGGCAATGACAGACACTGCGAAGGAGGACAAAAGTCAGGCTTCTTTTCCTTAAAACTTCCAAAGTGATTAATTGACATAAAGCCATGCTCTTTGCGACATTATTTTGGATTACAATAAAATGCACACTTGACAAGACTTTCTAATTTGCTAAAACAATTTCTTTGCCTTAGGTTTCGAAGAACCTTTCCTTTAGAAGCTGGGATTTAGTTTCAGGCAACCTGTGACCTATGTTCCCATCCAAACTTTGCTTTTCAGCAAATCTTATATGTTGATTTCCATGTTCATCTGTGTCACTTGGAAAACTTACTAGATTCAAGATCTATGAAACCAATCATTTTGGCTGGTTTAAAGCTCCATCTGATGTTTACACAGTCTTGTTATCCAAGTCCAGGTTTTCCAGCCTATGACTTTTTATTGTATGAAATTGTTTGGCTGTGTCCCCACCCAAATCTCATCTTGAACTGTAGCTCCCACAATTCTAACATGTCATGGGAGGCACCCATTGGGAGGTAATTGAATCATAGGGGCAGGTCTTTCCTATGCTGTTCTCGTGATAGTGAATAAGCCTCACGAGATTGGATGGTTTAATAAAGAGGAGTTCCCCTGCAAAAACTCTTTCTTTGTTCACCACCATCCACTTAAGATGTGACTTGCTCCTCCTTGCCTGCCACCATAATTGTGAGGCATCCCCAGCTATGGGGAACTGTGAATCCATTAAACCTCTTTCTTTTGTAAATTGCCCAGTCTCAGGTATGTCTTTCTTAGCAGCATAAATACGGACTAATACATTATACCTATGAAATTAAATTATAATAGATACAGAATATTATTACAACATCTGCCTCTAATCACCTTGCAGACCATGTATAAAAAGAAATATAGGAGACCTGAAGGTTTTCAGTTCCTTTGAAAGAAGTTCCTTTGCCTGTTGGAAAGTTGCCTGCAGAAATACACAACAAAATCTCATCTAGTAATTGTTTTCTCTCTAAACTATTTGCTTACACATATAAGCATTAAAAACATGATGATATATAGTACATAAATAAGTCTATAATTCAGAGATTTCAGGTATTTTTCAAAAAGACTAATTAATTTGTATTAACACTGCTCTCTTTCCCACCTAATCTACTCCACATACAATTGTGTGTGTACACATTTATGCTACATTTTACAAATCTACTTAGTACACAATAGCTGCATATTCAGCCATTCTAAAGAGTCTATTATGTTGCCTTATAATAAACGTTTTCTGATTTGGCTCTCTGTTTGTCTGTTACTAGTGTATAAGAATGTTTGTGATTTTTGCACATTAATTTTGTATCCTGAGACTTTGCTGAAGTTGCTTATCAGCTTAAGGAGATTTTGGGCTGAGACAATGGGGTTTTCTAAATATACAATCATGTCATCTGCAAACAGGGACAATTTGACTTCTTCTTTTCCTAACTGAATACCCTTTATTTCTTTCTCTTGCCTGATTGCCCTAGCCAGAACTTCCAACACTATGTTGAATAGGAGTGGTGAGAGAGGGCATCCCTGTCTTGCGCAGAATGAACTTCCATTCACAATTGCTTCAAAGAGAATAAAATACCTAGGAATCCAACTTACAAGGGATGTAAAGGACCTCTTCAAGGAGAACTACAAACCACTGCTCAGTGAAATCAAAGAGGACACAAACAAATGGCAGAACATACCATGCTCATGGATAGGAAGAATCAATATCGTGAAAATGGCCATACTGCCCAAGGTTATTTATAGATTCAATGCCATCCCCATCAAGCTACCAATGAGCTTCTTCACAGAATTGGAAAAAACTGCTTTAAAGTTCATATGGAACCAAAAAAGAGCCCGCATTGCCAAGACAATCCTAAGTCAAAAG